>NC_061108.1:98444861-98474861 GCF_015104395.2 Macrobrachium nipponense
GCTGGGAGAGAATGAAATTTATTATTTGCTTATTCACAGCGAGAGCGTATTCAGAACTTGGATGATTTCCATAATGAAAAATATTTCTACAAATTCTATATTCTCTAAGTTACTTTCGAAAAGTTGTGAAAAATAATGGAAGTGTTTTCTGGTGTTGAGCAAAAAAATAAAAAAAAATAGATGTTGAAATATCAGGGTGAAAAATATTTTTCCAGAGGAGACAGCGTTTACAACAGGTACTCTTTACGTGTTGAAAAACATTTTATCTAAATGCACAAAAGGTGCACGTATAGGCCGATATACCAATACAGTAGAATTATATATATATATATATATATATATATATATATATATATATGTGTGTGTGTGTGTGTGTGTGTGTGTGTGTGTGTGTGTGTGTGTGTGCGTGTGTGTGTGTGTGTGTATGTAGGGAAGACTCTAGGTCTTATGCTTTCGTCTCCGGGCTAGAATTTTTTGAAGAGTTGTTAACTCCATGTCTATTTTCCTTCCAGGATTAATTCAATTCAGGTAACTAAAAACCACGGATAATGCCATATTTAATCAACAAGGGAACAAGGACTTCCAAAAGAACATAAATTTAATTCTTCAATATTCTTAATACATTTAATTTCTTTAATTGAATTTTAATTTTGAGTTATTCAAGCTTCATTCACAAACATTTAAACAACGTGACCCTGAACCTCCAATGGCGTCCCTCCAATCCTTATCTTTGCTGCACGTCAGTGATTCTTATCACCCTTTCTCGTCAAATAAACGATATCAGTGGGGCAAGGGCCTAAGAGGAAATGAATGTGAGTGAGAGAGAGAGAGAGAGAGAGAGAGAGAGAGAGAGAGAGAGAGAGATCTTTCATTTTTAGCCAGTGGACAAAAACTTTAAAATTTCTATTGCGTCATCGATGCTTGAACAAATCCATAGACTAGCGGAAATAACACGAATGATTTAGGGAAAAAATTTCTTTGAAACTTTCAGGGGTTTGCTGGATTGCCTTAATACCATGAAAAGGGTAAATACACTGGCAACTAAACAAATGTACTTTAAAATCTCTTGAATAAAAGGTTCATGTATATTTGTATATATATATTATATATAGATATAATATATATATATATATATATATATATAGAGAGAGAGAAGAGAGAGGGCAGGAAGAGAGAGGAGAGACGGAGACGAGAGAAGAGAGGGGAGAGAGAGAGAGAGAGAGAGAGAGAGAGAGAGAGAGAGAGAGAGAGAGCTTTAGTCGAGAAAGTATAAAAATGCGGGCATAAATGAAATAAAGTCAGATGATCTTTGTAAGAAATAGTAGCTAAGTATACTGGAGTGGTAAGCGCTCATGATGACTTTAAATTCAAGCGTAGAATCACATTTTGGTAGGAAGAAGGAATAAAAAATGCTTGGAATTATTATGACATCAACGGTATTGGTGGAGAAAAATAAGAGGGTTTGAAGTGGAGTGAAGTTTAGGGACAGAAAAGACTGAAAATGTAAACAAGGAAATAAATAAGGTAAACAAGATACAATGTGAGTGAAAATTTCAAAATAAACTTAACATTTAGATGTAAATCAGAATACTTTATGAAGGCAAACAATTGTGTGAGATGTTTACAAAGATAGGTTAATGAGTAAATATTTTTTAGGTTAAGGGTTTAAAAAAAGAAGTTGTTTTTAAAAGAAAATGTATTCTTTTGTTAATGTACTGAGTATCCTGCAAAGTTCAAGAACTGAGGGGATACAAGAGAACTATAATCGGTTGGTGCAAGGTTGAGGCTTCAAGTACATTCAGAATGCTTTCGGAGGTGACTGTTGATGATGTAAAGAGTACAACTGAAAGGGTGGAGACTGGGAATGGGAAAAGGTGGTATTAAAGGAATTGTAAGCAAGTTGCTGCAACATAGTGGTGCTGAATTAATTAACACGTTAATCTGGGTGTGTATGATATGACTCGATAAAGGAGACATGCCACTAGAGTAGATAAAGGTCAAATCTGTTTCATTATATAAGGGAGAAAGTTATGAAGGCTATTATAGGAATTATAGAGGCCTTGCATTACTTAGTATACCTAGGACGGTGTATGGGTACTGGGAAAGAAAAAACTGAGTTTGGGAAGTGTTTATGAGAAGTTTGAGAGTAAAAGATAAAAGCCAGGTGCGGTAAACTCAATAGTCACCGACAACAGTTATTTAGCCATTACTTTTTACGAATGTCGCATACTTTGAAAATGTTTGCAAGAGAAGAAAGCTGACAGTAAATGTGAGCAAAAGTAAGATTATGAGGGTAAACGCATAGCGGTAAAACAGAGACAAGAATGTTATGGATGGCGACATAATTGAATAGATTGATCTGTATAGGTATTAAAGAATAAATATCGTTAAAAATCATTGAGTAATGCACGAAAATAATGAGCAAATTGTAGTAACGAATATCACCTGAATTTCAGAAAAAAAGTTTCCATAATTCATAGTTCAAATAAAAACTTTAATGAGGAAAAAATAAGATCAAAGAGAAAATTGGGGCTTTGGTTCACAATTATACTTTTTAACAATATATATACGGTAAATCCAAAGAAGCCTCACCGTCTTAAAAGATGAGACTAAAATTCTGTGGAATTGAAACTTCAAAAGAAACGTTCTGTGAAATTAAGCTATAACTGGTTTAGTGTTCACAAACACACGCGCGCGCGCGCACACACAATCACACACACACACACACATATATATATATATGTGTGTGTGTGTGTGTGTGTGTGTGTGTGTATGAACTAACTTACGTATGAACACGTGCTTCACAGAAATACATTTCCGTCTCACACCACGACTGAACCCCGCTTTCTCTAATGAAAGGCGCCCTGACATTTCATTTGAGAAACCAAGGTTCGATCCTGATGAGTCCGAAATTTACAAATATATACATATAACACACGTGAACACACATATATATACACGTATATATAGCGTTTTAAGATATGGTGATCACTAGTAACTTGAACAATAGAAGACGGTTTAAGGAGGAAATACATTTTAGGTGGTCCTTAAAATACATTTATTGCGACGTTTCAGAATACAAAGGTTTCATTTTCAAGCTATAAAAACAGGAAAACGATAAAATTAACATTAAGAGCGCTAAAATACGAATACAAGACATAATACATTATGATAATTAACAAAATTAAAAGTAGCTGTAGCAGAACCAACCATCAAGAGAGAAAGGAAGGACGGAAGTCAGAAGGAAAAAACCAGAAATGACAAAAGGCAACAGCTTACGTAAATTAAAGAGTTGTTGAGGAAGACTGCTAAGTGTTCAATTGAGGAACAAGCTGTTTAATAAACAAGGGCTCCAACATCAGACGACACGCCAATAAATGCAGACATAATATGCAATACAAAGATTTTGAAATATTGGGACAGGCACCGAGTGGCAAACGACTGACAATCCTGGAGTCCTTCTTTATTAAACAGCTTGTTCCTCAATTGAACACTTAGCAGTCTTCCTCGACAACTCTTTACCTTACATGAGCTGTTGCCTTTTGTCATTTCTGGTTTGTTCTTTCTCACTTCCGTCCTTCCTTTGTCTCTTGATGGTTGGTTCTGCTGTTTTAATTTTGTTATTTATTATTTATTATGTATTATGTCTTGTATTTGTATTTTAACGCCTTTAATCTTAATTTTATTATTTTTGTCTTTATAGCTTGGAAAATGAAACCTTTGTATTCCGAAACGTCGCAATAAATGTATTCTAAGAACCACCTGAGATGTACTTCCTCCTTTAACAGTCTTCCAATGTTAGCATACTTTGTAGCCACCTCCTGCCTTTAAAGGATTACACACCACACACACACACACACGCGCATATATATATATATATATATATATATATATATATATATATATAATGTATATATATATATATATATAATACTATATATATATATATATATATATATATATATATATATATTATGACGGAACGTCACAATTATTTGTAAAAAAATAAGAACTCTGTAAATAATTTTGTGTAACTATGAAATTATCGGGTGTTTAATGTTCAACGCCATCTATTATCAGTTATGTTAACTATTCTACATTATCCTTGGTTTCTTTTCCTTAACTTAGTCATACAGATATTTGCATTCCTTAGCTTTCGTTACACTTGTAAATTGTATTTTTCGTTAGAGAACTATTCAGTGCAGTGTTGAAAACATCTTTTTCTTTTGCTTATCATAATTAGTGTTTTTGTGATATTACGTGTGAAAGTAATTATATTGGAATTTAAGTTTTTTTATTTTTGTATTAAATTAACGATTGTCTTTAGTGTTTAATTAAGATCCTGCTGGATTGGAGAGGTAATTAAAAGTGGTTAAAATAGAGGTGGTTTAAAATAGAGGTGAAAATAAATAAGTGAAGCAGACAAAAAGAATATTTTTGTTGGTGGTGATATTTTAAATTTATGAGGGATAATTGAGTGATTACAGACCAGCAACATCCCCACACCTAGCCACCAGGTAAGATTCACTCAAGTCCCGTCATAATATATATATATATATATATATATATATATATATATATATATATATATATATATATATATATAATCTTGTGTATGTGTGTGTAATCCTTTAAAGGAAGTGGGCGGCTACAAAGGATGCTAACTCCTGAGTTCCCAGTGAGCAAGCGGAGGATGAATTTGCTATTCTCTGCCCTTATTAGGACCAATCACAACTGCATAAACATCAGGTTTCTAAATCACTTGTCTAGGTAAAAAAAAAATGAGAAAATGGATTTTTTGTGTGGACGGGACCAAAAACATTTATCCAGCGTTGGATCAAAGCCGGGTCTCTCGCCGATGAAGCAAAGTTGATAACCAATGAACTTTCGCAATAAAGTTTCTGCTTTCATGAGCACGGTTGTGAAGCGTTGATCGAATATTTACCTGGACGGGTGACCTACCCGGAAAGCCCGGACTGTCTGAACACAAATCCTTAAAATTCTTTGCGGAAGAGGGATATGGGCCTAGCAGCTTTAACTCAAACCCTAGCTAATAAACCTTGAGTTTCTATAGATGTATGTATGTAGGTACGTATATATATACACATTTATATACGTGCGCGCGTGTGTGTGTGTGTTGTGTAATACCTAAATGAAAGCAGAGCCAACTGACGCATCACATTTGTTTTTATTGAGGGCTTGTAAGGAAAAAGATTCTGACAGCTGTGAAATCCGAAATAAACAAAATTCAAATTGCGTATTCAAATATATGGAGACTAAAACAAAGGGAAGCTGAGTCAGATTTTCCCAAATCAGTCTAAAGGGAGACACGCACTTCCAGGCTGCCAACGATCCACATATCATTCCCGTAAAAAAGCTCACGCCTGGACTGTTCAGCTAGGTTCCATCGGATCGCTCCATAAAAGACAGAAGCTAGAAATTGAAACCATTAACAAAGACTCTCTCTCTCTCTCTCTCTCTCTCTCTCTCTCTCTCTCTCTCTCTCTCTCTCTTCAGTGTCAGTGATATCAAAGGCTATTACGAATTAGGTTTATCAGCGCCAACAGAGCGAGGGATCAACGAAATGGACTGCAATGTGTTTAATAAAATTGTAATGGGATTTCGCTTGGGTGACTGAATGGCGTCTACAGACACAGCTTCGTTACTCTCTCTCTCTCTCTCTCTCTCTCTCTCTCTCTCTCTCTCTCTCTCTCTCTCTCTCCTACTTTTTCCCCTGCCCCACCCATAACTCTGCAGCCACATGGCCTAAATTTAATTACCGTTAGGCGACTACAGTGAGGTCCCTAAAAGGGAGAGATGCTAGTGAGGTGATATATCTCGATAGTGCAGGGTACTGTCACTTTCTCCAACTCACACTCTCTCTCTTTCTCTAAGTTAATGAAATGTTTGGACGCATTCGGTACATTTTTTGGCACACTTCGCTTTTCACCTAATATCATTTCTGTAACTCTCTCTCTCTCTCTCTCTCTCTCTCTCTCTCTCTCTCTCTCTCTCTCTCCGGTTGAATTTTCTCCATACTAACGAAAAGCAATTTTGTTTTGTTTAGGAGAAAGTTCGAAATGTCGTGGCTGATATGTTCGATTTGCAGTAATTTTTATGTTTAAAGAAAGTAATGCGTAATGAAATCTAATCAATGCTGCTAACAAGGATAAGGCAAGGAAAACATTTACAGTAACAACTCGGAGACCAAGATATACTATAAAATAAATATAGCGCAAGAAGTCGATAAATACTTCATAAACCTGCTCAGCTGTGATCTTACTTGTGTGCGTGTGTGTATATATATACATATTATATAATATAAATAATAGATATATATAAATATATATATATATATATATATAAAGCCTTGCAATTCATTAAAATAAAATAAAATAATACGCGTGTATGAGTGAGGAAATTTCCCGCACACACACGTGCATATATAACAGTGAACGCAAATGAAAAATTATACGGTGATGAATGTTATGTGGATGGCAGTAAAATGGAACAGAATGGGTAATTCAGTGCAGACTAGAATGGTGGAAGGACCGAACAGGTTAGTCGTAGACTATGTGAATCGGGAGGGCAGCAAAATTCCAGCAGAGGTTCTGAAAAGGAAGAAGTTTCTACGGAGGTTCAAATGAATCCTCCACTCCTCTTGAATGAATTTCAAATATGAATGCTGGATAACCATGGAAGGTAAAATAGTGGGCGCTATTCAGATGAATTGTATAATGAGTTACATCGAAGAGGAACAAGTGGTGAAAGAATGAGAATCTTGACAGATACAAATAAGTAAATAATAATCAAAGGTCAAAATACTGATCGTCATTTGTTAATATGTTGGGCTAACATCGATAAAATGGAGCAGACAGATGGTTTAAATGACGGAACAGTACAGAAGACGAAAGCGGAAAGAGCGCGAGTTCTAGAGTGCGCTGTGTTGACTAGATATCAGAAGTGTTAGCGCGACATGGTCATAACTAATTAAAGGAGTACAAGAGTATATCGTATACAAAATGACGCATAATATACATATTACAGGAAATAACCAGTCTTCCGTTAAAGGTGCAAGAATACTTGTGTGATACTCAGAGATTTTGCAAAGGGGTTCATTCGAGATTCAGTAGTTGAAATGATAAATCCAACACGGTATTCAATGCTTTTATTAAATGTTTTCTTGCTCATATATGGAGCCATGCCCTTTTGGAGGGAACGAATGTTGCATATATAAATCATATACAAATATGAATAATATGTGTGTATATATCATACATATATATATATATATATATATATATATATATATATATATATATATATATATATATATATATATACATACATGTGTATAAAATTTAAAAAAATTCTTTCGTCAACATGATTCATTATCTTGTACCAATTCCTAATGGTCCAATACAGAAAACTCTCTCTCTCTCTCTCTCTCTCTCTCTCTCTCTCTCTCTCTCTCTCTCTCTCTCTCTCTCTCAGACACACACAAGCGCGCGCGCACGGTATAAATGTACAATGGGTTTATGCATATGGTATATGCGTATGCATACAACAAGATGCCAATAAAACGATGCCCGTTTGCACTAGTAAGCGAAAGCCTCCAAAGAAACGAACACGACGATCGCAGTGATACCGATGAAGCGAATGGACGAAAACCTGCAACACCTGCCATGCTATCCATCCGTCCTACGATCACCCTGAGAAGAGCAACGATCCACGAGGATCGTGCTTCCCTTCACACATGATTCCACAATTTTCTCCCCTTCACATTTTCTTCAAACTTGCTTAGATAAAGCTAAAGAGTTGTCCATTCCGCCGGCGTCTTTATATAAATAGGAAGGAAGGAAGGGAGGGAGGAAGGTGAAAATTTAGTCCGTAAGTGACAGAATAACCTTTGCATGTCCTACGCCAAGTCAGGAAAGAGTGGCAGCTCATATGATTAAAAGTAATGAGGCTTAATGACAAAATGACTCCGGCAAAAGTAAAAGCAAACGCTATAAATCACGTCAATATGTAGGTGGCCGCCTCTGTGCTGCATATCGATATACGAAAGCTGTAAAGAGCGTTTAGACTTCACATAGAGGAATAGCAGATGAGGAGATAAGTCGACAGATGTTCAAAGTGAGAAGGATTTCCAGATTATATTGACATATAAATCTTGCCATAAACAAAGAGATCAAGCACTAAACACTTCCTGGTGAAACATAAATCTTGGAATAACTGCAACATTAAGCGTGCTGCCTTTAAGGTAAAACATGTCTGCAATACTTTCAGTAAAAATATATCACCAAACGAAATGAATGAAGTAAAACAGTTGAATAAGTGTCAATTTGAAACTCCTACTAAGAAAGCTGACATACATACATACATACATACATACATACATACATACATACATACATACATACATACATACATACACAAATCCTGAAAATACAAAATCTACTGTTGCGAACATGCATTTTTATGGAAAAAGGAAATCCACGACATTACCATACAACGTCAAAATGTTCTAAAAGGCAAGAATGAACCAAAGATGATTCGTTCCATGAAAATAACATGACAGTCATAATGACCCACAACAATAAATAAAGAAATAAGGAAATAAGATATTACAATAGAAAATTAAGAATATACAAGAAAAGAAAATTGCGCTCAATTAGGTATATCCTCAAGACCAAGAACCTACGAAGGTCGAAGACCACTAGAGCTTTAGCACTCTCATTTTAATATAACAATAATACAAAACTCTTAGGTTATAAGGGACCGCAGGTTTTATTTCATCAAATAAATATGAAACGAACAAATACGAAGTATTTACCACTAGAAAGCTTTTCTTCTCGCAAGCGGAAGTTCTCGACCAAATATGATTGCAGCAGACGCTATATAAACCAGCTGAAGTCGTGCTCGCTCGCGTGTGTGTAAATATGTGTATGTATGCATGTATATATGTATACATACATGCATATGTATGTATATATGCACGTTGCATATATTGGGTAGGTATGTGTGTATGTGTAAGCTACGCGGGAACGGCAATTTACGGTCGCTTTTTCTTGGTTACATTATCAAAATAAGTTAGATTGCATTACATAAGATATGCGTGCATAAATCCAGCCACGTATTCCCGAGGCATTGTGCTTCCCGATGCATTCAAGATATATGTGATCCTGGGCCCAGAACTTTTTCTCGCTCCCGACATTTTTATATCTGGCCCACCAGTGAAGGTCAATAACCTTCGCTCTGGCGTGACCTACTGCGGACACCAAAAAATGAACATACGAAAAATGCTTGTAAGGGATTCGGAGAATATTAAGGCTTCATCTTAACTTGATATAACGCATGAAAATATTAAAAATAATCAGAAACATTTCAAAGCATACTGTTTCATCAGTGGGTTAGAGATGCAACAAACTCAAACACGGTATATTCTTCAGCGGTCTATCGAATTCAGACACATGAATATGAGGGCCGGTTAGTTTTCGCTCGCATACGACATCATAAAAACAAATGAGAAACGAGAGCGATAAAGCTAACCAGGCATCTGCAAGCGCAGTCAGCCAGATGACCCACGAAGGAAGACGAGCGAGCTGAAGCTTACATTTTCTACCTTTGCACTGAAAGGCTTCTCTGATCGATATACAAAAGCTGTGTCTCTGTCTCTCTTTCTCTGTCTCCGTCTGTCTGTCTGTCTGTCTCTCTTACACATACACCCGTTGTCCATTTGTGAGGATACTCGTCTCATCAGCCAGTGGGAACCGGGTTCGATTCCCGAGGGAATATGAAAGCTTCAGTATGTTCTTTTTATACTCTTTTGCTTTAGTTATCCTACATATATGCATACACATGTATATATACCACTATGTAATTGTGTGTGAACATGTATATGTATATATTTCCACTATACAAAATGAATATTTCAAGAACAAGCTCAAAAGTATAAAACTTGAGCTTCTTATTAACTTACATTAGATTTGGAAAATAGTCATTTTTGTCCTGAAATATGATCTGGAAAAATCACATTGTATATTAACAATTTAGATGAATATCGATTCATAAAAATAAATCAGGACAAACATACACTATTGTTCAAAATTTCCAAAGAATCAAAAGAAATAAGCCAAATGCACCATTCATTTGCTGACGAACCTTCCACTTGTGAAACAGTGAAAAAAAGATCGATAAAAATAACAAATAAAAACAAAAACATCTGACAAACAGATATGTAATTACATAGCAAGCAGATAAGAAAGGTTAAATTAAAGTTACTTGTGAGATGCCTTAAAGCGGTAGTTCATCATTAAAGGAGAAGGACAGCCTTGCAGTATAACATTAAAGTTACAAAAAAGAGGAAAAAACGAAGTAAGGTCTCGTAGCACTATAGTATTTACGTAGCAGTACAGTCTTAAAGTAGCTGTATAGCGTTATAGTGGCAGCATAGTCTTAGAGTAGCAGTACACCGAGGAAGAAATACGATTATTGACTGTTGTCTTAGCCTTCTATCATATCGACGAATTATTATTTTACAGGTGTCTATTCACTAAAAGAGCGCGAAATTTGACTTATCATCTCTCAAGATTTCATTTATATTTTGTAATCCCGGACAGGTATGCAATATATGCGAAAGAAATATGAAACTAAGTATTGTTATGATGACATTGCATACAGAATAAGAAAAACAGTCTAGCATATTAGGATCATTATTCGGGGAATAGTACTATCCATTAACCAAGAGCTGAGGGCGCTTTCTACCTTCATAGTTGAGAATAGAATTGGGCTTGTGACTAGTGAGTGATAAAGTATGGTGACAGAGAAAAGTGCAGGACAGACATACATTACGTAAGCAAATATAATTCATAAATATCACTCGATTCGGCAGAGATGGTTTTTTATTCAATGTCTCCTAGTGAACATAATGGGAGTTGTAATACAATCGAATCTTCTACCTATACTCTGTTTTTTTTTTCATCTGTCCATCTGCCTGTGGTGTTTTTGTATGGTAACACTGAGTCCCGGGCTTTAGATAGTTACGCTATGTGTAAGTTTTAGGTAAATAAAAGGATATCTGGGTGTACATTTGCAACTGAAAAGTGTTTTAATAATTTACTGTATGCGAATTACACCGTTAATATTCGAAATAGGATATTATTATAATCGTTGAATGTAAGCTGAATGTAACTATCTAAAGCCCGGGACGCAGTGTTACCATACAAAAACACCACAGGCGGATGGACAGATGGAAAAAAACAGAGTATAGTTTTAATTAGTAGAGAAAACAGAGTAGGATAACAACTTGAAACTATTGGTTATCAAAGTATATATCGGTGGGGCAGTGACATCGTCACCGTTTAACTCCCTATGTTGGATAAATATTGGAGTATATTCTCCCGACTTGTTTACCCGATTCCCAACCCCTCCACCTTATCTCTAACAGCATGTTAGCCAGGTAAACTATATCCATCACAAGAGTTGGTACAGTAATAACAGCTTTCATTTTTCCAAAGAAAATATCAGGTCACGGATTTTTCTCGTATTTAGTAAAGGCCCTCTGAGATTCCCTAGTAATTTTTTCATTAATCACGGCTCTGTAACCATAATTATTGACCAGTCTAGAGGACCTGTTTGATAGTTGAAAAATAACCCTTGTATTAGGGTGTATTTTGCATCATTTCACGCCATTCTCATCTTTCAGCTGATATCGACCAGCCTTCCGGTACTTTTAGCTGACAATACGTGTTGCAAACCCTTGTCCAGATAAGTACGAAGTAACCACTAATTTTAATTTCAAAAATTAATTATCCCTCTAAAACCTATGTGGGTATGATGATAAAATTTGGTTAAATCATACACTGGGTAATTTCATTTCATGAAAAAAGACTTGGTATATATCTTCGTTATTTAGGTGTAGTTTCTGTGGCGGAAAATCCGTCCATTTGGTTTTCACGCATTCCTCCCACCAGACAGACAGACAAACAGACAAGCAAACCAACATAACCCACAATCCGTAGGTAATGATATAACAAAATGTAATAACATCTGTGCTTGATATATGGTACGAGTATACTGCTACCTGAAAAAGTTATAATGAAGCTCACAGCATTTTGGAAAAAGTCAAGCGTACAGCCTACAAGGATTCTGAACAATTTTACGGAGCAATCTAAAACATCCACTGAAAGAGAGAGAGAGAGAGAGAGAGAGAGAGAGAGAGAGAGAGAGAGAGAGAGAGAGAGAGAGAGAGAGAGAGAGAGAGAGAGAGAGAGAGAGGTGTTATTAATCACGTAGGCTCGTGCTATTACAAATCTAATTCGTTCAGATGGAAGATTTCCAAAAGAAAACCATTTTACTACTGAAGTCCATTAAGGGCCGCCTTTAAAATCCTTCAGAGCTGCATTATGAGATTCCAATTGCAATTGGAAAACAAGCAAAAGCATTCTTATCTCCCAAGTACACTCATACCATCATTATCCCAACGACAAACAACATTTATGAAATATTCACCCAACTCAATTAGCAAATGTTCTCAAAATTTTGTCTTAAACTCTGGATATTGCTCGTAGTGTGCTTGGGGAACTCCTTTTTTAGAATACGGAAAAATTCCATAATCTTAACTAATTTAGGTTTTGCCTTTTATTACATTAAATGTTACCTGGTGTCTGAGTATATTCTATATATACCAGTTCATTTTCATAGATGAGCATTTTTCTGTCTCACTGTGTATTACATTCATTTTACAAAATCGTTTTTGCTTGCATCCAGATGTAATATCACTTGCCCCAACCCATCAACTCATAATGCTTCGATATACACGTGTAAAAACTCTGGTCACTAAATTTTTGCGCCCCGAAGAACTTCATAGACACTCGAACTTTATTTCACCTTTAACGTGATCTCTTAAACTGTGAAGATATTACATTACCTTCTTTACTACTTTTCTGTGCTCAATTTTCCCAAACAATTAAATTCTCATTATTCAAGATTGAGCTCTAGCTAGATGCTTGTAAAACTTTCTTATATGCGATTCGATTGCTATGACATCTCAGGATAAAAATCGCTACATAAAACTAATACTTTCACCTGCAATTGTACGCAGTCAAGCAGACCTTGTATGGGATTCGGTTGCTATGAAATCTTCTGGTAAAAGTCTCCATTCAAAACTAATACTTTCACTTCCAACTGGAAGTAGTCAAGCAGACTAACAAATTCAAAAACAATTTAATCAATCTTTCTATTATCACTCAACATTATTTCTAATAGTGTGACAATAATATCCCTTCAACCTACACTGGTGGTCTTTCATCTTATCTACATGAAAAATGGAGAATTGCTTTCCTGTCGTGTTACAGTTATGCTACTTTATAGCGACAGGCTTCAATACCCTACCTTTCGACTTACTTCACTCCCATATAATATTCACATACTTTTTCCCGTCTATCCTGACATAATTTATCTATATTTTGCAATGCTCTCTTGTTTTGCTTCTGCTGCTTCTTCTATATATATGTCCTCTGTTTAAAGGCTAATTCCCCTTTTTGCATTATTTGATAAGGATGTGTTGACAGTATGTATAACAATAAAAGTTTGAGTAATAAAAAAGCAGTAGAAAAAAAATGTCCCTTCATGTGTAGCTTTTAAAGAATATTTGTATATCAGTAAATAATACTTTAACTCTCATTGCCTCGTCTCCCTTCGTCAGAAGAAATAACGATGGGGCAAAGGAACTCGGAATCTAAAGAATAATGTGTTGTTATACCAACATATTTCAAAAACATCAAAGAAAGTTACTTTTTACTTGTTTCATTTCTCAGAAAAGGATTTTTCTTTGTATGCCATAATAATAATAATAATAATAATAATAATAATAATAATAATAATAATAATAATAATAATAAAAATAATAATAATAATAATAGTAAAAATAATAATAATAATAATAATGTTCTCATTTAAATACTAATATCAATGTTATTCAAGTACTGAAACACCTATTAACTTATATATTCGACCCAACTCTATGTTAAAATCTTATGGGAACTGTTCAGTTTTATTGACGGGTTCAAATTTTTTATTCATTAAACTTTTCATTTCTTCATTTAAACACGAATTCATTCCAAAATTTTTCCATCCAGGCATTCATACATAATAAAAGTGCACAAAGTTTTCCACTTAAAACATTCATCGACCCTCAGTATTCAATTAGTCATTAACAATTTATTAATTCAGATAAAACTCATGCTTCTACGGCACGCATCAAGTCATCAAGCAACACGTCTGCAAGGAAATACTACGCTGTTAAGAATATGATAAATGTCAGGTATCTCTTCCAACTGAGCAATTGCTAGGTTAACGTGGAAACCCCAGTCCCCTTGAAACAGAAAATAATTAACGTGAAAATCACATACCTTTATACGGGAGAGATGGATCGAGGTCTCCCTCCTGCAGCTTGCCTTCGCTGTCTGTTAGGCTGATCGTGACGTCACAAAGGGTGCCATTGCTGCCACCCTTTAGCGGCCCCCAAAGCGGTGGGTGGGTTGGCTGCCCTGGGAAGTGACCATCCGTATTGGAATTGTTGGAAGAAAGTGATTCCAATCGACCATTAGTATCCCGCAGAGAATTTTCTCTTTTTTCTTGATATTCTCTTGATTTCACAGATACCTTTCTACTCTCATCATTCTCTTTCAAAGATTTCAACTCATTATTGGAATGACCACTGAACAAATTAAAAGCACTTTCAACTACTTCACAGGAATAATCGGAAACGACCACAGACCGTTCACTATCACTTTTAGTTTCAGTAGAGTATGGGGAATCATCTCTGAATTCTTTTCGGTTTTCTTTGTTACCAATGTCACTTACGAGTTCTTCTTTAATAGAGATCTGATTATCTAGGTCAACATGCGAAAACAAATACTTTTCGGGTTTCCCCTCTGATGTCACTGTTTGCTCAGTACTATCTTTAAATGTCGGTGTTTCAGAAACCTTACTAGGATCACTCTTACTCTTCGGGACATTCAACAGCGGGGTAGATAACGTAGAACTGCTGTGTGGAAATATGAGATTGTGCATCCGGTTAACAGACGGCACTAATGGTTCATGAATTACTTCCCTTTCAGTGTTTGAGATGGGGGTGTCCTCGTTGTTCTCAGGGTGGAGATGGAACGACGGAGATAGCGTCGTATATCTTAGATCAAGATGGGGTGACTGGTGCGCATTTTGTGATTTGCTCGGGGCCACATTCCGGAATGGCTGAAACTCCCCTACCGTAGGGCCATTTTTAGAAGCTTCACTGTCCTTTCCCTTGGCAGAATTGCTATTTTCTGGTAACACATTGCCTCGTCCCAGCAATAAATGCGCAACCGGAAGGTGTTTTGCTTTTTCCGAGAAAGTCTGGGGAGTGGTGTGAGTGTACCCATCTTGTTTTGTAAACAGTGATGGGTTGCCCTTCCTCTGGACTGCAGAGTGGGAAGTCGAGGCTACTTCTGAGAAGGGAGAAGTAGCCTTTGATGCAAAAGGACGCTCAGATGCGAGAGAAGTGACAGCGGGCCTAGAGATAGATGATGATGATGACGATGACGATGATACTTCTGCAGCTAAGGGATGCAGCAATGTTTCTTCGACTTCCCGTGAGGAAGAGGTGCTGACCATAAAGGCCAACACACTCAGGAGGAGAACGGCGTTTCTTCCACTCGAAGAAAAGTTCATTTCAGGGAGTCTAATTCCTTTCACCATTGTTTTATAAAACTTGAGTCACTCTAATGTTCTAAACAATAAAATTCTTCTATCTATCTTAAAGATATCTATTACTCTATCGATAACGCCCGACATTTTCGTCATCCTTTGACATATCAGCTTTACCTAAACGGTAATGGTTTTGCATATAACTGATAAAACTGTGATTCTAAGAATTGCCAAGAATGCTAGGACACCAAAAATCTTACTAGACACTCACAACATCAAGACAACAAAGAAAATGTTAAAACGTTGAAGACTGTATATCACCCTCTCTCTTTCCCTCTCTCCTTCCTTTTCTAAAACTACGTTGACAGTATCTATAAAACTATGTACAGTTTGATATGTGAAATTCTTAGGCCACAGAAAACGGAACAATGATATGTAGAATAAAGTTACCCTCAAGGATCACGGAACACCAAGAGAAACACTATGGTAGAAATACACGGCAGCAATGACGACTACAACCACACCTACGAATATCGAGAAAAGAAAATACAGAGACCCTTTCTCTCGGTGCTGTCCTTTCGTCTCTGTCTCAAGAACAGAAGAGACTGCAACAGCTGTTCTGCCTGTTGGCCTGTGTCTCGCTTTGCCTCCAGAGGCCGCACTGTCCTTCTGTCTTTCATTTTCCCGATTCCATAATCCTTCTGCTGGAACAGACCTTTCCTTTGAAGTATCTTCCGGGAGTTAATCGATACCGTTTGTGTTTCCGGGTGTTGTTAATCTTCCTCTCTTTCTTGTCACTTACTTACAACCGACATCTATTTATTCTTCAAAATACACCGAAAACACCTAAAACACGTCACAATTAAGACTTGAAGAGAGATTACAGAGATGACAACGAGTGGGACTACGAAGAGAAGAAAATAGTGATTCACGGGTGTTTCAATGTGCACTTAAATAGGTACAAATGTGGGCACGATGGCATGCCCATATTATCCTCCAGAGTATGGGGATTTGCGGTGATGACGGTGAAACGACTACGGGGCTGAAGAGAACAAAAAATCTCTACAAGCCACTACAGTTTCGATTATGCAATAATACTATGACTTTCTTCTGCTGGTGTGTGCATTTTTCATGCACGTCTGAAGTCACTTCAGAGTTCGGAAATTCACTCGTTCATCTGGAATGAAAATAAAAATTATATATTTAATGAAATGGCCATATCTAACATTTCAGAAGAAAACAATAACTCTGAAATAAAACGCTCTGGGCATTTTACATTAACACGCCAAAGCATATTCGTGTAATTGTTTGTGAAATGATACTTAGTAGGAATAAAATATAAATATGAACTTTATGTATGTATGTATATACTAGTATGTATATATATATATATATATATATATATATATATATATATATATATATATATATACTTACACCACACAAACATGGCTGACGACTGATAATAACAGTATCACAGATAAACATAAAATATGAGAAACAAAATGAATAAGTATTTTAGATTCTATGTTAGCTTATGTAGTGAACTTTAGTGGACCGTCGTCCTATCATAGTTTAACAAAATATTATATTATTCACGGGTATCCTTAAGGATAACTTGTACTTGAAGTAGATTGCTCCCATCTGGGCTGGATACTGGATAAAAGACCAAGGTTGGAGGTAAAAAGAAGCGAGCAAGCGTTTCTGAGACTTACAACAGACCTTGGGAATCTGGTAAAAGTAGCTCAGAAGCTGACAGAGGAAGTCAACGAGTGACTGACAAGCTGCCAAAAATACTCCAGGACGCTGTTGAAGTATAGTATTAATTAGTTAACGATACCACTGCGCCATATGTCTAGACTCTCCTGGGGTTACCACAAAGGAGGGCAGCCCTCTTGAATGGCAGATGAAAATGGGAGTAAGGTATAGTTAAAGTGGGAAAGGTAAGTGGAAAGAGATCAAAGGGGAAGGATGAAAAGTAAAAGGTACAAAAGGAATGCAGCAAGGGTCAAAGGCAAGGAACCTCAAGTACCATCTTCAGTGCATCTACCTTGAAAAGGTTACCAGTCCGCGGCTTTGTAAAAGATTCTTTTCCGTCCAGAATTATACTATATTCAAAATTATTATACAATTCCATAACCAAATTTACATGTTCATCTTTAATGTTCATCCGTATCATTTACTAATTCTATTGTATGAAATCCAATGACAACATTACATTTCCACGTAATTAGGTTCCTGTTTGATTTGATTTTATTTATATAGATTTTAGGCATTATGCTAAGCACTGGGGCAACTAAGGCCATTCAGCGCTGAAACGGAAATTGACAGGAAATGGTTTGAAAGGTGTTACAGGAGGGAAACCTCGCAGTTGCACCATGAAACAATTGTTAGGAGAGGGTGGACAGTAAGATGGAAGAAAGAGGATATGAACGGAGGTAAAGTAAAAGGAATGAAAGTAGTTGCAGCTATGGGCCGAAATAACACTGCAAAGAACCTACACTGCACCGAATGAGGTGCACTGACGGCACTACAACTGGCCCCCCTCCCCCAGGGGGGAATCACGTTCCTATTTCCCGAGGGATTGGGGAAGGGGAACGCATTTCATTTTTGCAGATAATGTCTAATATTTCATTTCCAGCCCATGATCCCGGCCTCTCTCTTTCGCAAATAAATACTTTTCCTCGCTGCATCTTAAAACTCTTCTTGTGGCTAATAGACCGAGACGGACCTGGCTTTCCAGTACTGCTATAGAGGCGTATGTTTATGGTCTTTCCTTTCGTAATGACAATTAGAGGTAAATTGACTGATTAAGTAAACAGTGATTTTTAACATATTTTAATCCAAGAACTAGTCCGCTCTACTCTCGAGTTCCGCATCTTCGATGAAGTTTGGGGCATTGTCAAGCATTTAGGTTACTGCAGTCTAGATTTACTCGATCTTTGCATTATTCTCACTCTAATCGTCAGGTTCCGTATCAAAATTTAGACGACCTTCAAAAATATATATCCGGGTTATTTCTACTGCCGTCGATAAAAATAAGAGCAAAATATGATTATCTTTTTTGCCTTGGTTATAGCACTACAGCAAAGCACTGACAAGAGAGTCAAAGGAATTGTGCGTGTGTACGTTAAAACACACACACACATACAAATACAAAGGGGCAACGAATGAAAGACGACCCATCCGTCCCTCCAACACATAAATCAATACCGATTCTCCTCATTACTTCACACCTGATACATTTAGGCTGAGAAACAATGGCGAAGAAGCAGAGGTGCTGCATCAGACGGAAAGCAAAGGAAGTGACAGAATGAAAAAAAGATACTGCGACTGAAAAGTAGGAGTAGTAAAACAAGGGACACGAGAATCCAAACCAATGGTGGCTGACGAATTCCAAAATTTCCGGTTCAGAAAACAGTTGCAAATAGCGCAACCGAACATTCTCCTACTCATATACATCTTTTAATCATTGGAGAAGTCTCCGTTAATGATAAACACCTCTTGCTGTTTAGATGATTTATTAACTTACATTCGACGCTCTTAACACCGAAAAACTCACGGCCATAATAAGCTATGGAAATATGAGGTAAGAAATATGATCAACCTCAAGAAATATATAGTTTATTTCAAATGAATATTTAATCACATTTAAATATTAGTTCTTTTTCATTCAGCCCCTTTATTCTCCCATTGGCCAAGCACTCGTCCCTTGTGGGTTAGATATAAGAGCCAATGACACCAATCATTCTAATTCGTACGTATCGTAATTGAGTTACCTCGGATAAGACCTTGTACTCGCCTCTTTCTCTCCTTTCTAGCATCTTGCTCTTGCCTATCTCATCCAGTTACTGACAGAAATGGATGGAACCTTTAGGGCTGGTTAGCTACACCGAAATCTAATTGACTGAGGGTCACATTTCTCTTTAATCTACAAGAAAAAGTCATTTAGCGCGGTCACATGTCTCCCTTTTCTAAAAGATATCGTAAATAACTGATGATTTTATTTTATCCCTTTTCTCCCTTGCCTACAAGAGAAAAGATCACATTTCTGTTGAGATCGCTCTGACTGTCAAGCTTTCCAAGCTTTATACTTACCATAAGGTAAAATATTGATACGCAAATTGGTTTCACAGAGTAGCCCATGGTCTAAAATGACGATGACTGCAGCCTACTAGTTTCATCCCAAGCTGTTAATACGTGAAAAGTTTTAGGGTTACGCCTTATGCTGTGTATCTGTAATCTGTCAGTTAGGGGCCATACATATCCTAATAAATTGGTAATTTACCCAAATAAACTATGAAGTTCAGTCATTCCCACAACTGGCAAAAGACTCTTATGATCTTCATAACAACCTTGAAAGAACTACGTTACACCATGAATATTTCTTAATTTCGCCGTCAGTTATTAACAGTTATTTATACGTACATACAGACTTGTACAAACAAGCAAACAAATACACGCAGCATGAGCGGTAAAAAGGACAAAGAACAACGGTGCTAAGGCAAAGTAATGAGATCAACCATGAGATGTCTTGTCATGGTGATGAAATTACGAAGCACGCCGCTTCCGGCGTTATGTCGTTAAAAATACCGATAAAAGGGGAAGGTTGCGATCTGAATCGTGTAAGAGAGCCGGAGAGACACTTACTGAATGATAACATTAGCGTCACACAGCTGAGGTCATACGTGCATGCTGACTATGTGAAGTCATTGGCGCTTTGCATAATGAAGAAACAAACGAGATAGGTGATGGGGAATTAACTGAATGACGCATGAACTTAGACTAGTCCTTGAAAAGTGTCACAGTAATGGGCCAACAGACAAAATGCAGCCAAGAACTGAAGGTGCTCTATGGAAAAACCAATTTGGTTAAGTTAGAGAAAACTTGAGTGGTGAGGAATAAAGATCAGGAAATTGTGCGAGATGTTTGAGGTCAACGGGTGAAGCTTATAAATGTCATATATGGATTCTGAAAAGTTATACGATTAGTAACAATGTTCAATGAAATCTGAATACAGGTTGATAACACATGAGAATCCTGTTCATGACAGAAGAAGACAGCTAACGAAAATGTAGACTTGACAATAATGGATCTACTATTGATCTACATTTATATATATATATATATATATATATATATATATATATATATATATATATACTATATATATATATCCACAAGTGAAAAATAAGAGACGAGGTGTAGGTCCTTACCGGTTTCGACTTGATTTCCAAGCCGGTCTGGACCTACACCCCGTCTCTTATTTTTCACCTGTGGATATGTGTGATAAATGAATCACGTGCTAAAGTGATTATAATCATATAATATAATATATATATATATATATATATATATATATATATATATACACTTAATTATACATATACTATATTATTTTTATATATATATATATATTATATATATATGATATATATATATATTATATATATACATTATATATATGCTAAACATACAACGCGGAATTTTTTTATGTGGAAAATTGCACCATACATATTCCAACCATATTTTTTACTCAAAACCCCGTCGCCGTTGAATGTAGAATGTGTTGTATATGGAAGTGAGGTTTCAACTGTTGTATATACCTAGGAATCAATTTACTCATTTATAGAAAAAGGCATCGCCTTCATGAGCCTTACGATGTAGTGTACTCTTAACACCATCACGTCTTTGAATCCTTCTTTATTTCAGCAAAATTTCTCATGCACCGACTATTCAAAATCTTTAGGGAAAAGAC
Source organism: Macrobrachium nipponense (assembly GCF_015104395.2). Taxonomy (NCBI): domain Eukaryota; kingdom Metazoa; phylum Arthropoda; class Malacostraca; order Decapoda; family Palaemonidae; genus Macrobrachium; species Macrobrachium nipponense. The sequence goes on from NC_061108.1 coordinate 98,466,310, forward strand.
CCCGTACACATGAAACGTGAGATGAAGATATGCAAGGAATCTGGATGTATTGAAAAAAAAAATTCCCAGCGAACGTCATGCCTTCCTTGCCAGGTAAGGAGACATCCACTAATTTTGGATTAAAGTTAATTGGCTGTCCCACGCCCCCTACCCCGCCGCAAGCAGCACTGTAATTAGTTAAATCACCTACTCCTTATATTCAAGGGTTAGTGACTGGATTGCCTCGTTAAAGACTGACAACGAATTGCTTGGTTACTATCACGTTTGCTACATAATCTCTAAAAATGGAAGTATACACGTATGCCCCTAGACTTGAAAATCGTTGACAGCATCCTACAGGCTCGAAATAGTCTAGATTTATCAAGTCTTCCAGCTACGAAATTTAACATAAAACCAGTTTAACGTCAACACCCACGGGATGAGAAAATCATTATAAAGCATCATATCACATATGCATTCATTAATATAATCTTATGTAACCTAAGTTTATATACTCTACATAATATCTGTAAATATTGTCTCGTTATTGTTATCCATGTGATGCACCATTTATTTTGAGATAAATGAGCTCACCAAAGTTAGAAAACCACTCTACTCTTTATGCACATCCCGTCTTTCGCAACGTAAACATTCCATCAATGAAAATAGCATTGCAAAGCTGAAAGAAATCCAGAATTGCGCTTGATTTCCCTCTCTTCTTCCCTGGCCTAAAAACGATGCATCGTGGACTTGATATCAGCTTCAAAGCGAAAAGAACTGCCCTTCCTGGAAGGATTAAACATTCTGAAGTCACCCTCTCCACAAGGAAATAGCTTTAAGGGAACACCATCATATGAAACTCGAAACACGTTTCTCAAAAATTGTGAGAAAGAAAAGACCAAAAAAATTTAGGGAAATTGTTCATTTAACAGTACAATGGCAAACAATTTTAGCAGAGAAAAACCAGAAAAAACAAGGGTTGCAGGAAAGTAAAACAACGTAGGGAAGTGAAAAAAGAAATTTTGCGAAAAATGTAGGAAAAAGTGTGTGAAAGCAAATATTGCTTGAAAGTCAAACATCTTGGGGAGAAAAACTTTGTGAATATTTGTCAGGCATCTCGTAACTTTCATCGCCACTGCTACGAAACAGGGTGATCAAAATTAAAAAGTTGAAATACTCATTCTTCGCTATTATTTGTTTAGAGACTGAAAGAAAGACAATTAAAAATCCCAAAACTGCGCTAAGGTCTCATCTTATTTTTAAACTTTGACAGTAGCGTGATGGAGTTTGTTGGATTGTCTATTACTATTTATTACATAAAAACCATAAGTTAACTGATGGCTACCAGTAATTCAGGAGATTTCATACGTGAACTTTATCATACTATGAAATTTATTTATGCTTATAATCTTTTTAAAAAGCACAGAAACAGCGTTTGCCACCATACTGTCGCAATTACTGTCAATAATAATAATAATAATAATAATAATAATAATAATAATAATAATAATAATAATAATAATAATAATAATAATAATAATAATAATAATAATAATAATAATAATAATAATAATAATAATGTAATAAATAGTAATAGACAATAATATCGGAGGCAACAAAATCAACCATCTGATGTTCATGGACGACATCAAGCTGTATGGTAAGAGCATCAAGGAAATAGATACCCTAATCCAGACTGTAAGGATTGTATCTGGGGACATCAGGATGGAGTTTGGAATAGAAAAATGCGCCTTAGTCAACATACAAAAAGGCAAAGTAACGAGAACTGAAGGGATAAAGCTACCAGATGGGAGCAAAATCAAACACATAGATGAGACAGGATATAAATACCTGGGAATAATGGAAGGAGGAGATATAAAACACCAAGAGATGAAGGACACGATCAGGAAAGAATATATGCAGAGACTCAAGGCGATACTCAAGTCAAAACTCAACGCCGGAAATATGGTAAAAGCCATAAACACATGGGCAGTGCCAGTAATCAGATACAGAGCAGGAATAGTGGAATGGACGAAGGCAGAACTCCGCAGCATAGATCAGAAAACCAGGAAACAAATGACAATACACAAAGCACTACACCCAAGAGCAAATACGGACAGACTATACATAACACGAAAGGAAGGAGGGAGAGGACTACTAAGTATAGAGGACTGCGTCAACATTGAAAACAGAGCACTGGGGCAATATCTGAAAACCAGTGAAGACGAGTGGCTAAAGAGTGCATGGGAAGAAGGACTAATAAAAGTAGACGAAGACCCAGAAATATACAGAGACAGGAGAAAGACAGAAAGAACAGAGGACTGGCACAACAAACCAATGCACGGACAATACATGAGACAGACTAAAGAACTAGCCAGCGATGACAATTGGCAATGGCTACAGAGGGGAGAGCTAAAGAAGGAAACTGAAGGAATGATAACAGCGGCACAAGATCAGGCCCTAAGAACCAGATATGTTCAAAGTACGATAGACGGAAATAACATCTCTCCCATATGTAGGAAGTGCAATACGAAAAATGAAACCATAAACCACATAGCAAGTGAATGCCCGGCACTTGCACAGAACCAGTACAAAAAGAGGCATGATTCAGTTGCAAAAGCCCTCCACTGGAGCCTGTGCAAGAAACATCAGCTACCTTGCAGTAATAAGTGGTACGAGCACCAACCTGAAGGAGTGATAGAAAACGATCAGGCAAAGATCCTGTGGGACTATGGTATCAGAACGGATAGGGTGATACGTGCAAACAGACCAGACGTGACGTTGATTGACAAAGTCAAGAAGAAAGTATCACTCATTGATGTCGCAATACCATGGGACACCAGAGTTGAAGAGAAAGAGAGGGAAAAAATGGATAAGTATCAAGATCTGAAAATAGAAATAAGAAGGATATGGGATATGCCAGTGGAAATCGTACCCATAATCATAGGAGCACTAGGCACGATCCCAAGATCCCTGAAAAGGAATCTAGAAAAACTAGAGGCTGAAGTAGCTCCAGGACTCATGCAGAAGAGTGTGATCCTAGAAACGGCACACATAGTAAGAAAAGTGATGGACTCCTAAGGAGGCAGGATGCAACCCGGAACCCCACACTATAAATACCACCCAGTCGAATTGGAGGACTGTGATAGAGCAAAAAAAAAAAAAAAAAAAAATATATAATAATAATAATAATAATTAATAATAATAATAATAATAATAATAATAATAATAATAATAATAATAATATCGGAGGTTAAACAGACTGTCAAATCTACAAAGATATCAAGATGATGAAAGTTTAGAACAAAAAAAAATCATAATAGTAGTAAATATCAAAATGGTCACACCTTTTTCCCTCAAAATCAAAATTCGTGCTACTAAAACGAAGGTGTACAGGATTTGCTGTTGACTCTTTCCTATCTTACTTTTATTTCTGAACATTTCTGTCGAACTGATTATTTAAAATCGTACAGTCTTTCCGTATTCATTTTGTGAGATAACGGCTTTTTTATTTCCATTAATAAATAAATGACAAACCTATTCTAAGAGAGAGAGAGAGAGAGAGAGAGAGAGAGAGAGAGAGAGAGAGAGAGAGAGAGAGAGAGACTTGGTTGGGAGAGACTCATATTAATGAGAATTAGAATATTTTCCCTTTCTTTTCAAGGAAATGTTACAAAAAACCTGATTTGCTCAAAATTATTCAGATGAGAAAGCGAACACTATGGAATTCCCATAAATCTCTCTCTGTCTCTGTCTCTGTCTCTCTCTCTCTCTCTCTCTCTCTCTCTCTCTCCTCCTCTCTCCTCTCTCTCTCTCTCAAACATCCTTAATTGGGTTCAAAGATTTAAAAGTTCGGCGAAAGCCTCTTTCCGAGAGTCGAAGGGACGCAGATGTGTGGATTCCATTATAAGATCACCAGGAGACATCATTCCTTGCTCCTGTTTCGGTCAAAATTAAAGGTTTCCATTTTCTTGGGGATCACAATCAGACCTCACATCATTTATGAGAGAGAGAGAGAGAGAGAGAGAGAGAGAGAGAGAAGTCTCGAATATTGTTGAACTTTCTTCTTCAAGTTAAATACTTCCTACTTACATGTTTCTCTAATGAATGAATTCAAAGAGAAGAATGATGAAATAATCTTTAGGACTCTGCTATTTAAGCAATTTCTAAAAAGACAGGGCCAAAAAAAAGCCATTGATTACGATAAACTATCATGTTCAGTTAAAAAGACAAAAACATTGGCTCTACAGCATGAAAAAATGAAAACGCGAGAAACTTTTTTGTAAAAATAAAGTTGAATCCTCTTCGTGCGATACAAAAATATCTTTCAGCTTTTATGGAAAAATATTCTATAGTGATATACATACATGAAATGTATGGAATTACAGTAGCAAATACAAAGCATTTTTATATTTCAAAATATTTCCTTTACATTATCAGAATGATTTGACCTTGAGTCCTTCTAGATTGGCTACTAATAATCTTTTATACCAATAAAAACACTCAAGAAAATGGTGCGTCATTTTTGAACGAAACCATGAAATCCTTACGATACTCTGTAAAATCTAGAGAAAGTGATGACGCCACTTGTATGTAATAAGATTCATTAAAACTAACAACTTCCGTCACTTCAAGACATATTCCATTCACCCAGAAATTCTCACAAACAGTCTAAAAAAAAATTGTGTCAAACAGGGAGACTAAATGATTTTTTTTCTATTAATTTTGCGATAATCTTATATCTCATTGACTTGTTTTGAACTGATGGTAAATAGTTCTTTATCCTTCCACTTTATGAAAATAAATTGCCACATCACTTCACCTGTATTCAGGATATTCAGAAGCCCGACCGATACCAATAACAGCGAAAAGAATCATAAAAAACAAGAGAGTTATTTTGCTTCGCAGAGAGACCCTTAAAGGAGATGGAAGGGTAATCTAGAAAAAGACGAAGATAATGGCATAGCTATCAAAATATTTCGAGGGCCTAACATCTCTAAGACATGAAGGAGATTAGCTACTCAGGCGAGGCTTAAGACCTTATCAAAAAAGGTAGCGCCAAAAAAAGATTGATATAATATATAGTGTTATTTATAACCGAAGAGAGAGAGAGAGAGAGAGAGAGAGAGAGAGAGAGAGAGAGAGAGAGAGAGAGAGAGAGAGAGAGAGAGAGAGAGAGAGAGAGAGAGAGAGAGAGAGACTAATTTAACGAAACTGAATTTTCCATTTTTTGATGAGGAGATGGAATGAAAACTGCCTGGTGTTTTTTCAGTGTTTTTTCAATCACTGACTTATAACATCTGGGTTTCGAATCATCATTTTGAAATACATATTGTGGACACATTTCTAATTATCTGTCAAAACGGAACGAAATTCATTAATATCATCACACGAAAATTATTTTAAGGTAACCCCTCTCTTAAACATAGAGTCGCAAGAAAGTCATAAATATAATGCCAAAATTTGAAGTTGACATCGACTCGAAACTGGTATTATGGCAATAACCTCCAATAAATATTGCTTTTGGTTCCTCCCTAAACAAGTTTCCCCCCCTTTCGCCTTGCCTTTTGAAGGTTGCAGATATGGTGCTATCTATCTATTTGTGGAAGTGAAAGCAAAGGAAAGACACGAGTGGCAGAATTTCACAGAGGCACTTGGCATCACACGGTGTTGGGAGCGATGAACTCGTTTGTTTGTTTTCTTCAAACGATGTCGAAGTATAAATCAAATTGCACTCTTTGTGGGGTGGACAAAAATTGAAACATTTTCTTCTTACTGGAACGAAATTACAGCAAGAAACCTTTTAGAGAAAGGATGTCCTTCTTTCTGGGGATGATCAAGACACCACACTACATATACAACAAAATATATCTGTTTGCAGGGGGGAGGGAGTGGAGAGAGAGAGAGACGAGAGGAGAGAGGATGGGGAGAGAGACAGAGAGGGAAGGGAAGAGAGAGAAGGAGGAGAGAGTTTAGGAACGAACAAGACAACGCAAAAATGTCAAGATGAATATGCCTTCACACTGCAGACGGCGAGTTTTAGCTGCAGGGTACTCATTCAAGGAAATGGGCTCTCAGAAAAGTATGTGAGAAATCTTTACAGAAAGGAGAGAGAGAGAGAGAGAGAGAGAGAGTGAGATAGAGAGAGAGAGAGAGAGAGAGAGAGACTCTATCAAGAAAAACTGGCGGTACAGCAGTAAAGAGAAGAACAAGAAAGAATAAGGGGAGAGAGGGAGAAAGTGGACAAAGAAGAAAGAGGGAGAGGTGAACCTCAATCTATGAAGTTTCAAAGATCCAATGTTAAGGACCTTGAACAAGTGCGGAGGACGTGTCCCGCCTACGGATCCTTAAAAAGGGAAGACCAAAGAATAGGGGGCGACAAGAGCTCGACCCTTCGAAGATTAGACTCCGTTTTGTAAGCTGCTCTACATTGCACTGAATCCTTTTGATAATGCTTTGACAGTTTTGCCCTGTTTCTTAATTCCCTGATTCCTATAAACGTTTATTCTTCTAAGAGGCGAGTATAACGATCAATTTGCCACTACCATCAACATTACCAATAACAATGGATTGAAAGTGAAAAAAAAAAAAAAAAAAAAAAAAAAAAAAAACATAATTAGAACATGACCCCTAAGTTATGACGGAATGACTTTCAGCCCTTGGCTCTCTCAGAACAGATCTAAGGTAGAAACTAAAGACTGCTCCCTCTGAATCAGCAACCTTCGGGTTGCACAGTTCAGTAACAGTTAATTTCCAGAGCCAAGCTTTGGAACTCCCTTCGTGCTTCCGCATTTCCAGATTTCCATAACTTTCTAGACATTGAAAAGGTAGATCTATCGCTCCTTAGGGGTGTAGCTCCCCTCTCCTTCCTGTCAGCTCTTCATGTGCCTCCGTCACGTTGCGCTAGATGGGATCTGCTCACCCGTCTAACCTAATCGACCTTTGTATCAAACAGCCCATCCCTGATAGCGACCAAGAGACTTGTTCCAGCCTACGAGGCTCATCAAATATTCGTCTGAAATTGACTTATGGATCGCATGTGTCGCAATGAAAAAATATTAAAATTAGACCTAATTAACTCTGCTAAGCTTCATATGAGATTTCGCGAAACACGTTCCGAAATTGAAATCAGATCCGCGTCTTTTTTGACAGAATATATTAAAAAGTCAAATTAGAATCGCTCAAATATGAGGCATTAATATTCACTACCAAGCAATATTCTAATAAAGACAGATTTTTCACTGAAATAAATGACCTCCTTTAATTAGTATATTATCAACATCAAAATATAACATTCCATTGAAAACGTTCGTGAAATATAATAATTACAACAGCAAAAACAACAATAATAATAATAATAATACTAATAAAATTCACTCGAACGTTCTTTATTTTTCTTGCTAACTGCAAGTCGCTTCATAATTTAAAAATTTTGGGACAACTGAACAATGTCAATACAAATAATCGTAATAAATTGCAATGTAACGTCTATATAACAATATTTGGCGAAAAAGTTTCTCAATTTTTGAAACAAGCAAGAACCCGAGCTAAACAAGCGAGATTTTTCACATCAGCAGTCTGTCTAGGAAACAGATAGAATCTCGCTGGTCTGAGATTTCCTTCAACAGATTTTCTTTTATCCTCCCTCGCTCTTAGGTTTGCACAGAAAAGGCTTTTTAGACCCTTGTGATTGGAGGTTTGCGGGAACAGAGGTCTTATTTTTCCTGGACGAAAGTATTCCATATCCAGATATAATTAACAAGACTTTGACCCCGATACAAGACTTAGTTCAATATTAAACAGTAGAATTTATTATTGTGTATGTATGTAAGCTGCATGTTGTAATTTAATATAATATATAATATATATATCTATATATATATATATATATATATATATATAAAGGTTTTTTGCCACGAGGGAAAAAATGATAAAGCGAGATAGCCAAGTACTTTCGGTCCTGTTCGGACCCTTTACTCAGTAAAGGGTCCGAACACGACCGAAAGTACTTGGCTATCTCGCTTTTTCATTTTTTCCTTCGTGGCAAAAAAACCTTTATTTATACATAGCATCACGTTTTATATACTTCGTGATCAAGTTATTCATATATATATATATATATATATATATATATATATATATATATATATATATATATATATATGAACGTTTATATACATAACATATTCATTATATAATAAATCATAATTATACACATACATATATATATATATATATATATATATACACATACATATATAATGTTGAGTGTTTTTTTACAAAAGTGATCATCTGCTGCATTTTACAATCACCAAAAGCATGGCGTGACCTATAATCATAAGACATCTAAATATCATATATGTTAACTTTTAACAGGGTTTCAAATCAAGAGATTTTTGGGAATTTGTAAAACCTGAGAATCTCACTGAGCGAAAAAGAAAGATTTATGTTATTTCAAATCCAATCTCGTCTTGCTTTCAGGATATGAAAAAAATCCTTACAAGGATCATTTTAATAACACTTAACTATTTTTACTGATGCATATTCCAAGAAAATTACATCTTTCATTTACA
>NC_061108.1:98477361-98484861 GCF_015104395.2 Macrobrachium nipponense
ATGATAATGGGGTCAAGAGAATGTGTAATAACTTATGTTGTGTGAGAGGGAACATCTGACCCACATTCATTTTTTTCTTTATCTCATTCACTTTAGTTAACAAAAGACAAGTGTGTGTCTCGAGCAAAGGGCACTGCATCATCGTTAATGATCGTAGATGTAGTCTACCTAACCTAAATACATCTACTACTACTACTACTACTACTACTAATAATAATAATAATAATAATAATAATACATATCATTATTATTATTATCATTATTATTATTATTATTGAGTTCTATGCTGTTTCAATAGTTAAAATTCTATATTCGAATTTCACCAAATCAAAATCGAAATTTACTAAAGTATTTCAAAGTTGGGACTATACAAAAAGGAAATTCAACGATTCGCCTTACCAAAAAATTTAATGACTACTACAATGATATTCGGAAGATATAATCATATGAAACCTTTCTCTGGATTTCTTCATTTAATAGCAAAGGGGAAAAATAAAGAGGAAAAGGCGTTCTTAGTCATCTCAAGAATTTGAGCAGGACTGAAAACTGCTCAGATTATGGCATCGTAAAAAACTGTCAGTGGCGATAAAGGAGTACGGAAAGAATTTCATAGAGTGTTAGTCAAGTGCCTTCTCTCTCTCTCTCTCTCTCTCTCTCTCTCTCTCTCTCTCTCTCTCTCTCTCTCTCTCTCTCTCGACGATTAGAACATTACTGATTTCTGATTTGCTGTAATGACTCGAGATATTACGAAGCCATTTGCAGTACAAAGGATAATCTAAAATTGGACACAATAGCGAGAAGTAATAGAGATCAATGAAAAATAATTCCCCTGGAGTATTGAGATCCGTATCGTTGCCTTTACTATATGATTTTTATCATGAAGAATGTATACACATTCGTATGGAACCATCCACAAATGACTTTAATGTGCTAAATAACATCCATACCTAAAAATTAAACAAGATCAACAAAATAACTTTTTACAGTGACCTGAAAACATTTCAGATTTAATGATAGAAAATTAGGAAAACCTCAGTGGAACAAAGCACAGTACCATATCTGAACCGAATGAAGTGACAACAGAAAATTCCTGTGACAGGAAAAATTACCTTCCAATTTTCTATTAGAAAAAGAAAAAGTCCTTTGCACAATCGTAATACATAATGCGTTAGAAAGGCACCTTACTGGCACGTCTAGATATATAGCCTAACTGATATTTTTAGTTTAGAGAGATAATGATTCTGCCTGCCTCGATAAATCAAAATTTATAAAATCGTCCAAATTTACAAATATATTACCAACAGTGATGGTACCAGTGGTGGCGCTAAAATTGTGAAGTTGAGTGTGAAAGTTATCATGGTTATTATTTTCACTGTCATGAAGACGAAGACCTAAAAGTTTCCGAACTCTTCAACAGAAACATCAGACTCCGAAGAAAATGTGGAATCACACCAGAAAACAAGTCGAGTACGCTCACTGTACCAATAAAATCAGCGGCTGTGTTTAAGTCTTGGTAAAATTGGTACTGATATCTTTCAGCAATTACTGATTGAACCAAATGGCATAATTAAAGGGGTAATGCATTTCCAAACATTAACTGACCATTTTAATGTAATTTGTCACAGTAAAAAGAAATAAGAATATACTTTAATAAATATATAATGAAATTACCCTTAAGTATATCAGTATATCCTAATGAACAAGATAATAAAAGTATAAAACAACGAAAATAATTAATTACGTAAAGATGACTTGCCATTATAAAAATGTAATAAATACATATCTTAAAGAACAGATAAGAATACAGACTGGTTATGTAATAAACAAATAATGAAGAGAGGGAAAGAAATTCCCAGGGTAGATGAAGTTTCCATATTAAATGGCACCCAGAGGCGGAGGTCAATTACGCCTGTTAAAAGCAGAAAGGTAGAGATGGGACATTTCTGCCGTTTAATTAGATTTACTTGTTGCCACGATTTGACCGAAAAAAAAAACCTCAGGCAACAAGTTAGGAGCATCGCCAAGGTTCTGTCTCTATGCAGCATACAACACACGCAAATACATACATATATATGAAAATAAACATAGGTATATACACATGAACATATATAATATATATATATATATATATATATATATATATATATATATATATATATATATATATATATATATATATATGTATATAATATATATATATATATATATATATATATATATATATATATATATAAATACAATAAGCACACGCGTATATACACATATTACGCAATTGTATCTGTTTATATACACATTCATATATATTCCTGGTGACAAATGCAAACGCTGGCTGGAAGTTTAAAAATACACTTTGACATCGTAGACGGCAAACAGATACGAAATAGACTGCATAGATATTAGGCTAATCGAGAGATACAAAGAGCATAAGAAAGTTAGACCTACAGAGGAGCAGATGTCCAAGTGATCACCAACTCTTCATTGCCAGACTAAAGATGAAACTATAATCACCAAACCAAAATGTCTGCATGGGTATCTAGATCTGATTCCACAAAACTTCCTGGAGATGATCATCAAGAGGTCATTGCAACTGCATGTTGGAATAGATTTGCAATTCCAGACACCAAATCTGAGGAAAAGCAGAGCTTAATCACTGACGACTGGCGTAACTTCATCAACGCACATCGGTCTTCTATAACAGAAGTATAAGAGGCAACGAAATGAAAAACTTCAATATCAAATAAGATTTGGGAACAATAAGGAAAGAAAAAGCAAAGGTGCATGTAGACAAATTTCAGGAAGGTGATGAAGAATGCAAAGTAGAAGATGCCAAGTACTAAAATCTAGTCAGTGAAAATAAACGATCAGGAAAAATTAAAACATTATTTGGACAAAGAGGCTTACAATGTTAACAAAGCCAGGTATTCAGGAAATGGCATCGGTCAGGATAGCCTACAAAATTATTAACGAAATATCTATGGGCAAAATGAAAAAGAAAACACTTGTTAAAAGGAGGGAAGGGTAACAATAACATCAAAAGAAGACAGACAGCTTTGGGTGGAACATTTTTGTGAGTTCATGAGTAAAATATATGAAGTGAATAACTTAATAAACCAGAAGCTAGCGATGACCCAAATATGCTAATGCAAGAATTCACATTATGAAGAGAATTCAATAATAACGAAACTTAGAAGGAAAATACCAGGTTTCAAAGGAATAACTGCAGACACGAGTTTTAATGACAATGACGTGACACCTCATAAAACAAATGGGGTGTTTTGGAAAAAGGAAAAAAGTCCGTTGATAAAGATATTGTAGGTCGCGGGCACTGCGCTACAAGATGGTTTTAGAAAAGGCAGTAGTTGTGCAGATCAAATGTTTGTGTTAAGACATTTTGTGCTGCATCCTTTCTGTGACTTCTCCTATCACTCCATCGATGAAAAAATCACATAGGCATGGGGACATAAAACACCATTTCCTCATACTTTGACACCAAACCATTCGTTACCAGTCATCATTTCTTTCGCGTATTCTAAAACATGCCCCTTACCCATCATGAGATTGTTTAAAAGATTTCAGAATCTTACTTTCTGTATCACGTATCCTCAAAATTAATTTATGTATCCTTCTATAAACCCAATCATAAACCTTTTCGGGAAACACGAAGGCGTATACTATGCAGCTTCTCCAAATCACTTTGAAACTTCTCACAAACTGTTTCATAACAAGCATTTAATTTGTATTGCTTCTTCGTTGTTTTAACCCACATTTAATTCACATACCTTCTTCCTTTCCTTAACCCACGTAAACACGCTTGCACACAAAACATCTCAAAACCTCATGCAAGACAGATGGATAGCAAAGCATGTGCAGGAGGGTTGAATTGAAGTGAATATAGGATTTAGGCATTAAGCCAAGCACTGGGGCAGGAGGGTTCGGCTTTACTGAAAAGCTAAAAAGTTATGGAAGTTTTCTGCATAGAGGTTCATCCTCGATCACGAAGTTACGAGTAAAAAAATGGGCTATTCACTGTAGTGTTAATTTTCTCGCAAGCCACACTTGTTATGGGAAACGGATTAATGTTCCAAAGTAATGCAAAAGATATAAAATGCAGGGGGTTATATAATATGTATATATGTATGTATGTATGGGGGTATATATATAATCTATATATATAATATATATATATATGTATGTGGTATACTGTATGGGGGTATATATATATATATATAAGATATATATATATATATATATATATATATATATATATATATATATGTAGTATGTAAGTATGGGGGTATATATAATATATATATATATATATATATATATATATATATATATATATTTTTTATATATACAACGCTTATCATGACACGAATAACAGATAAAGTAAATTAAAACCTGAACAACTTAAAAATTTGACCTACGAATATATTTTATGTTAGTGGAAAATAATAATCACTTTTAGCTTAATCTCCGTTGAAGTTATAGTTCGTGTATTGTGTATCATGAATAATAACCGTCATTTCGTCTTAGCGTTTTACATAGCAAAATGAATAAGTAAAATGTTTACAGAATGGTGAAGTAATATATACCATCTGGTTTAAGAAAAATATACTGAAATTTGAAGGGTGTACAGCTGTTGTCTTAAATCATAACTATGTCAAAAATCATAATTGCGTATTAGTCTATAAGTTCCCAAGAAATACTTTTAGAGCAGAAACGGTGAAAAATAACAACGAAGATACAATTTATTTATGGCAATCTTCAAGAAAACGCACTCCTAATGTACCACGAATTCCCCTTGAAAGAGTACATTCTCTGCACGTCGTCATGTCCTTTTTTTCTCTTCCTGGGTGACGTCATTTGCTCTTTTCTTTGAATGACGTCATTTCCTCTTTGCTCTGAAACACCAAAAATTCCTATTTTTACTGACCTCTTCCAAGAGAGTCTCTCCCTCTGCTTTTAAGAAGGGGCTCTGGTGTCACCTCAAGGGGTAATTTGCTCGACTTCTTTGGATGTTTCTTTCCCCTTAGAGTGAAACGCGATCTCTGTATTTTGCTCTGCCTTTGTAAGTGCTGTGGCTATTAGTAAACGCCTATGATAGTATCCGTATTTAGATCATATTGACATAAGAACATTAGTTTATACATAATATACATATTTACCCATAAACGAACACAACACTTACTTTGCCATTAATTCTCTTCCCGCAAAATCACTGAATTTTATTGGCAAATCATATTTCGCTATTATCCCGTCCGAACTCATTTCTTCTAGTCTGATAATCTTAAGAGAGACGACGTAGAGCGGATTGCTCTAATTCCAGGTTTCCAGCGTTTCTCTCTCTTCCAGTGATGTTAACTATACTCTATGCATTCTGGGACACAATACAGAAAAAAAAAATCAAGAGACACTTGTTTTCGTAGAAATCATGAACTGAGTTCATTAATTCTACAGCATCCCTCTTAGGCTTCGTAGAGGTTACAGAAAATAAGTGATTGTAATATAAATAAAAGAAGTCTTACTGGAGCACGCACTATACTGACAGGCCTAACTGTTCAGGTTCACTTATAATCGAAGCTGGGACTTTCACTTAACTTCTGGTATATATATATATATAGATATATATATATATATATATATATATATATAAATGTATGTATGTATATATATACATATATATATATACATGTATATATATTACAAAATACGTACAAACAGGCACGTCTGTAAGATGAACATACATACGAAAATTCCTCGTCTTACTTATAGACTACAAATAATTTACAAACCGAGGACAGAAGTCTGAGTATTTAACGACTTGTGTAAGTTTTTTCCACATCCTAAGCATACTACATACAAAGGACCGTTATTATCTTAGGTATGGACGTAGATACGGCATTGTTCACAAGCTCCATTAAAGTTACGCCATTACATGAGGGGCAAAACCAGCGTTTATTCGACAAGAAGCTTAGTGGGAGAATAAACAACCAATACTTCGGTAATCTCGACCAGAGTTCGACTTCAGATGATCTTCTGGTCTCTTCATATGAAGACATAATTACTTGATGGATGAAGAACCATCCTACGCTAATATTTATATTAATCTCTAGAACGTCGGGCGAATTATTGCTGTCTCTGAGACATTAGGTCCGATGAACGCAGAGTGGAATATTACTATGTTCATTTACTTTGACAAGTAATATTTCAATTACCTGCATATTAGCGGTTCTTTACTGAGTGCAATTTTTTTTAAAAGTGTACGACTAAAAAAAAAAATTATGCAAAGGAAAGTATCGCCTATTCGATTGCCCCTTCCGTGGCATAGTTTATGCATATTTATATATACACGCACATAACTCACAGCGCGCTATTGCCTTAGGAGTGGCGCTTATGCCTATGCGTACCTATTTCCATTTTTCAGTCTCTGCCTACAGAAGCATTCAACCTCGAGATTACACAACCACATCCTTACGCTTCATGCGCAATACTCGTTATGGACGGCAGGTTTTCGATGTGGTGCGTCTATCCCTCAACTTCCAAGTTCTGGAATTCTATTCCAGCTTCTGATTTTCTTGACTTTTATTAAAATGCCACATTCTCAAAGAGGCAAGTATCTAGTTTCCATCAGAGTGAAGCCCGCTCTTTTCCCTTTCCTCTACCTTTTTCCTGTCTGAGCCTTGGCTAAAAAAATAAATTATAATATCTTGCCATTTTTATCGATATTTGCGTCTCAAAAAAATTGAAAGAAAACAATACTCTTCAAAAATAAAAGTTATTATGAACAAGGCAGTGACAAATGGACTGCATGGAACTGCCGAACGCAGACGATATGGAATTTATTTCCAAGCAATGATCGCTTTGTTTCTAATGTCAAGAACAATTCATAACTCCTCCAAGTGTGCAGCTTTTCACTATGGTCACCACAGATTCTTGTACCTCCTAAACCTGCAAGGTTCTCGACTGTTCTTTACCTCGCTGAACATTTTAAAAAGATACGTGATATTGTTCAGTGTCTAGCCTACAAGTTGAAGCATCCAGCGCTGTGACGACTGTGTATACTGCTCACAATTTCGCGCTTTTCAGAAGCCATCACTGCTGCCCTTGAGAACTTGGCGAAACGTAAATAACTTGCAGGTCTTCACCCGTGTAGCTGAAGTTATTGGCAAAGTTCTTGGCGCGTAAGTAATGACATAAAAGCTAAATGCAATTTTATGTAGCAAATGAAAAACATAAAGATTAGAGAAAGCCACGAAACCCAAGATATTGACGTGAAATTAGAGATACTTTTCTCCACTGAAGAATGCACTCTCCAATAAGCGGTCATAATTGAGCTTCAGATAATTTGAAAAATAAACATTTGTAATCGACGGATTCATTTAGCTCGAAGATTGTTTCCTTTAAATGCTTGTATTTATGCTCAAAAAAATAGAAAATAATGAAGATTTCGTAAGTTACGCTTTACTTTCCTATCATTTTCTACCTTGAAGTTACATT
>NC_061108.1:98489861-98504861 GCF_015104395.2 Macrobrachium nipponense
GTGGTCCAACATAATATATAAATTTATGTACACGGGATGTCCCGGAATTTACGTTAGATCGACTAGGAGGCTGCTGCAGATGAGATACTGTAGTCACATTGGCTGTAGTTTAAGGACGGGTCAAAAATTAAGTAGGACTGAACACTCAAATATAAAAAATCACACTATCAATTGTAAGATAGGGGTGAAGAAACAACACTTCTCTATTTTAGGATCAGTTAAAGACTCTGATTACCAACCACTCTAGTCATTATATATTAAACGTTTCGTTCCCTCATTGAATAGTGGAGTTTCATCTTCTCCCCTTTATCTGGCACAGTCAACTTTTCTACTTCTTGCCTAAGTCTAGTCATTCTACCGCCTTCCTTCTCAGCTAACGGTTGGTTGTGCCTTGATATTTGTTTTTTATTTATACTTTTTACTTCATTTTACTTGTCATTAACTTTTAATCCTTTTTGTAAATTTTAAGTTAATTTTAGTCTTGCCTTAACTTTTACTTGTTAAATTAAGAATCCTGCTTTTATTTATTGTTGATACCAAATGAGTGGTGTGGGAGTATATTGATCCCAATTTTTAAAGGGAAAGGCGATGTCTAAGAGCGTGGTAATTATAGGGGCATTAAATTGATGTCCCACACTTTGAAGATACCGGAAAGGATGATAGACGCTAGACTGAGAGAACTACAAATAGGTAAAGAGCAGATGGGTTTAATGAAGGGAAAGGGAACAACAGATGGTATATTTTGTCTGAGGCAACTAATGGAGAAATTCAGGGAAAGGCAAAGGGACCTACATATGGTATTCATTAACCTTGAAAAGGCTTATGACCCAGTCCCGAGACTAGAGGTACGGAGGAGTCTGAGGGAGAAGATGGTGCCAGAGAAGTACGTGCGATTGATACAATAGATGTACCGGAATGTATTTACCAGAGTGAGGAGCAGTGTTGGGGAGACAGGGTTTTGAGGTGAGAGTAGGATTACACCAGGGGTCGCCTCTGAGCCCATTTATCTTTAACATAGTGATGGACGTTATAATAGAGGAAGTAAGGGAGGCAGTACCATGGAACATATTGTATGTGGATGATATTGTTTTGTGCGCAGAGAGCAGGGAAGATCTGGAAATGAAATTGGAAAGATGGAGACAAGTAATGGAGGACAGAGGAATGAGAATAAGTAGATCTAGTACGGAATATATGTGTACCACCACCGAGGGTGATGATAGAGAAAGTATTCAGCTTGGTGAAGAACAAATAAAGAGAGTTGATAAGTTTAACTATTTGGGATCTTTTGTTAATGGTGGAGGAAGTATGGAAGAAGAAGTAAAACATCGGGTACAGGCAGGCTGGAACAACTGGAGAGCGGCCTCTGGAGTTCTTTGTGATAAAAGAGTACTGCTTAGGTTAAAAGGGAAATTTCACAAGACGGTGGTAAGAACAGTAATGCTATATGGTATGGAAACAGCAAACATGAGAAAAACAGAGCAGAAGAAGATGGATGTGACAGAAATGAGAATGCTTAGGTGGATGTCTGGGGTGACAAGAGAGGATAGGATCAGAAATGACCACATAAGGGGGTCGACTAAGGTGGTGGAAGTATCAAGGAAAGTGCAGGAAGGGAGGCTGAGATGGTATGGGCACCTGTTGAGGAGAGATGAGGACCATGCTGGGAGACATACTATGGGGATGGAGGTTCAAGGAAGAAGAAGAAGAGGGAGACCAAGAAAGAGATGGAAGGACTGTGTGAGAGGCAGAAGCACAGGATAGAAATACGTAGATGGAAAGGGCTCATCCGAAATGGCGACCCCATATAAGAATGGGAACCAGCTGTGAAGAAGAATTTAATGTTGATATGTATATGTTTTTTATCTCAACATACTGAAGATGCACATTGTATGTGCGAAATGTCTCTAATAAATGTTCTTCTGATGTGGTTGTCTGCAGTTTCCTGAATGATGGTGTGTGTGTGTGTGTGTGTGTGTGTGTGTGTGTGTGTATGTATGTGTGTGTGTATATATATATATATATATATATATATATATATATATATATATATATATATATATATATATATATATATATATATATATATATATATATATATATATATATATATATATATATATATATATATATATATATATTTGTCACATACACCCTGACAACTTTTATATTCGCAATATTTAAGCCTCAAATATCGATTAATATCCAGTTCACTATACCTTGGACTAACTTTTCACCCAAGAGCAATTCTAAGTGATAAGTGCTATGACACTAGTAGGATTCGAACCAATGCCTGATTTAGAAACAACGATGTACTTTTGATGACTTTTGATCACTGAGCCTTTCTTGATGGATCAGTGGTAGAATATCATTGCACACCATTGTTTCTATACCAGGCAACAGTTTGAGTATCACTACTGACAAAAATAATTCATCAATTATAATTCCCCCTTAGGTGAAAGTTATTCTGAGGTATAATGAATTGAATATTAAACAACATTTGAATCTTAATATTGTATGACAAAAACTGTATACATAAATAGCATATATACATACATAAATATATATATATATATATATATATATATATATATATATATATATATAAATAAATATAATATATATATATATATATATATATATTATATATATATATATATATATATATATATATATATATATATATATATATATATATATATATATACATATTTGAAGCAGCTGTCAAGAGAAATATTAATAAGAAAAGATGCATTTAGAAGGATGCCGTTTAAACAGAATGCCGTCTTGTATCAATGGAATGAGCATTTTTGGAAGGTTGTACAGTGTGGAAGCCAGAAGGCTGGGGGATCTAAAAGAGGTAAGAGTGGAATGGGCAGCAAGGTGGTTATAGTGTGATTTAATAGCTGACTAGATTGTGTTAAACTTGTTTGATTGAGAGATTCCTCAGAAATGGACATAAGACTGAGTTGTTTTACTGGAAGGTAACAAAAATGAGTGTAAGAACATTATTATGCATACGCTTACTAGTGCAGGTAATTGCTAGTATTTTTATTGATAAAACAACACTGATATGAGACAATCTGATATGGAGAAAAGCAACGTAAACTTGGTCAAGTGTTTTTTTTTAATGGATTTAGAGGAAAGATGAGAAGGCTACTGAGAAAACTGAAGTGCTCAAACAGAAATCTCTGTTACTTGCGAGTGGGAGTGTATGCAAAACATGGAAGAATGGAACAGTGTTTAAGGGAACAGACATGCTGCCCATACACTTTACTGCAGTTTACGAAGCAGCTGATGTCGCGAAGCTTCCTCCATAAAGGGTTCCCCTCTCATTCATCAGGTATACTAATAATATAAATGTTACAAGACTTGTTTGCTTTTTACTCTGGAATAAAGTTGTTAGGGGTGAACCAAAAATAATGTACATAAGTATATTTTATTAAAAGTGATTGCTGCTTCAGCTGCATTAATTTTATATAGGTTCTTTTCTATTTTTCTAATTATTGTTTTCTCATTGTTGCTTAAACTGGTGAGCAACGCACCGAAGGTTGACATGTCTCAATTAGGTAATAGTCAAGAACGATTGGATTTTTATTGGTAAAAATTCCAGTGGGAGTAGTCAAATTTTCGGGTATATCCCGTAGAGTTTATTGCAGATAGAATTTATGTTAAATTCTATTTCTTTTCTATTCTTCTCGTGGGGCCGCGACGTTTCGTCTGAATAAACCTCAGACATCCTCTTGGGCGGAGGTGGGTGAAGGACTGAAGTGAGAGGGTGAGTCCGACTGCTTATATTGTGGCAGTGCAGCGGGGGCCTTCGTGCTGCTGCCTTTTCATTGGCTATTGAATGGGGAGCTGCTTTTTCATTGGCTGCGGGCTGAAGCCAGCTCCTGAGCGCGTGCTCAATAGGCGCGCCGATCTTCTCATTTGCATAACATCATGCCGGGCTTCATTTTGATTGGTCAAAAGCCGTGTTTTCCTCTTGAATTGGGGCGTTTTCAGGCGGCGATATGGTGAAGTTTGCGAAGGAACACTCCAGTAAAGGCAAACTTCACCATATCGCCGCCTGAAAACGCCCCAATTCAAGAGGAAAACACGGCTTTTGACCAATCAAAATGAAGCCCGGCATGATGTTATGCAAATGAGAAGATCGGCGCGCCTATTGAGCACGCGCTCAGGAGCTGGCTTCAGCCCGCAGCCAATGAAAAAGCAGCTCCCCATTCACTAGCCAATGAAAAGGCAGCGGCACGAAGTCCCCCACTGCACTGCCACAATATAAGCAGTCGGACTCGCCCTCACACTTCAGTCCTTCACACACCTCCGCCCAAGAGGATGTCTGAGGTTTATTCAGACGAAACGTCGCGGCCCCAGGAAAAGAATAGAAAAGAAATAGAATTTAACATAAATTCTATCTGCAATAAACTCTACGGGATATACCCGAAAATTTGACTACCCCCACTGGAATTTTTACCAATAAAATTCCAATCGTTCTTGACTATTACCTAATTGAGACATGTCAACCTTCGGTGCGTTGCTCACCAGTTTAAGCAACAATGAGAAAACAATAATTAGAAAAATAGAGAAGAACCTGTATAAAATTAATGCAGCTGAAGCAGCAATCAATTTTAATAAAACATGTTTAAAAGAGGGTTTACTTCCAGCGTACATAAGTATATATATATTAATATATATATATATATATATATATATATGAAATATATATATATATATATAGTCTTCTTCCCAGCTTTGTTCCCATTTTTTATATGTGGGGTCGCCGTTTCGGATGAGCCGTTTCCATCTATTTCCTATCTTGTGCTTCTGCCTCATCAATTCCCTTCTCATTTAAATCTCCTCTCACACAAGTCCTTCCATCTCTTTCTTGGTCTCCCTCTTTTTCTTCTTCCTTGCACCTCCACCCCCATAGTATGTCTCCCAGAGTGGTCCTCATCTCTCCTCAACAGGTGTCCATACCATCTCAGCCTCCCCTCCTGCACTTTCTTTGATACTTCCACCACCTTAGTTGACCTCCTTATGTTGTCATTTCTGATCCTATCCACTCTTGTTACCCCAGACATCCACCTAAGCATTCTCATTTCTGCCACATCCATCTTCTTCTGCTCTGCTTTTCTCATGCTTGCTGTTTCCGTACCATACAGCATTGCTGTTCTTACCACCGTCTTGTGAAATTTTCCTTTTAACCTAAGCGGCACTCTTTTGTCACAAAGAACTCCCGAGGCCGCTCTCCAGTTGTTCCAGCCTGCCTGTACCCGATGTTTTACTTCTTCTTCCATACTTCCTCCAGCGTTAACAAAAGATCCCAATACTTAAAACTTATCAACTCTCCTTATTTGCTCTCCACCAAGCTGAATACTTTCTCTATCATCCCCCTCAGTGGTGGTACACATATATTCTGTTTTGGATCTACTTATTCTCATTCCTCTGTTCTCCAGTACTTGTCTCCATCTCTCCAATTTCACTTCCAGATCTTCCCTGCTCTCTGCACACAGAACAATATCATCCGCATACAATATGTTCCATGGTACTGTCTCCCTTACTTCCTCTATTATAACATCCATCACTATGTTAAAGATAAATGGGCTCAGAGCCGACCCCTGGTGTAATCCTACTCTCACCTCAAAACAAACCTTCTGTCTCCCCAACACTGCTCCTCACTCTGGTAAATACATTCCGGTACATCTCTTGTATCAATCGCACATACTTCTCTGGCACCATCTTCTCCCTCAGGCTCCTCCATACCTCTTGTCTCGGGACTCGGTCATAAGCCTTTTCAAGGTCAATGAATACCATATGTAGTCCCTTTGTCTTTCCCCGAATTTCTCCATTATTTGGGCCTCAGACAAAAATATAACCATCTGTTGTTCCCCTTCCCTTCATAAATCCCATCTGCTCCTTACCTATTTGTACTTCTTCTCTCAGTCTAGCATCTATCATCCTTTCCAGTATCTTCAAAGTGTGGGACATCAATTTTAATGCCCCTATAATTACCACACTCTTGGACATCGCCTTTCCCTTTAAAAATTGGTATCAATATACTACCCACGCCACTCATTTGGTATCTTTTCCTGTTCAAGGATCTTTATCATAAGATCGTACAGTATATCAACTCCTTCATCTCCTAATGCTTTCCATGCCTCCACTGGGATCATGTCTGGTCCGGTTGCCTTCCCATTCTTCATCTTCTTCAGTGCATTTAGTACCTCTTGCCTCCGAAAAAACCACATTACCATGCCAATGTTCACTTGCCCATCCTCTCTTATTAGTCTATTATTTTCTTCATTTAACAACTGTTCGAAATATTCTTTCCATCTCTTCACAATGTCTTCCTCCTTTCTAAGCACTACACCCTCTTGATCCTTTATTTGTTTGATATGTGTTATATCTTTGGTGCTCTTATTTCTAGCCTTTGATAGCTTGATCATCTTCTTTAATCCTTCCTTTGTCCCCAGCTCATTATACACATCATCATACGACTTTGCTTTAGCTTGGGCTACCACCTTTTTTCATCACCTTGTTTTTCTCTCTGTACCTATTTCTGTCTTCCACTGACTGTGACTCTTCCCATCTTTTCTTTGCCTCCTTCTTATCTTTTACTACTTTCTCAATGTCTTCATTCCCATCCACCCACTCTCCTTTTCTTCCCATATGATACCAGATGTCTCTCCTAGCAGCGCCTTTCCATGCCTTCTTATTACTGCTGCATTCGTGCCCACCATTCTTGAACATCTTCAATCCTATATCAATATCCTCCAAAACCCTCCTCTTAAACTCTCTCTTCTTATCCCCTTCCTTCTGTAATTCATACCATTTAATTTTCTTATCCCTTTAGCTTTGGTTTTTCTTTCCCTTTTCAACTTCAAGTCCATACATAGCAACCTGTGTTGGGGGCTACATGTCGCCTGGAATAACTTTGCAGTTCTTGACCTCCACCAGTTTATCCTTTTATACAAGAAATAGTCTATCTGGGAGAATCTTCCCCCACTCCTATATGTTATTAGGTGTTCCCTTTTCTTTTCAAAGAATGTGTTTACTATTGCCATGTCGAATGACACAGCAAAGTCCACTACACTCTCTCCTTCTGGGTTTCTCTCCCCAATTCCATGGCCCCCATGCACCCGCCCAATCGCCTCATTTTCACTTCCGACATGGCCATTCAAATCTGCCCCAACTATCACCCTCTCATGCTCTTCCAGTTCTTGCATTATTCCATCCATGTCTCTCCAGAAATTTCCCTTCTCTTCTTCTGTGCAACCAACTTGTGGTGCATATGCGCTTATAATATTCAAAATCTCTCCGCCATAACATATCTTCAATCTGATGATACGGCTCATCTTTCTATGCACTTCTATTACCGAGTTCTTTAGTTCACAATAGACAGTACTATGCCAACTCCATTTCTACCTTGTTTATTTGCTCCACTATAATATAGCTTATATCCATCTCCCAACTCTTTAGCTTTATTTCCTTTCCACCGCGTTCTTTCTTGCACACACAACATCTACTTTCTTTTCTCTCATCAAGTCAGCCAATTTCTCTACCTCTCCCAGTCATGGACCCAACATTTAGCTGACATACTCTGAACCCAATGTGAGCTCGCTTCTTTAGCTGCACCCGCTCCTGATGCAGTAGCCCTCGCCTTACCACAGAGTTTAGGGCGATATGTCTGTGCGTCGTTTACGGAGTACGCCCTAGCATTACCTCTTTCCATATTTCGGCTCATTCCATTTTTGGTTTTGGCACAAAGATTTTTTACAGCCGGATGCCCTTCCTGACACCAACCCTCCCTATTTATCCGGGCTTGGGATATATATATATATATATATATATATATATATATATATATATATATATATATATATATATATAGATACACATGCATACACACATACGATGAGCGCTTAATTAGTAATGCAATAATAATTTTTTTCCTAGGACAATTTGCGTTCAAAAAATTTGAATTTTTTGCGGGATATTCTTAACCATTCCTGATTTATGTCATATATTTTAATTGATTTCCGATTGGCGGCAAAGTATAATGAGCTATAAAAAGGGTGTCTTTGACTAGGTACTACTTTCCAACAAAGAGCAATGATAGAATTCCTTTTGGCTGAAAAGAGACTGTTACAAATATTCTGAGGCGCTTGCAGTATATGTACAGAGACCCGGCAGTGGGAGAAAGCACTGTTAATCATTGGGCGAGGTGTCTATCATCATCAGAAGGATAAGGATATCTAACTGATCTGCGCCCTGGCTGGCCGCACATATCTGTGAAGCGTCCAATGGTGGAATGTGCGGACACTGTTATGCTAGGTGATCGTGGAATCGCAATCAAATAACTAGCTGCTCAACTTGACATCTCTGTCGGTAGTCCACAACTTAAGATATTCAAAAGTTTGTGCCAGCTGGGTTGATCAGCACGTTCCACCATTGCAGGCGTCACAATGCGAGAGAGTTCAGACAGAATTCCTTGTCCTTCTGCTTCTGATGATAGATCCTTCGCCCAATTATTCACAGTGCTTTTACTCATTGTCAAGCCTTTGTAGATTTTCTACAAACTTCTCTGAATATTTGTGGCGATGTCTTTTTCCGCCAGAAGGAACTGAATCACTGGTCTTTTTTAGAACGTACCTCAGTCACATACCCACCTTTGATAGCTGATTATACTGCAGCCGTCTATAGGAAATTAATGAAAATACATGACATAAAGCAGGAATGGTTACGGATGTCACACACAAAAATTCAAATTTTTTTAAAGAAAATTGGCAGAGAGCTGCATTACTTATTGAGCGCCCCTCGTATCCTCATATATATATATATATATATATATATATATATATATATATATATCTATATATATATAATACATATATATACACATATATATACATATATATTCATATATATATGGAATTGTTGGTTTAGTAGTTGTTCCTTGTTTCACCAGTTTGAAAGGCATCGGTTCCATTTCTGCAGCGGACTGATGTAAGACATAAGGGTTAACTTCATACCGAAAACATTTAACTGTACACTTGAAGGGTAATGGGAAAAAGCATGGAAGAGAGAATATATATATACCTATATATATATACTATATATATATATAATAATATATACTATAATATACAACGCAACTGTCACTAATCAAAGAGCTATTTGCCTGAGCAGAAGGTGGTTTAAGGGATCATAATAACATGACGATAATCACTGTAATATTCACCATTCAGCTGCAAAATCGAGGAGAAACCCGAGCAGAAAATGAAATGTCCTCAATATATTAACCACTTCCTATTGCTATACAGACGGCCTATTAGCAATGGTCAGGAGCACTAAACTACTTCTATCTTAAACGTACTTTCCCGCTAAAAATATCAGGATCCTTCCGTTACAACATCATTGCACTCCACATATTCTTAAGTTGACCTATATACCTACTTTCCTCTACCCTTTCTCCCAGTATTTTCACTAACCTGTGACACCCCCATTCTCTCCGCATGACCAAAACACCATTAAATACAATAATACGTCTATTCGCCCATGCTAGCATTTATATTTCTTCGTTTATAAAAATAACTCACCCTTTCAGTCATCCTTACTTCCCATATACTAGGTAAAAAATTATTTTCGACGTCAACTTTTCCTACCATTTGCACTCAACGGCCATACGTCACTGCTAACAAGGGCAAATGGGTTAATAGAATAAATAGAATATGAAATTTAAGCCAAAGGCCAAGCGCTGGGACCTATGACGTCACTCAGCGCTGAAACGGAAATTGACGGTAAAAAGATATGAAAGGTGTAACCTCGCAGTTGCACTATAAATCAATTGTTAGGAGCGGGTGAAAAGTAAGATTGAAGAACGAGAATATGAACGAAGGCACAGTAAATGAATGAGAGGGACTGCAGTTAGGGCCCGAAGGGACGCTGCAAGGAACCTTAAGTAATACCTACAGTGCATCGCATGAGGTGCACTGACGGAACTACCCCGCTCCGGGAAACTGGGTTAATGTCCTTTCACGTCTTCCTTCTTAGGCTTCCCAAAACACTTCGATTTCAAACCTTTCGAAGAGATCCTGCCATCTCTCCAATTCCGCATGCTCTGTGACTTACCTTTTCTCTCATCCTACTATCTATCATCCTTTACCTGTAAGCCAAAATACTCGCAGGAATCAATTGCTTCCATTCGTCCACCTTCCATACTAACATTCATTGATTCAATTCACTCTTATAACCTTCCTCAACCTCATAGCAACTTTCAACTCGTTGTTCTTAGCAACAGTTTTCCCAAATTATTTCACTAATATGCAATGTTCTTTTCACTCTAGCAGAAGTGTATTTAGAAATCAGCAGTTTGACGATTGGCTGAGAATAACAAGTCCGAATAGCATCGTTACATTTCATATAATTACTTGGCACTCTAAATGAAAATGTATTTACCTACCAAAGTTTCTCCCTAAAATACATACTGTCTATTCATAAAGCTACCCAGTTGAGAGACTAAAAAATGTGTTCGTAGGTCCAAAAGTAAATAGTACATATGCCTGAGTCAACGTTTTGATGCAAGTTTCGGATACACACCTCATGCTGGATGTTTTTAAAGTATTTTCCATACATTTTTACGTTAAGTTGGAACAAATCTCACAAGTAGCAGAAGAGACGAATAATTATAAACATTTTCTAGAGACAAGATTCTACGTAAAACTAGAAAATGATGAAAACTACTTGTGGAACCTGTCGCTTTGGGGGAGTCCCTTTCACAATAATTTGTTTTTTGTTGTTTCATATATATCACTTTCCCTCCTATTATTTACCTTTTTCATTATCCTCATTTTTCATTTTCTGAGCGATACCTTTGTGTTACATGAAAGTTTTTTTTCTTATGGCCTGCTGCCAACAGTAACATCAGACGGGTGCATATATACATATATATATATGTATATATATATATATATATATATATATATATATATATATCCATTTCCCTCCTATTATTTACCTTTTTTTCATTATCCTCATTTTTTCATTTTCTGAGCGATACCTTTGTGTTACATGAAAGTTTTTTTCTTATGGCCTGCTGCCAACAGTAACATCAGACGGGTGCATATATATATATATATATATATATATATATATATATATATATATATATATATATATATATCCATTTCCCTCCTATTATTTACCTTTTTTCATTATCCTCATTTTTCATTTGAGCGATACCTTTGAGATCTCATAAGGTGGTGTTACATGCAAGTTTTTTTCTTATGGCCTGCTGCCAACAGTAACATCAGACGGGTGTGTGTGTATAATATATTATATATATGATATATATATACTATTATATATATATATATATATATTATATATTATATATATATAATATATATAGTATATATAAGTATGATCGAGAAAAGCTTTCCAATATAGTGCCATCTCCTAATACACAGAAATTGACGGTAGAAAAAATTAAATGATTGACATTACAGATTAACACAGAATTACATAATACATTCTAAGAACGAAATTTTCTTAAAATAATTTGAATGGGCCTAAAAAGTTTCCAGTTTGGGATACGTATGCTAGCAAAGGAGTCCGTGCTTCTGACATATGTACGAAAACGTTACAGATTATCTGATATAAATTATGTGTTTATATATATATATATATATATATATATATATATATATATATATATATATATAATCCAAGGCAGGTCAGGGAAAGGCACTATCCATATGCATTTTATTAAAATATATGCCGACGTTTCACAACTCCACATAGTTGCATTTTCTAGGCTGCAAACAAACGAACATGGCAATCAATAAACTAATAAAATCCGAATTACATATAATTAAATTAAAACATTCAGAATGTAATTGATAAAACATTTACTTAAAGAACAAGCAAATGGCTGGTGACAACCTACCCAGAAGGAAGTTAAAAACATACTACTGTACTCGTATAGAGTTACGAGAGAGAGAGAGAGAGAGAGAGAAAGAGAGAGAGAGAGAGAGAGAGAGAGAAGAGAGAGAGAGAAAACAATAACAAACATAATAAAATGCATAGTGCCTTTCCCTGACCCGCCTTGGATTGTTCTTCGAGCTGTTGCTCCGGAAACTGGAGTTATATATATATATATATATATATATTATATATATATATATATATATATATGTATAGATATTATATATATATATTATATCTATGTATCTATATATATCTATTATAAACATATATAAGATAATCTGTAACTTCATGTTACACAGGAAGTTGCTAGTTTTCGTACATATGTCAGAAGCACGGACTCCTTTGCCTAGCATACGTATCCCAAACTGAAAACTTTTTAGGCCCATTCAAATTATTTAAAGAAAATTTCGTTCTTAGAAATTACTATGTAATTCTGTATTAATCTGTAATGTCAATTATTTAATTTTTTCTACCGTCAATTTCTGTCAATTAGAAGATGGCACTATATTGGAAAGCTTTTCTCGATCATACTTCCCAAGTAAACGAAGATGGAAATCTATGGTTATTGACAGCAGTTGTGGCAATACTGTTCCTTGTACTTCAAAAGGTACACCTGTCAATAACGTCTGATATTAATATAAATTGAACCTGACAATGAAATACACGGCCTCATAAAGAATAAAAACGCATCCTACAACTTACGAAATCATAGGCCTAATGACAAAAATAGTAACAGACCTCACAGTTTTCAAAAGTAATTTTATCAGTTCCAAATTTTAAGTGGAATACGGTATTTATAAAATGTTGATAACTACATGTTTCGTCTAAGATTTAGTGAGTTTTTTTCCAACATACGTTAAAATATATGGAATATACATAATTTTTTTTTTTTTTTGCATGAAAGTATGTATATCTAAAACCCACTTAAAGAAGTTGTCTTAGGCAACCGTGCTGCTTTTGTACTTAAGATTAGTCTCTCAACTAAGTAGCATTGCTAACTGTTGTTTGAGGATGAAATTTGGATAATCATAAAATTTCATCCCGATCACCAAACAATTAGAGGAAATATAGTAAAACGATTAATTTCGAGTATTTTACATTCAACCAATCATCATGAAGTTGCCGACCATTTCCAAGTGCAACTTCGCCAGATAAAATATCCCTTCAGAGCTCCCTTCTTTATACCGCCAACCCCATCTCCTCACTGTCTCTGATTTCTCGTATTACTCCAGTCCATCAAGTACACGATTACAGTCAGCGCAAAGCGCACTCACCATCCATGCACAAGCCCTACATCACAGGCACAAGCAAGAATACTGCACATGTACATTAACCTGAAGTTAATTACCAAGTACAGGAAATTCCCAAACATGGTTATGCAGACATCAATGTATCCCCTAGTTTCAGACTTTGCTGTATCCAAAACTAAACCCCCATTTTTATACAAAACTTTTTTTATTTATGATTTTCTTATAAGATTTTCCTTGATCTCTGAATAGACACCAACATAAAGCTTTCCACCTTTACTTTCATACTCCTCATACGACTGTTTCTTAAACACTCGATCCATACCATTCAAAATAAACTAGTGCAAACTGCACCTCCCTTCCTCCCCTAAAATCCAAAGTTATTCAGCTTACGCAATCACAATCATTCTGTACACCTAATTTTTGAATCCCCATTCTCATCCCCTGCCTCCACTAAAATTAAAACCTCTCTCTATTTTTATTTGAGATACGTATAATGAACAGTTATACCGCAGCATCAATCCACTTTCTATGAATTAACCTAATTTAGCAAACATTCTCACTTGCCAATTTATCTTTCCCCAGTGTACACACACACTATAATATAATATAATATATATATATATATATATATATATATATATATATATATATATATACTATATGGCTTAATTCACGTAATAACCCCCTAAAACAGAGAACAATATTTAATGACAACGCTTACGTATTTAAAGATCTTGCACTGGATATATGAATTTCGGGCCATTCTTGGAAGATGTCAGTCGCGTTTGTTGATGTTTTTGTAGCTTTAGTTTCTATTTTTATTCTAATTTCACTGCAAACGCATGTGTTACTATGACACTTGAACTTCGCTATATCGTGTATATATGTAGGCCACTCATGCAATTAAACGCTCTTGGTTTATAATTTTTGCAATAATTCAGAATTTTTTCTTTGTAATCACTATAAACTAATACTTAGTACTAATACTTATTACTACAGTTTATCATTGATTTTGGTGGATTCACTTTTAGATACGTAATAATTACCTACAAGACCTATGCAAGAGTATGGCTGTCTTAGAAACAAGGTTCGTTGCACAGTGCAGCATCACATTCAGGACGATGGTGGCAAGGTCTGCTGCTGCTGACGGCGAAGTGCTTGGCTGCATACAAAACATGCGCTCTGCAACCCCCGTTTCTGTTATTCTGAAAACTGCAACATTCGGCAAGACACAGCCCGTAGCCTAAACTCCATTAGACACCATTTCGGTTACGTTCCTCGCAGTCCGTGCATTTCTTTTCAGTTATAAGCACAGCGAGTAGGCTATGTATTCACCATTGTAATATCAAGTATTCACCATTGTAATATCAATCAAGTGAATAAAAGCTTCTTGTTACTTCATTAGTTTTGCGAGCACAGCCGAAATCATTACGCCAAACTTACTCTCTAATCCCACGTCTGTGTTATAATCATAATCATCTTCATGCTCTGTGATCCACCGAGAAGACTGTGAACGGTCGAGACAAGACAACGATGATTTTATGGTAGTGTGTGGCGTATCGACAGGTTCCCGCCGAGTGTGCACACTTTCGGTTCCTGCTTCATTTTATTCACGTTCTAAATAATCATTTTCTTTATCACCATCGTCTAAATGTTCTTCACTATAACGGCCTCCCCTCTGATCACTATAGTTCTCAAGGTTGGAGTTATGAGATGCGAATAAACGGTGTGAGAGAGAGTAGAACACAGTGACACGCTGAGTATG
>NC_061108.1:98507361-98601644 GCF_015104395.2 Macrobrachium nipponense
CTTGCCAATGGTTATTATAGCCCTCGTGCGCTGATCCGGAATGGCTTTATGAAAGAATTGCCACATTATTTATGTGGGAGATTCCCCATCAGGCATGATTCGGTGAATATAACCGATACCACCACAGCGATAAGTTCATAGTTTGCCTTTTCAATTTCCCCGATTTTTTTTTTTTTTTTTTTTTTTTTTTCTGCTGGACATAGCCTTGCGAGTATTGGTCTGATATTTAACGTTTCTCCGAACTCTGAATTATTATATTACCATTGATCAAATTCATTTTATTCTATGACCTTCAATACTTTCTGCAATTCGAAGGCAGAGAGTATCGAAGTTTGAAACACAACAGAACCTTGACAAACTAAGAGAGAGAAAAATGTTGCGAAACAAACGAAAGATCTCCCTTCATGTACATCTACGCACCTTTGTCGTAGTTTAATTGAAATCAGTTTAACTTTGTAGGAGGAATTGCGACGACACAGAAGCACAACAGACACACCTACACCTTTCATGCAAATCTATTTATATTAACCTACTTTTGGAAAAGAAAAATTAAAAATTTCTTTTAACTGTGGGTATTAATGGTTTCTTTGACAAGGTAAGCATGATAGACACCAAGACAGAACATACAAATTGTCTCCTTTCTTACATACTTAACCCAGTCTGGCTAAAATCCCTTCAACCATATGCGAGAAGTTGTAGGACGATGCAAGTGTGACCGACATAATACAATATCACTTCAAGCCAGTCCATGTATGATAGTCTACCTTTGCACTGAATTTAACAGTATCTCTGCAACCGTGTAGAAATTTCTATACCAAGGTGATTGTAATAGACATATTCATGTGCAGACAGACGGGCACATATTTGATCTAATGTTTATGCACTTCTCCACACGATAGTCTTCCTTGTACCTAGATTGCCTGGTAGTATCACTTCACGTTCAGCAGCCTATTACAAAGTGGTCTTACAGATGCGTGTCCATACATCGCTCAAGTTGCGCACCAAGCGTTTCCAACCAACTGCACTACAAGCAAAAATAAAAAAAAATTTTTAAATGGGGTTAAGTACCCAAACACGAATCTTAGCGTTGATAGGCTGATAAAAATGAGAGCCAGGAAAAATAATCTACCAATGGGAAAGTGCCTGTCCGTAACAGCATTCAGCGACTATATATAGTACCCGAGGTGGGTGCCAATTGAAAATAATTGAATATCAACTACAGTGGGAGTCTATTACACCCAAAAAGGTCTCGGATACTGTAGGAAGTGTCAGTATCATGCACACATTGCTCCGGTTGCAAAAGACATGGGCTACAGCAGCCTTTGAAACTGCATCAACAGATGTGGTGAAGTGGATACATGAAATGTTCAAGTGTACAAAGTCCTCCTGAGGTATAAATTCCAATACAAAACATCTGAATTCACTCCTTAAGTCACCATATCTCAGTGATATAATCCATCTCTACTGACTCCAGCTTCATACATGAACAATTTGCTTTCATATACATAGATATCACTCGCTAATTTCGATCTTTGTGCATTACAAGAAATTCTTTTTCAAGTTGTTGCCGCAACAGCAAAAAAAAAAAAAAAAAAAAAACAAAAAAAAAAAAAAAAAAAAACAGCCTAAAAATTCTTTCTAACATGTTTGCGTCGGTTTCCGTCTTTGCTGAAGAAACAAACGTGTGCTAATTAATGCAAAAATGCTACCTTAAATCATTCTTAATTCTAACACATCATGACACCCTCCGAAAGACTGAAAATTTTCTTTTCACTTTTGGAAAGGTATTAATTTGTTTTAAAGCTAAATTTTGACAGATTAACT
The DNA here is from genome assembly GCF_015104395.2 of Macrobrachium nipponense. Taxonomy (NCBI): domain Eukaryota; kingdom Metazoa; phylum Arthropoda; class Malacostraca; order Decapoda; family Palaemonidae; genus Macrobrachium; species Macrobrachium nipponense. Next base: position 98,509,186 of record NC_061108.1, read on the forward strand.
ACTGCTTTTTATGTTGTAGATCAGTTCTCATTAATTCTTCACATACCGAAAATAACCAACGAAAAATCCTATTAAAATTTCTGCCAAATTTACATATAGAAACATCAGAATTAAAAAACTAGACTACGCGACCGATGTCCGCTGAAACCCCAAATAGACAAACAACGAACGAGTCAGCGGTCAAACTCGGGGAAGAACAAAAACCCTCAAGCTCAAACAAACGCAACTTTAAGGGAAAACTATCCGGAGGCGTTTCGTTGTTCTTCAACCATAAAACGAACTCGAAGCCTTCAGTTCCTCACAGCATTGTCCCCATTTTCAATTGTACGTTTTCAGTTTCAATAAGAGCTTAAATTACGGTAATTATGATATATATATATATATATATATATATATATATATATATACATATATATATTTATATATATATATATATATATATATTATATATATTATATATATATATATATATATTTTAGAAAAACGCATTAGATGTGTGGGCCTATATGTTGAGCTGCTGCCATTAGAGGGACCAACAGCAATTCAGAGAGAGAGAGAGGAGAGAGAGAGAGAGAGAGAGAGAGAGATAGAGAGAGCGAGAGAGAGAGAATCAATGTAATACAAAAAAAAAAAAATAAATAAATAAAAACTTTCATGCACGTTAGCCACCTAACTGGTCGAGTTTCCAGTGTCTTGGTTTCTACGTGAGAAACCAGACAAGTGCGGACCGTGGCGCAGCATACTTCTTTTTATCATCGTCGTCGGGACAAAGTTTAATACAGAATTAAGAAACGAGTAAAGTGATGGAAATCTCACACATCACCTTGCATACTTGGTCATATATCAGATAACATAAGCCAAGATGATTGTCTGAACCTGAACCTTACTCTGGCATCCTGGGTGGACACGGTTCACTCTCTAGAAAAAATTCATCTTTCCCATTTCTAAATGCTAATGAAGACAGGCATTTTCTACATTATCCTGCCAACCTCTCCTTGGCCTCTTAAATAAGGATTTCATCATTTTCCTACAATTTCTTGTTGAACGACTGCGATCGAGACCATCCGTTTAAAACTGACGTTTAAATAACTGAATTCCGTGCTTTACCTGTTCCCAGACATCTGCTTTCTTTCACTTACCATCTCTGTCCTTTCTCACATTGCCTTTTTTTGACTGTATGGTGCTGACATTCATTTATAAGTTTTCTCCATAGAAGATTCATCCTTAGCCGAACACTTCAGAGGTAGCAGCAATGACTGAGTGTTGTTATATTTAGGAGAACCTCTACCACGGAGACTCTCAATGGGAAATAAAAAGAATAAGAATAAGAGAGCGTGCGAACAAGCAAGCAATACCATTAGTGGACTATGCCAGGATGTTGACCTCAATCCAAGCAATTTCTAGCAGCTATAGTATGTACACCGTCACGTTCAAATGGCTACAGCAAATCTCAATTATTTTATCAATCATATACCTCCTAGCATATGTACATTTTCACTTACACTGTAATGTATCAGAGTATTAGAAACGAAAGTAATAAAAATAAGTTTAAACCGTTTTTAGAATAAATTATTTCGCCCCTTCCCGGTTGATTGTATGATTGTTTTCACTAACATGTACATGTACGACAATATTTTACTCCTTTTCTGGTGTTCTCCTGTTGGGCCATTATAATAGTTTCCACGAGATTTACAAGGAATTTGATGTACACATCCTTTAGTACTGTTGGGACTTGGGAGAGATCCTTAAAATACAGGTTTCATTGTTCTTAAATAGAGGGTATGTCAGAAAGAGGGTATGTCAGAAAAGGGACCAATAAACGAAAGAGGGGAGGACATCATTTCATGTAAGATTCTGCCACATTGCCCAATGCATGGCAGCCATGCCCCAACTCGTGGCATCTAGAGAGGGGGACTACTAACCTTAGTGTTCCCATTCCTTCGTCCCCTTCTATACAAAACAGAATGGTGTAGCTGAAAGAACTAGGAGGATTCCTGATATTTTCTCGAATAAGAAGAAACTTGGGTTTCTTGAAAGGTACACTTTTCCCCAAAGGCTTGGATGCAGCTTCCTTTGCCACTCAAGAAGATTTGAAGACCACATGGTATATTAAGGTGCCCTGGTTCTTGATATGCCTTTTCTCCACTGCTGCCTCTAACTTACTCTTCCGGAAAAGTAATTATGTTCCAAGAACTGCTCCATTTTGCAAAGTGAGATCACTCTCAGCAAAACTTGTCTGGAGAAGAGATTGGGCATTCTGTCATGGCCTCTCAACACAAAGGTTGGCACTCTGGAGTGAGAAGAAATGAAGATCCTTTCTTCCTTAAAACTAACGTCTGGAACTTCGCTTTCACATCCTGAGATAAAGACGCCAGTGACTGTAAAGTTAGCATGTTCAACCATCAGTCAATCCAAGATGCTGCCTGGAGGGAGGCCATGGCAACGGACTACATGGCTCCTGGCAGCAAATACCAGAATAATTGTACTACTTTATTTAGTCCTACTGGGAAGATCATTTGTCAGCCTGCAGACTGACAAGTCCACCAGTAGGTGATTACTCTTTGAATTCTCCAACAATTACGGTTTCTTTTAGGGTGGCGAAAGAGAGATGGGCTTGCTAGATCTGCTGGACATAAAAAAATGTTATCTGGAAATCAGACCGTTCACCTGATCCAAAACACCATGATCAAGCTGTGACTACAGTGATCTAAACGACAGTTTAACACTTGACAACTGATCAGGGCAGGGATTGTTGTTATCGCTAGAGTATAGACCTTGAGTTCCTCAGCAGGAACAGGAACCAATACAGCAGCAAGTGTCACTACAACATGAGTTATCCATAGGTAAGCGATCTAGGAATGTAGCAAAGATAGGCTCCATGGGATAATGAAGGAGGGTCATATCTGCAAGGACTCCAATGATGCTGCTATCCCAAGAGCAGCTTATGTATCAGGGGTAGGCAGTGGCGAGAAACATCCAATGGTCAGGGTTGCACCTGGGAAGATCCAAGACCATCTGCCTTGTCATAACCAGAGTGCATGCTCATGGAACTATAAACATGGAATGGACATACGCAAAAACGCAGTGTGCAGCATGCCGCCATTGCAAAGGGTGAAGAGAGCATCAAAATGCCCACCTCGCCATATTGGAGTGTTATCTCTTAATTTTCCATGACAATATCTTGTCATCTATGACATTTGTTGCATTATGTTAAAGTAAATTTAGTAGTACACATTATTCAATCTAGTAATTTCTGTTTACATGATAATACATTTAAAATAGACCTAAAATTATTAATATTAACAATAAGACTGGCATTAATAAGTGATCTGTAAAATTATATTATTTATATCTACAAGTGTGTTTCTTTTTGTAATACTCACTGATATAAGTAAGCAATAAGTATAAGCCAACATAATTACAATTAAAGTCCATTGTGTCATGGTGATAGGATTAATCCCTAGGTGACAGACTGGATAGCAAGTTGATAAGACCCAGGTAGTGCATAAAATGCAAAGTAGAGTATAAAGACTTTGATACTTAGAAGAATATTAAATATAAGGGGTTCAACAGGCTTTAGTGGTAAAATTTATTACACAACCCCATGGCAAAGACATGAAATCACTGGCTCAGCACATGACAGGCATGATTATTTCTATTGTATGAGACATAGTATACGTGATTCATTGGGTTCATTGGAAAGTGCTTTTCAAGAGCTTTTAACCTATGATAAATTTATTAAAATTTAGATGTAAAAATTTGGAACTATAGAGTTTTTTAAAAAAGCGAATCCAGGTAAAATGCATATCTGGATATCTTTACTTGAAACACTGCAGCGCCATAATTTCTACACGCTTAATTATATGTATTTAAAACGGGTTTTCAAGAGCTTTCCAATGAGCCTATATTTATTAAAATCGGTGGAAAATTAATGATGAGAGTGAAAAAAGCGTCTGTAAGACTATGCTTTAAAAGCTTAATTCTGAGTCATCCCCAACCTTTCCAATTGCACCGCGCAGTGACAATCAGCGTCAATACATTTTTACATAAATGTCCATTCCATGTTTATAGTTCCATGTGCATGCTGGCCACCCAATTGGACCCATTAAGAGGACAATGTGTGAAAACAGCAGGAGGCAGTTTGTAGGGAATAAGCCAAAAAAGTCCAGTGGAGTAGAGAATATTCCCCCGTAACCACCAGGGAACTTCTTTCCACACCGTTATCCCTACATTAAGGGGTCGGTTGCCTGATGCGCCTTCTCCACTGCCTTCTATCAAAGGCATCATCCTCCACCAAACCTCTCCCCTCCATATCTTCCTTTTCTTGATCTCACCATCTAATTCTGTCTCCTTCTCAATCTTCTTCCTCTAACAGGTTCCTTCCAAGCCCTCTTCACTTCCTCCTTATCATCCATCCTCAACACATGCCAATCCCACCTCAATCATGACTTATTACCTCTGTAATCTTTACTAAGCCTGTCCTCCTTATTTCATCATTCTTCAATCTCTCAAGCAGCGATATTCCCATAATTCACCTCAGCATTCTCATCTCTGTTCTCTCAAGCTTTATTTCATCTTTCCTTCTTAGAGCCCATGTTTCTCCTCCATACATTAACACTGGTCTTGTCAGTTTTAGATCTGACTTTTAGCTTGATTGGCATTTTCTAATCACTTGCCACTTCAGCTACCTCTCTCCAATTCCCCCCATGCAGCTTTTATCCTACTGTTTTATAATCAAACCTCTTCTTTCTTGTATTACTATTTTGTCTCTATCTTCCCTAATGCTCAGCAAAACAGGTTTTATTCAAATTCATCTTTAAGCCCCTCTATAAAGACTCCTGCCACTCTCCAACCCTTCTCTGAAGGTCCTCCTCATATTCAGCAGTAATTATGATCATCAGATCATCAACGTACAACTGCCACAGCTCTTCATTCAACACATCCATGAACAGCACTATCAAAAATGGGCTAAATGCTGACCTCTGGTGTAATCCAACACTATCTTCAAAGTTTTCTGTTTCCTTAACTGCTGTTATCACTTTATGCTCATTCTTTTATGTATATCATCGCAACCAACCTAACTAACTTATCTGGGACTTTCCTTTTCCCTAAACACCAAATCATCACTTCTCTTTGGATTCTATATTATGCTTTCTCTAGGTCTATAAATGCACAATAGAGCTCCTGGTTTCCCTCTAGTCTTTTCCTGTACCTGTCATAACCCCCTATGAAGATGGCATCCACTGTTCCTCTTCATCTCATGATTGTTTGTTTGTATGGTGTTTTTACGTTGCATGGAACCAGTGGTTTTTCTGCAAAGGGACCAATAGCTTTATGTGACTTCTTAACCAAGTCGAGAGTGAACTTCTATCACCAGAAATACACATCTCTCACACATCAATGTGAATGCCTGAGCATCGAACTCACGGCCACCGAGGTGGCAGGCCAAGACCATACCGATCACACCACTGAGGCACTTCTTCCTCTCATGACTCCATACTGAAGGTTTCCTGATCTTTACAATCTCTCACCCCGTTAGTATTCTCTTAAAACTATCAATCTATGCTGTTTGTTTAATTTCCTTATACAGCAGTTACCACAATCCATGACATCTCCCTTCTGCTTGTAAATGTACTTTAATACTATACCATTAAACTCTCCTCCCAGTCCCTTGGCATTTCTTCTCTTCACATATAGCTCTTAATAAATCCAGCATCCATTTCTCCCTCTCTGTATCTAGTAATCTGATCATTTCAGTTTGGAATTCTGATGGACCTGGTGATTAATCATTCTTAATTTTCCTTAATGCTCTCTTCACTTCTGTATTCGATATCTCCATCACTGGTCCCTCCACCCTTTGTGCTTCCCCAATCTCCTCTCTTGTCATTTTCAGTATTTAACAGTTGTTCAAAATACTCTCGCCATCTCTTCTTAATGTCTTCATCCCTATACATTTCCATCACTACCCTTTATGACACTGAATTCACCCACATCCTGTCTCTGCAATTTTGAAATCTTAATAGATATCCTTTTCGCCTTTCCTTGTTCCTAGTCGTTCATTCAACTGATCTACCACCCTTCCAATAGCCATACCTACCCTCCTTATCGCCTGTCCTCTTCTCTGTACCTTACCTCTACACCCTGTGCATGCCTTACTTTCCAATCCTTAAATGCTTTTGATTCTTGCACCTCTCCATTACACCACCACTTTTCTCCTCTCAACTCTCCAAATATCCTGGATTTTGCTATTAGTTCCTCTGCTTCTCCCACACATATTTCTCTATGTCTGCCCAGATATTTTCCACTCTGTTACCCTGTCAAATTCTATGTTCCCCCTTTCCAGACATCTTTTTCTCACAGTCCTAAATTGATCTATTGGCCCATTACTCCAAAAAGGTATATGCTCATTACATTCTCTCTCCAAGTTGTAGCTTCAGGTTCATCTTCCTCCTGAGGTTTCAACAGCTTAGCAACCAACCACCTTAGTTGCTTTTCAAGTCATGTAAAATTGAGTGATGAAACAACGGTAATTTTAAAAAAATACAATTTACTTGTCAAAAAACCATTTCTTACCTCTCGTGCCTACCTCCCACCATCACCGTTGTTTCACCTATTACTAGTAAATTCCCCACCACAGAGTTAGGGTGGTGAAATGCACCTGCACATAGCGACTTAAAGATTATCCTTTTTCATTCTCCAATTGGTGTTTGCATCTCAAGCAGGTACAAAGGGTTAGGTTTTATAGCAAGTGTCTCAGCAAATCTACGAGCTATTTGAATTCATACTTGAAATTTGAGCCATATGGACAGTGAACCCATTCAGCATCTATGACCTTTTCACGGGGGAGTCGAGTTCTCATCTTTTAACTAGAAGCACTTTGTTGAATTCCGTATTTATTTTGGTTACTGACTGGATAAAATTGTTTATAAGACATTGGTTTTCTCTATGGATCAACAAACATGAAAACCTAATCCATTTCTTTATAGGAAGGGAGGGTGTTCACTTCCAGGGACTTCCACAGCTGTATGTCCTGTTTAATATTAAACTTCCATACGGAGAAAGTTTTAGCACAGGGATTTCTTACACTGCAACATTCACCAAGATGCCTATCAGTTTGGTGCTGTATCAGGTGCCAAATTAATCAAGATCTCGACCTGTATCACAAATATGCAACATGAATTGTAAATGGTATGGACTCTAAGACTAAGTTTTTGACATTAAGGACTGACCTTAACCAACTGCCACTACTCAAGTGCTAACCTGTCATGTTGATCAATAGCAGCAGGTAACCGATTTTCACATAAGAAACAGGGAGCGAGACAAAAATATGGTTTGCCATAGAAGTTACTCAACATGCTTACTTTCCATTGTCTACCCGAGTATGTGCATCAAGTGCTAATCTATCTCATCTTAATAAATCCCAAGCGTTTTCTTTCTGGCCTCTAGAAACTTCTCGAGAACTTCATTTCATTCAACGATCTGAAGCAAACTACAGCTCCTTCAAGAAATTGTGGTTTTTGTTTGTTTGTATGGTGTTTTTACGTTGCATGGAACCAATGGTTATTCAGCAGCAAGACCAACAGATTTACGTGTATGGTTTGTATGTTGCATGGAACCAATGGTTATTCATCGACGGGACCAACAGCTTCATGTGACTTCCGAACCACGTCGAGAGTGAACTTATATCATCAGAAATACACCTCTCTCACTCCTCAATGGAAAGCTTGAGAATTGAACTCACGGCCACCAAGGTGGCGCCCAACACCATACCGACCACACTAAGAGGGAAAGTGATGTCAAACCTAAACAAAATCCAGATTTCCTTAATTGGTGCTTTGACCCTTAGTATCTAAAGAAATACTGAATGACCCACTACTTACTGAACATGGTTACTGTAAACACCTTGGTACACAGATGACAAATTTCTACCATTTATTATGAGTCTTACCTATCAAAATCAATCAAAGATCCTGGTTATTGCTACCATGCAATTTCTAATTTACAATTACATTCTTATGTTTTCTGAGGGGGCCAGACTAAAGGATTAACTCCAAGTTGAGATTTTACTTATTTAATAATAATCAAACCAACAAATTTCAAATTTTTTTGCTTGGTGCTGGAGCCTCAGTATCCAATTACTGTATGCTTCACTTCTTAGTGTGCACAGTACAATTTTGCATACAAAGACCACAATTTTCTACTACTTACTTCTGGATTAGTCCTGATGGTCACCAGTAAAGCAAACTCACCTGAGTTTCTAATTATTGCTCACTGTTAAATTTAAAATTACATTAATAATTTATTAAATTTTCAGTGAGCTAGCCTGAATTTGTCATTTATATTTTGCAAATTCATGTCAACTGCTAAATATTAGTCCATACGCATAGGGTTTGGATCTATTCACCAAATTGTCAAAATAATTCATTCTTATACGACTTGATTATTTCCATATTGCAAAGTATGTTTGCTTGCATGTTTTTATGTTGCACAGAACCAGTGGTTATTCAGCAATGGGACCAACGGCTTTATACGACTTCCGAACCATGCCAAGAGTGAACCTCTCTATCACCAGAAATAAACATCTAACACCTCAAACCTCAATGGAATACCGGAGAAACTAACTTGTGGTCAATGAGGTGGCAAGTCAATACCATTTTGATCACACCACTGAGGCACATATTGCAACGACTTGACCCTTCCAAGTCATTACTATGTGGGGCATTAGTCCATACAACCCTGTCTTTATTGATTATATGATGGATTTTTTGTTACATAATCATTAATAGTAACATAACAGTACCTGCAGCTTAACATGCTTTATGGGCTAGTTTCTTTGATGTTATAAGGGCAAAAGACTAACACTATTTCTACACTTGAACCATCTTCATATACTAATTTAATTTGCAGTGCAAATGGTATACTCAGGCATTGATTGACACTTACATTCCTGATAGCATATATTCATAATTATTCAACTGTGATCTCAGTTCAACTTCATGTTGATTATGGCACTCAACATGCCATTTTCTTCCTAACTTATCACAAGTAATGTGACCAGGTAGGAAGCATTTTTGTTTTTGTTTGTTAATCAGATAGACCTACTGCAATCATATCCTTAAGCCAATGGTAAGTTGTTTGTTTAGTTTTTACGTTGCACGGAACCAGTGGTTATGCAGCAACAGGATCAACAGTTTTACACGAATTCTGAACCACATCGAGTAAACTTCTATCACCAGAAATACACACCTCCGACAGTCACCAAGGTGGCAGGTAAAGACCAAACTGACCACAGCATTGAGGCACCTTTACTGGTAAGTTTGTTTGGTGTTTTTATGTTGCATGGAACCAGCGATTACTCAGCAACGGGACCAACGGCTTTACCCGACTTCCGAACCACGTCGAGAGTGAACTTCTACCACCGGAATTACAATTTCTCACTCCTCAATGGAATGCCCCGAGAATCGAACTCACGGCCACCGACCTTTACTGGCAAGTAGCTTAATTCTACTTAAAATGTATCCTACACGTTAAAAAACATTTTTCTCCCAAAGTCCACTGTTCCCAACTGGTATACTATTCATGTTAATAACAGCAAATTTTCCCATCTGCTGGTTCTACCAAGTAGTTTGCACCAAATTCCAGCAGTTCATGGCCTCGGTAAAGCACCTTGCAGCAGCAGGTGTCTATAACCACAGAAAGTTAAAGCCCAGAATGAGTACCATTACCCTTGAACGTATACAACACAGGAACCCTGTTACTTCTATTTGAATTGCAGCAGAAAATCGATTGTGCTGATTACAGAATGTATTTACAATGTACTACTCCTAGTCCTGTAGTCATTTACTTTTGAAGTTCCTTATATCATGTATGAATCAAGTGAGGATTGGGTAGTTCCAATACAAGCATCCTGTCACAAATCAACATGTTTTCAAGGTCAACAATCCAAGGCAGTTAAACTGTTTTCAATTTGCCTTCAATACAGAAGTGTTCAAATTTAGCCTTGTTCATCTTATCTCAAATTAATTTGTTCAAACTGGGTATAAATATATAATTCAACTTTTGCTGAACTAATGGATGAATATACATACAGTCAGAATGCTGTAGCTAGAGACAAAAGTACCAAATGTTGAGGTTGTTTTAGTACTGCAATTCCTCACTCAACTGCACCTTCCTTCATATGGACCCCTACATTTTGCAATCAACATTTCATTACAAGATTTCACTGTTAGAGGCCTAGATATTTTTTTAATCACAACAGCTTTTTAAATTTTTTTAATACCAAATAGCTTTAAACCTAAACTATAAAGGATAAGAATTAAAACCCATTTTCACTTCATCCTTTACCTTTAATGGAATTTGCCTTAAGCAAGCCCAGCCAATTCTAACTGAGTTCTCTTCCATTTATCTAGAGGTCCATGCTCTGGGCGATACTGGACACTGACACCATCAGGAACAATGCGGCCAATGGCCATCATTTCCTCATAATCCTCACGATCGAACTTAGTGAAGCCCCACTTCCTCGAGATGTAGATCTTTAAAAGAAAATTTATTCATTATTATTTGAACCAATTAAAAGAAAATTCATTAAGGATAAATTTTATTATCTTACAAAATTTACCCTAGTCTTATTCCAGTATTGGCATCTTTATTTAATAAATCAACACACCAATACACCAACATATTCCACTAACCTTCTGACGACCGGGGTACTTGAACTTTGCTCGTCTCAGTGCCTCGACTACAGGAGCCTTATGACGATCATGGGTCCTTACAGACATAATGGGCTGACCAATTCTTACACGTGCAACAGTGCCTTGGGGCTTACCAAAGGCACCTCGCATACCTGTCTGCAATCTTCAAAATAAACCAGTGTCAGTACATGCACCCTTAAAGATAGGTCACAGTAAAAAGTACATTATCTTCCTTTTCTCAACTTGGAATAAGTGGACGCGCGCCGCGCGCACACACACACACACACACAGAGAGAGAGAGAGAGAGAGAGAGAGAAATTAGACTAGTTAATTAATAAGCATACTTGATGCTCAACTAAGCTATAACTGGGGCAAAAACTCGTTACCATACAGCACACTACCAATTCATATATCACGTACTGGCACTTTTCACAATTCAACTATACTTGCAAAAAGATGAACTATACTGGTAAAGAACTTTTTCCTCTTGGTGAAACAACACACTATCTTTTCAGTTCCTGAACCACACCCCTAATGGGCCTGTGACGGGTGTTTAATTAAAAAAAACTAACAGCGACCCTTTGATAACCACTCGTGTTTGAAAGTATATTTAACCAAAAAGGTGACATATTTTAACACCAATAATCTACTACTTAGTTTTTTAAAACCCAAAAAAAAAAAACAAAAAAAAAAAAAAAAAAAAAAAAAAAAAAAAAAAAAAAAAAAAAAAAAAAAAAAAAAAAAAAAAGTTAAAATTCCAAATTAAAAAAAAAAAAAAAAAAAAAAAAAAATCATGTTATTCTCAATGCAAAACATCACTAAAATTGTGTGAATCCTTAAAATTTCAATCACCAGTGTAAGAGGAGCAGGGTCCTCAAACATCACCTCCCTTGAAGTGCAATGCTTCTGGCCTTACGCATTGCTACTTAAAACAAAAATAACAAGGCAGAAGGGAAAAGTAGGACTGAATCAGTTTACAGTCTCAACAACTTAAGAAAACTCAAGAGGAATTCAAGCACAGTTTTCAATACTGGAATATTAATGTTATACAGTATAATGGAATATTATACAGTAACAATTAACATGCTACCTCCTAATTAAAAGCAATTAAAACGTTATCTCCCCATAAAAAAACTCAATGTTAATCAATAAAACTTTATAAACCGAGTCCGTACATGACAAGATTATTAATGACTTGTTCATTTGGAATAGGTTGTCCTAACAATTCTGATTATCTGGACTACTTCTGAAAATGGCCAAGAACACAGAAAATGAGAATTTTGAGCAACTGTGGTAAAGTAGCAGAAAGGAGTGTCCAGAGACAGGAAAATACACAAGAGATCAAAAGGCAACAGATGGTTTCAGTAAACATGAGAAGGTGAAGTTTTTTTTCTAAAAAGTTCCAAGACAAGACCAATAAAGGCTCAGAAACTTGTATAGGAAAGGCCACATATGAACTAAAAATTAAAAATCATGAAGTGAGAGATGAAATGTGACAAGATTTCCATCGGCTAAGCATTAACCAAAAAGGAAATCCTGAAATTTACATCCTTTACTTACCTATCAGCACCAGCACACGACAACATTTTATTGATTCGGATGACATGGAAGGGATGAAGCCTGACACGGATGTGGAACTGATCTTTACCACAGTTCTTTACCAAGTACTGCAAAAGATATTAAAATTACTTGTCATTAAAACGACAAATTTTCCAAAGGTTTGTTTGCGTATGAACAAACAGGATTTAAGAGGAGTCAAGAAAAACCATTGTTCTTAAAAATTGTGTACAAAGGATTTCTTATGCTTTTCCACTAGAAAAAGCACTACACAAATCTTACATTAATATCCCCACCATTAGACCATAGATACAAACAACAATATTTGCTCTACCGGCTTAAAAAGTGGGTTGTGCATTTCCAGACATTCAATTTGGTTCCATTCCCTGCTTCAAGTATTCAATGAATTGAAAAATTTTCTGTCCTTTAAGCATTTATCTATAATATTCCAGCTAAATGACCTTCAATAAACTGGACTTTTCTGGTTTTCCTGGTAATTTGATTATTGGCAGAATACTCATGTCTTATTGCATTATTTCTTTTCATACTATTCCTATTTCCCAGGTATATTCTCAACAATTTATTTGTGATAATTACTTGAAAATAGTTCAATTACATTTAAACAAAATCTTCTGAAAGTGTGGTCATACCTGTACAGTTATCAAACACAGATAAGTAACCCAAACCATTTTACTTTTTAACATAATACAAACACTTACATAAGGTTTAATACTTCCCAATGAATGTATTATCTGCATGGACAAGTAGTTTTGCCAATAAAACAGTGGTACCGATATAATTCTAGCGCATTAGATTACTCATTAAAACAAGATTTAAGAGCCAAGAAAAACCATTGCCTAATTTTCTGTACAAAGGATTTCTTATGCTTTTCCACTAGAAAAAGCACTACACAAATCTTACATTAATATCCCCACCATTAGACCATAGATACAAACAAAAATATTTGCTCTACCGGCTTAAAAAGTGGGTTGTGCATTGCTAAACATTTTCTATTTGGTTCCATCCCCTGCTTCAAGTATCGACTATGTATTTCATAAATTTTCTGCCCTTAAAGTATTCAACTTTAATATTTCAACTAAATGACCTTAAATAAATTGTACTTTTCCGGTTTTCACGGTAATTTGATTGTTGGAAGAATACTCATGTCTTATTGCATTATTTCTTTTCATACTTTTCTTATCTCCTGGGTATATTCTAAAGAATATATTTTTCCTGTCTTCCCAGTATATTTTTTTTCTGTAACACCACTTGAAAATATCTCAACCACATTTAAACTTTAATTCTTCTGAAAGTGTGGCCATACCTGTTTTACATTATGCTTAGTTTCTATAAACCACTCTACAGTTATCAAATATTGCCAAGTAACAAAACATTTTATCTTATAAGTAACAAAATAATCTTTTAAGTAACAAAAATTTTTATTTTTTATTAATCAGAATACAAACTCTCACAGTAGACTTAATACCTCTCAATGAATGTGGTAATGTATTTATCTGAATGGATAAGTAGTTTACACCCAATAAAATCGTGGTAACCATATAATTCTAGCGCATTAGATTACTCATTGAAACAAGATTCAAGAGGCAAGTAAAACCATTGCCTAATTTTGTGTACAAAGGATTTCTTATGCCTTTTCACTAGAAAAAGCACTACACAAATCTTACATTAATATCCCCACCATTAGACCATAGATACAAACAAAAATATTTGCTCTACCGGCTTAAAAAGTGGGTTGTGCATTTCCAAACATTTTCAATTTGCTTCCATTCCCTACTTCAAGCAATCGACTATTTCATAAATTTTCTGTCCCTTTAAGCAATCATCTAAACATTCCAGCTAAATGACATATAAACAGTACTTTTCCGAGTTTCCTGGTAATTTGATTGTTGGCAGAATACTTGTGTCTCATTATTTGTTTTTATACTTTTCCTACCTCCCAGGTTTATTCTAAATGAAAGTCTTCCTGCCTTCCTAGTGTATTTGATTGTTGATAACTTTGTTTTTGATTATGCATAGTGTTTATATAAACCACTCTACAGTTACCAAATAATGCTACGTAACCTAAAACATTTAATCCATTGAACATAATAGTACAAACACTCAAGAAGGCTTTAGTACCTCCCCCCTTGTATGAAATGTATTATCTGCATGGCCCCTTGAATGTAATGTAGTATTACCTGCACGGACAAATAGTTTACCCAATAAATAATGATAACCATATAATTCCAGCACATTAGATTACTAACTTTTGAATATAGACAAGATTTGCCTAAATTTTAAAAATGAGTACTAATGATTTCTTAATTTACCCTACCAGCTTAAAAAGTGGGTTGTACATTTAAAATAAAAATTCACTGCTATTCCTAATTTTAATTACTGTATTTTATTTTATGATTCCAATTTTCTCTACCTCATGTATTATAAGATTCCAAATTTCTCTATTCACTTCAACTCGGCCTTTCATGCAAACCCATTAAATCCAAAACTAAACATTACCAACCTTCCTAGCAAATTTTATTTGAAAAATACAGAAATGTGCACCCCACTATAAATCAATACTGTAATCCTAAAAGTTCTCATTTAATTTTCATTTTTAAATCACATTTCTATGATTATCTACAATTCAGGATAGTATATGTTACAGCTATTTACAGGATTCCTTTCCAGTGCAATTACAGTTTTCAATTTTAAACATTTCAGAATATGCCAAACCTTTGAAGTTACATCAAAACAAATCTTTCAAATGTAAATACTTCTGACAAGATTAGGCTTCCTTAAGAACTAAACATGACACTGAAAAAGTTGTCAAATAACATTTACATATCTTATAGTAATTAACAACTATTTTTCTATAACAAACCTATGGCATAGTTATCCTCACGTCCTTTTCCAACAACAGGACAAAAACTACCAGATAAAAAAATTAATTTAAAAAAATAAAATAAAAATGAAACAAAAAGCACTAGAAGTAGTGTTAGATCAATTTCATATCAACTCCACTCTACATGCAACACTTGCATAAGCTAATTTATGCGCCAGAAAACATCCTAGGAAGCCTAAACCAATTTAGCATGACTTCAACAATTTTTCATGTTAATTATTTATGTGGCTTACTTTGGTGAAGCCTAAAAACCTCCACCAAGTATCAGTAAACCCACTTTTACCATGGTCTTCTCCCTCTCTCACCCAAAACCACACAATTCCATTCTCTGACAAATTATGCTCATTTCTACACTTCACACCAGATACAGTGAACATTTCCTACATGTTAACAACATACTTTTGGCATTTGTTACTAGGTGCCTGTGTTGATATTTGTATGTGTACACCTTTATGAATAATGCCAACCTCAAATGCAAAATATTTCATTTTACAGGAGAGCAAACAAAAATATTCCTAAGCCTGTCTTTCATTTGTCTAATCTTTCTAATCTTCACTAATCAACAATCAAGCATTTTACTAAAATTGAGCTTATGTAAATGGAGGAAAAAATACACAATCTAGAGATGAACTGCAACAGCTTACTGTTTTAAAAGCTATTTTTGCAGTCATTACAAAACCAAAGATCCAAAAATGTTCATGGGATTTATTTGTTACCAATATTCCGGTTACCAAACAACCTTACCAAACAACCACCTTGACCAAGTAGCTGAGACAAGGGAAAGAGTTAAATAAATATACTAACTACATTAAATATTCATTCACAGACCAGCAACCCAACTACAGGCAACTACTCAAATGTATGATGTATCCAAGGCATTAATTTACTTTTTACAGTGATAACATCAATAACACAATGATAAAAATAACACTAACTAGTTTGCTTTGAACAGCACCAATGGGAAAACAGTGATATCTTGTTACAACTAGTAAATCATTACAAAAACCTAGGTTAGCAATGTGTATGAAGTTGTTATACTATACCCACACTATGGTGATGATCAACACTATCTGATCATCTGGCTTAAGTGTGGGAGATTTTACACTTTACAGTAGCGAGTTTCTGTAAATGGTAAAATCCATGGATCAATTCCTATTAAGCTAGCTGTACTAAGTATTTTACTTAGTCAGATCTCTCTTATTATATTTAAAACTGCTGCATGGTCTTTATTACGTACTTTCAAGTTATTAAAGCTGCAAAACCCACCTTGTTGGCACAGATACGGCCGGCCTCAAGAGCTTCAGATGAAAGTTGTTCATATTCATCTGACACTAAATGGACACAAAGTGGAAACTCCCTTACATCAGCCTTCTTTCTTCCTAAATCAAAGATACGAATCTTGGGATCTGGTACACCACGGCAGAAACGTGACTTGGGGTACGGTTTGTTTTTGCAATAGCGGTAACTAAGGAGGAAAAAAGACAAGGTGATTAAAACTTTCCTGGAACTACATTAACACTGATACAACAACACTTGTATGTATACTAATACTGTCAGCATTTTAAAAGGCATCAGCTTTCTCATTAAAATTACCTTTTCAACAAAATATTAAGTTATGAAAGATGTCAAAACAGCTAAAACCTATGGAATTGTAACTTTTAAAAATTGTCTAGAATCTAAAAATACAACATCTCAATAATAAACAGACTCCTCTCAATACAAAAGGAGTGACATAGTGTATAAATTCTTTTTAAAGCCAAGGTAGACCAAGTTCCCTCCCTCCAAAAGAACACAGCTAGCAAAAAATAAATAATCAAGTCAAATAGTATATGAACAGGGGAAAGCTGACTCATGCAACTTCCTATACAGCCTAGCATGTCAAACCACATTCTCAGAAAGGAGGTTGCTGAGGTGTATAATGTATGTATATAATGGTAATGTTATAACTTGATCACGAAGTTATATAAAAACGTGAATGCTATGTAATAAAGAAAGGTTTTTTTTTGCCACAAAGGAAAAAAATGAAAAAACCGAGTTAGGCCGAGTACTCGGCTAACTCTTTTTTCCATGTTTTCCTTTTTTTCCTTCGTGGAAAAAAAACCTTTATTTATATATATATATATAATATAGATAACAAAACAACACACACCACACATATATATATATATATAATATATAGAATAATGTTGTGTATATATATATTATATATTGATATATATATATATATAACTATACTATTTTAATATATATTACTAGAGATATGTATCTATATATTATATATATATAGGGTATATATATTTTGAACTGGTAAACAATGTTCTGGTAACAACAGAATTCCATCTAATAGAAAAAGGAGCCCATAACAAAAACACCAAAATATAGAGAAAAACGTACTAACTATTTCAGAGACTGCTGTCTCCCTCTTCAGGTAGATGAATGAGAAAAAGTTTACAGAAAAGGTGGTATGTTTATACAAGAGGTTCCCATCCACAAACAAAGCCAATTTAAGTCACCCCCCGCTGATAATCTTCCTTTAATCTTCTTAAGGGTTGGTTGAATGAAGAGGGTTGTCGAATAGTGTCCGGAAATTCCATGCCTCCTTTTGAAGAATGTTTCATTACTGCCTCTCTTTTATTAAGTGCCGATTCCATCATTGACCTCTGTTGTACCGGCAGTTGCTGCGATAAATTACACGTGGACAAATTCAGTTTATTCTATGGTTGATGTTCATTTCGATAGGTTGAAAATAGCAGAGTTTATGTTGTCCCATACCTAAACTGACCGTTGTTTGTGTTGGTATTAATCTCTGGGGCAAGGGATTTACCTGGGTAAATCCGATGTAAGATTGGTCAACAGTCCTTGGCATGGGATATTTCGTATACCCAGAGTCCTTATTTGGGAGATGCCTTTTGTTTGGTACGTTAATTTCAAAGGAGGGATTTGGCTAAGGTGTTTTGGGTAAGTAAATACAAAAGGGTTCCGATTTCCGAAGGGATTGGTTATTCTCTTAATCGTGGTTTCCAGGTGGGGGGAATTATTATTTTATTGGTTGGGTGTATTCTCTTGGTCTTGTCTTTAGGGGGTCGGTATGAGAAAAAAAAAAAAAAAAAAAAAATTAAACGTTTGGCTTTGTGAATTTGCTTTCTTTCCAATTATATGGTCAGGATATTTTAAAAGACGGAAAGTTGCTTGCGGAATTAGTTCAAATTCGTTTTTCCACGGAAATTCTGGGGAACAAATTCGTAAGGCTCTTAAGAACAAGTTTACTAGCTACACCTATCTTGATAGGTACTGTCGTGATAGCTAAAGTAAAGTTGAATGTAGGAAAGTGAGAACGTTGGTTTTCTGTATATGGGTTGAATTGTATTCTGTCGTATCTCCCTGATTATTAAAAACATCATGAAAAGGAATTTTGTTTGTCTTGTTTCCCCATTCAACTTTACAAATTTTTGATGCTGGGCACTAATGTGTTTAATGTTCGCGAGGAATTCATTAAAATTGCCCCACCTATTATCCCAAAATGGTTTAGGATATCAATCCACCCCGTTATCTCATCCCCAGCATGCTTTTTGGTTTTATTGGAACATTTTTACTGTAGTTTTCAAAGTATTCCATGGTACAGATTGGCTAGAACAGGACTTAAAGGACTACCCATACTACACCCGGAAATTTTTGCTTGTAGAATGTTATTCCCCGAATGAAAAAATACGGTTATTAGATGCACAAATAATTCAACTAGCTTTATTATTTTGTCAAGCGCCAAAGGGAAATGATCTGAATAGGGGATAATTTACCCTTAAAAACTGAAGAAACGTCCGTACTGGTACTTTAGTGAACAGGGAATCTACGTCAAGGCTTAAAAGTTTTAGTTGTGAAGTGGTATATGTGTTCTCTGAATTTGTGACAAAAATCTTCCGAATGTTTAATGTGACTGGGAGAAAAGGTGCCTAAAAAAGGGGAAAGGAGGCCAGCTAACATTTAGAAATTTTGTAATTGAAAGCTCCGGCACATGAAACGATGGGTCTGAATGGAAGATTGTCTTTGTGAGTTTTGGGAAGGCCATAAAAATAGGGTAATTTAGGATTAATTACTTTAAATTTCTCTAATAGTTCAATACTCTTTTTGTCTTTGCCAATTAATCTTACTTTCCGAAAAAATTCTGTGGGAACGTTTTGGAGGGATTTTTCGTCAGTTTTTTCGTATGTGTTTGTGTCGCTAAGGAGCTGGTTGATTTTGTCAAGGTAGAAGTCTTTGTCCATTATTACGATTTGCCGTCTTTGTCGGATCTACTTATTATAACATCTAACTTTTTTAGCGAGTGGATGGCTATCATGAATCTGGCGAGGAACAGGATATTTTCTTATGTAAATCAGTTAAAGCATTTAGTAACACTCCTTTTAAACATATCTCTTCACGGTTGTAGTTTTTTGTCAGATATGAATTTAATACAAAAGCCACTATGAAGTCTAGGTGTTTTGCGGTCTGGCATAAGGGCGAAGGATAAGCCTAAATTTAAAACTAATGTTGATTTACAGTAAGGGGGGTGTTGGATAAGTTTAAAACTTTGTCTTGTTGCTCAAGATTATTCCACGCACTATTGTCTATTAGGTTATTTAACTTGCGTAGAAGTCTGTTGGAATGAGTCACGCTATTATAGGCAGCAATGTCGGAACAGAATGAAATCAGATACCTGTATATGTGGTCCGTAGTGAGGAGGCGAAGATTAGACTGGGTTCCATATATCACTCTGCGTAGTATGAAGATGTCGTTTTTTCGTAGCGGTGATTCTTTCCTCCAGGAAAATCTTGTGTGAGAGAGGGAAGGGTCCGATTGCTGAGTCCATCTCCCGAATCCGTACATTTTTGGTAGTACTTGCTCTTTGAGGCATTCTTCTAAAAAGTGTTTTTGGTTTTTCAGCCGGTGTAGTCTGATCAGTTCTTTCTCAAACTTTCGCAAGTTTGAGAAAGAACTGATCAGACTACACCGGCTGAAAAACCAAAAACACTTTTTAGAAGAATGCCTCAAAGAGCAAGTACTACCAAAAAATGTACGGATTCGGGAGATGGACTCAGCAATCGGACCCCTTCCCTCTCTCACACAAGATTTTCCTGGAGGAAAGAATCACCGATACGAAAAACGACATCTTCATACTACGCAGAGTGATATATGGAACCCCAGTCTAATCTTCGCCTCCTCACTACGGACCACATATACAGGTATCTGATTTCATTCTGTTCCGACATTGCTGCCTATAATAGCGTGACTCATTCCAACAGACTTCTACGCAAGTTAAATAACCTAATAGACAATAGTGCGTGGAATAATCTTGAACAACAAGACAAAGTTTTAAACTTATCCAACTTACTGTAAATCAACATTTAGTTTTAAATTTAGGCTTATCCTTCGCCCTTATGCCAGACCGCAAAAACAACCTAGACTTCATAGTGCTTTTGATAAATTCATATCTGACAAAAACTACAACCGTGAAGAGATATGTTTAAAAGGAGTGTTACTAATGCTTTAACTGATTTACATAAGAAATATCCTGTTCCTCGCAGATTCATGATAGCCATCCACTCGCTAAAAAAGTTAGATGTTATAATAAGTAGATCCGACAAGACGGCAAAATCGTAATAATGGACAAAGACTTCTACCTTGACAAAATCAACCAGCTCCTTAGCGACACAAACACATACGAAAAACTGACGAAACTCCCCTCCAAAACGTTCCCACAGAATTTTTTCGGAAAGTAAGATTAATTGGCAAAGACAAAAAGAGTATTGAACTATTAGAGAAATTTAAGTAATAATCCTAAATTACCCTATTTTTTATGGCCTTCCCAAAACTCACAAAGACAATCTTCCATTCAGACCCATCGTTTCATGTGCCGGAGCTTTCAATTACAAAATTTCTAAATGGTTAGCTGGCCTCCTTTCCCCTTTTTTAGGCACCTTTTCTCCCAGTCACATTAAACATTCGGAAGATTTTTGTCACAAATTCAGAGAAGCACTATACCACTTCACAACATAAAACTTTTAAGCCTTGACGAGATTCCCTGTTCACTAAAGTACCAGTACAGGACGTTCTTCAGTTTTTAAGGGTAAAATTATCCCCTATTCAGATCATTTCCCTTTGGCGCTTGACAAAATAATAAAGCTAGTTGAATTATGTGCATCTAATAACGTATTTTCATTCGGGGAATCATTCTACAAGCAAAAATTCGGGTGTAGTATGGGTAGTCCTTTAAGTCCTGTTTCTAGCCAATCTGTACATGGAATACTTTGAAACTACAGTAATAAATGCAATAAAACCCAAAAACATGCTGTGGATGAGATACGTGGATGATATCCTAACATTTTGGGATAATAGGTGGGGCAATTTTAATGAATTCCTCGCGAAATTAAACACATTAGTGCCCAGCATCAAATTTAAAGTTGAATGGGAAACAGACAACAAAATTCCTTTTCTTGATGTTTTAATAATCAGAGATACGACAGAATACAAATTCACCATATACAGAAAACCAACGTTCTCACTTTCATACATTCACTACTTTAGCTATCACGCAGTACTATCAAGATAGGTGTAGCTAGTAACTTGTTCTTAAGAGCCTTACGAATTTGTTCCCCAGAATTCCTGGAAAAAGAATTTGACTAATTCGCAAGCAACTTTCGTCTTTAAAATATCCTGACCATATAATTGAGAAAGCAATTCACAAAGCAAACGTAATTTTCTACCGACCCCCTAAAGACAAGACCAGAGATACACCCAACAATAAAATAATAATTCCCCACCTGGACACGATTTAAGAGAATAACCAATCCCTTCGGAAAATCGAACCCTTTTGTATTTACTTACCCAAACACCTTAGCCAAATCCCTGATTAACGTCCAACAAAAGGCATCTCCAAAGGACTCTGGGGTATACGAAATCCCATGCAGGACTGACCAATCTTACATCGGATTTACAGGTAAATCCTTCCCCAGAGATTAATACAACACAACGGTCAGTTAGGTATGGACAACAGAACTCTGCTATTTTCAACCATATAAATGAACATAACCATAGAATAAACTGGAATTTGTCACGTGTAATTTATAGCAGCAACTGCCGGTACAAGAGTCAAATGATGGAATCGGCCTTAATAAAAGAGAGCAGTAATGAACATCTCAAAAGGAGCATGGATTTCGGACACGATCGCAACCTCTTCATTCAACCAACCTTAAGAAGATTAAAGGAAGATTATCAGCGGGGTGACTTAAATTGGCTTGTTTTGTGGATGGACCTCTTGGTATAATACCACCTTTCTGTAACTTTTTCTCATTCATCTACCTGAAGAGGGAGACAGCAGTCTCTGAAATATAGTACTTTTTTCTCTATATTTTGGTGTTTTTATGGGCTCCTTTTATTAGATATATATATATATATATGTGTGTGTGTATATATATAATGTATATATATGTGTGTATATATAGCCTAGGTAAAACCCCAAAAGGTTTGATATTTCCACTGAAATACGGGGGCTTGCCAACGTTCTTAAAATATGTTACTTAATCTCTTCATAAGCGTGGGAAACCTGTTTTATACAATAATTTTTTTCGCCAGCAAGTTTTCAAATTTAAGTACTTTCACTAAAAAGAGGTAAGTCCAAGGTTTTGTCTGATATATAAATCTAAGCGGCGCTAGGTCTAGAAGTGGTTTAAAAATAAAAATTAAATTTGACCCACCTGAAAAAAAACCAAGTCCCTCAACTTCATAACTCTCAAATTCCTCTTCAGACTGAGCTCTCGTTTGTTCAATTGTATGTTAAAAACATAGATTATGTCATAATTACATATTGACTGTATTCTACGTAGCAAGTCGTCGCCCAAACGTCATAGTTTTTAACCAACGATGATTATCCACATTTTACTTGGAACTAGCATTTTAACAAAACTAGAAACATTTGACTTAAATACCCAATCAGGTGACAGTTTTACTAGGAAACTAACACTTCACACAATTTCCACCGCTAATTTTTCAGTCTTTTGAGAGCCATGGAAGTGTGTGAACCTTCAACTTCTAGAGCGGTTTCTCTTTTACCATCTAATGACATCAATTTCTGTGGATTTTCTCCCATGTTCTTGTCTCAATTGTTATTTAAATTATAAAATTTTGTTTTGCATTATTGTGGTAACATCGAAAGAATAATAAAGTACTGCCAAGATCACGATGTTATTAAAAGTGAAAGTGCCACTATTTGCCCCACCTGTGGTTGTTCTAAGTGCTGACTTGATATTAACAAAAAAGCATTTCAGTGTGACAGAAGGCATGTTGTATTGAAAAACAAGAAGTGAAAAAAAAAAGGTGTAGTTTTTACGTATCATTTTTAAGGGAACTTGGTTTGAAAAGTCTCATTTAGATATATAGAATCTAATTTGTTACTTGTATATAATTATATTGGTGTTAAATTTAGTTACAAATTTGTTGAAAATGAATTAAGAATTTCTCACAAAACTATAAATGATTGGTGCATTCATAAATGAGGTTATTGTGCATTGGGCATCGAGTCGGAAAGGTAAGATTGGTGGACCAGGCAAAACTCTTGAAATTGATGAGAGCAAATTTGGAAGGCAAAAATATAATGTAAGAAGAGTAGTGGCAGGCCAGTGGGTGTTTGGGGGGATTTGCAGGGAGAAGAGAGATTTCTTTGCTGTTCCTGTAGAGTAGGGACAAAATGACACTTTTAACACTGTTAAGGGATTATGTAGAACCCCGCACTACCATCATTTCCGACTGTTGGAAGGCATATGATTGCCTAAATGAGGAGGGATTTCTTCATTTAAGAGTCAACCACTCCTTGAACTTTGTGGACCCGCACACTGGAGCTCATACTAATATACTGAGAGGCGGTGGCAGGATTTGAAGAATCTGTTGCCTCAATACAGTTGTCGAAAGGATCAGTTAGTTGGATACTTGGCTCTTGCCTACTTTGGGTAGTCTGTATATTCGTTGGGCAGGCCTCATAACTCCTTCTGCCCAGGATGCCAATCCCTCTGCCAAGGTAAGCAGTTCCACCCAAAACAGCTGACAACCTCGTGTGCCCAGACCTAAAAAGCCATGCGACCTCCTCAGTGGTTATATGTCCTCGTGCCATCCCACTCACCAACACTTTGCCGCCGCCAATCCGGTCACATTAATGGATTTAGGAGTTCTTTGTAGTGACGAAAGGTCATTACTTATATTTTTAATGAAAAGTGGCCTTATTGGCAATTTTAGCGGTCAATGCTATCAGTGTGAAGAAGGCACAATCTGCCTGGTCAAGCATGGCGAAACCTTCCAGTGGCGGTGTAACATCCGACGCTGTCGGAAACTGAAAGCAATTGGCTCCTCCTTCTCTGGGTCACACCTATCCGACAAGACTATATTAGGCTTGATCCATTGCTGGATTTACGAACTTCCCAAGAAATATGTACGGATGACTTTGAATATCAGTTCTGACCATACCATAGTCGATTGGTACAATTTCTGCCGGGAAGTTTGTATTGAGATTTTGGTGCAGGACAACCGGAAAATCGGAGGGCAAGGACACATCACGGAAATTGACGAATCCAAATTTGGGAAGAGAAAATTCGGATCTTGTAAAGATGAATAACCCCAGGGTCCGCTGGGGTTATTCACCTTTACAAGTTTGATTAT
Source organism: Macrobrachium nipponense (assembly GCF_015104395.2). NCBI lineage: Eukaryota > Metazoa > Arthropoda > Malacostraca > Decapoda > Palaemonidae > Macrobrachium > Macrobrachium nipponense. Next base: position 98,534,014 of record NC_061108.1, read on the forward strand.
AGGGTTATTCAACTTTAGGGTTGATTACAGTTTAGTTGCCCGGGCCGCGTAACAACATTTTGCCCGGTCTTTAATCACTCCACCAAGGTAAGTAGTTCTCGCAGCCGACCCGAACTGAACCCAAAACAAACGGCAGCCATTCTGTTTGTATTAGTCCGCCGATTCCCTTCGATATTTAAACCCTTGCCCAACTAATCTTTAGGAGCTCCACTTTATTTTACATTATTCAATATATTTACCCTTGCCCAACTAATCTGTTGGAGCTCCACTTTTTTTCTTACATTATTTGATATTTTTACCCTTGCCCAACTAATTTGTTGGAGCTCCAATTTTTTTACATTGATATTTTTACCCTTGCCCAACTAATCTGTTGGCGCTCCAATTTTTTTATATTGATATTTTTACCCTTGCCCAACTAATCTGTAGGAGATAATTTTTTTTTCTAACATTTTTCGATATTTTTAACCTTGCCCAACTAATCTGTAGGACCTCCATTTTTTTACATTCTTCGATATTTATTTTCCTTCCCAAAAGGGTACCCCATTATCATTTTTTTAGGTTTTTGGGTTTTCTGACAATACACGTTTTCAAACCTTGCGCCAAAACAAACCGCCCGCCATCTTGTTTGTATTGCTCCACCGATTCCCTAGCAGACAAAACCCGTGGGCAACTAAACTGTAAGCGCTCCCAACTTTACAAGAGGACCCTGGGGTTATTCATCTTTACAAGGTAGTTATAGGGTAATTTAGACTTCAAGGTAGTTATTCGTTGTGGTCGCTTTACAAGCTGTTTATAGAGATTGTTTATACTTGAGTTTGTTATTAGTTGTTTTCGCTCGTTTTAGTCGGGTGGTCATTAGCATTGCCTTTTTTCCCTTCAAATTCTGTTTCCTATTATGTAACAAAGCAAGAAGGGACTCATTAGAAAAGTATAACACCCTCGAAATGGATCGTGATCGTGCTCTTTATCAGAACATTGTTAAACCTTTATTGGTAGATCCTCTTCCCGTAATAAATTGGATGAAGCGGCATGGACTAATTTTAAGAAGAGAGTTGAAGTGCAAGCACTGTGATAAGAATATGAAATGGACTAACCGTTCTGTATTACAATAAATATGCATGGAAGTGCCAGTTTAAAGAGTGAGAAATATAAGCAATATGAAAGTATTTGTAATTCATTTTTCTTCCATTCCAAACTTTCGTTGCAGAAGTGGGTGGAAGCTATTTTCTTTTGGTACGAGCAAACAAGTGTAACTCAGTCCGTTAATTTTCTGAATCTTTCAAGAGTGACTGTGATTGATATCCACAATTTCTGTCGTGAGGTGTTCTCAATACTTCGAAAACAATCCAATCAAGCTAGGTGGATCTGGTGTAACGGTAGAGATTGACAAGTCTTGCTTCTCACACAAACCAAAATTTCACAGAGGACGGGCACCAAGCACACCCCTATGGGTTTTTGGTATTGTGGATACCTCAACGACACCGTCGTTAGGATACATGGAAAAAGTAGTCTCTCGGAACGCACTTACACAATTGCCAATAATTAGGAAAGTCGTTTACCCTCAAACAATTATACATAGTGATCCAGTGGAAAGCTTATTGTAATATTGAAAAAGAACTAGGTCTGTCACATAATACTGTCAATCATTCTATCAACTTTGTTGATAAGACTACTGGTGTGCACACGCAAGCAATCGAGAGCTACTGGAATAAAATAAAAGCACATATTGAAAGCATGCATGGCTGTAAACGAGCATTCTTAAACTCGTATCTGCAAGAGTATATGTGGCGTGAAAGAAATAGTACTAATACGTTTTATGCTTTTAGCGGTGTTATCGCTGACCAATACAAATTAAATTAGTTATGGATTATATCCTCTGATCTTCATCTACATCTCTACTTTAACTTTTTACTTGCATTTATATTTATAAATAAATGTTCTGCATTTTTACTTTTGTTTCCGTTTCCATCACTTTTTTCACTTGATTCAAACAATGGGTTAATCAATTTTACAAGTTTGATTATGGGGTTATTCAACTTTAAAGAGCACCCTGGGGTTATTCATCTTTACAAGATCCGAAAATTCCATAAAGGTAGACGTGTTGATGGTTGTTGGGTACTAGGCGGGATTGATTGCGAAACAAAGGACACATTCTTTCAAGTTGTTCCCGATAGATCGGCAGAAACACTTCTCCCAATTTCAATCGAAACCATACATCCAGAGTCAACCATAACTTCAGATTGTTGGAAATCATACCACACTTTAAGTCAGCATTTCAAAACACACCTAAACGTAAATCACTCCCTATATTTTGCTGATCCCGGCGATACACGCATACACACAAACATGATAGAATCCACATGGCGGGTCTTGAAACGTAATGTTTTGCCTAGAAGTGGAACCATAAAAAATTTGTATAATTCATATTTTTCCATGTATTGCATTAAGAAGTGTTACCTTTCAAATGTAGATTGTCCTTTCAAAGCTTTTTTAGAATGTTAAACGTGCTTATCCGTTAAATAGAGTACTTTCAACACCCGTTTAAATGCGGTCTAATTCCACTGAAACACAACAATCATCGATAGATCGCTCCTCCCAAACGGTTCCGTTCAAATCACTAGTGTTTGTTTCCCCAATTTCATCCGGCCAGATCCCGCCATCATCACGCCATCCAGCCCCGAAGAGAGGAAGATTCAACCCGTCCGACATGTCCAATGATTCTGATTTCCAACCCAACTAAGGCAAGTCCAGTTTTTAACTTTTTTTTTTTATTATTATTTTCATTTTATGCCACTTTTTCTTGCCAGGATATACGAGCTTGCCCTGAATCTTTAAAAATGTCGCTAAGGCACAAAGCACCGTCCGACCATGCCGAACCTAGTTTTTTTTTTTCTCCTCGGGTCTACACATTTTTTCTTGCCAGAACATAAGATCTTGCCAAGATTCTTTAAAGATGTCGGTTGCCAAGAATCTTTAAAGATGTCGGTAAGGCGTGAAGCACTGTCTGACCGCGCAGACTCATATTTTTGTTTTTTATCTGGTCTATGCATTTTTTCTTGCCAGAACATACGAGCTTGCCAAGAATCTTTAAAAATGTCGGTAAGGCGCGAAGCGCAGTCCAACCACACTAAAACTTTTTTTTTGTCCGTGCATTTTTTTGCCACAACATACGAGCTTACCAAGAATCTTTAAAAATGTCGGTAAGGGGCGAAGCGCCGTCTGACGACGCCAACTCATTTTTTTTGTTTTTATGGTCTATGCCTTTTTTTCTTGCCAGAACATACAAGATTGCCAAGAATCTTTAAAAATGTTGGTAAGGCGCGAAGCGCCGTCCGACCGCGCCGAAACTAATTTATGGGTTTTTTTTTTTGGTCTAGCCTTTTTTTCTTGCCAGAACATACGAGCCTGCCAAGATTTTTTACAAATGTCAGTAAGGCGCGAAGCGCCGTCCGACCGCGCAGAAACTTTTTTTTTTTTTTTTTTTTTTTTTGCTTTTTTGTTCTATGCATTTTTCCCTTGCCAGAACATACGAGCTTGCCAAGAATCTTCAAACCTAATTTATTTGATTTTTTGGTCATTTCTCTATTTTTTCCAAAGTAGGCCAACGAAAAGTGTTGGCCACCCGTTCTAAGTAGGGTTAGGTGGGTTCGTTTGGTTAGGGTCATTTTTAGTTATGTGGGTCTCTTGTTTTCGTTCTTTATGCATCTCGTGATCAAACTTTTGCTTAGGCTAACAGCCCATATGTTCGGTCTCCGAATGTAGAGTAGGGGGTCAACCACACAGCCGTTTTGTGGATTTCCTAGTGTGAAATTTTGTCATCTGTTCTCCCCCCCCCCCCCAAAAAAAAAAAACCCCCCCCCCCCCCAAAAAAAAAACCAGTTTCCCAATACCGTTTTTCGGCACATTTTCACCTAAAACTAATTATTTCCATGTTCATTTCCGCGTCGGTGGCTTCCCCACCCAAACACCCCGGTTCCCAAAACTTCCCCCTTTACCGTTTTTATAGACTTTTGGTTATCCCATTACTGTACGTTTTCAATAATCGTGCCAAAACACACATCTGCCATCTAGTTTGTATCTGTCCGCCGATTCTCTAGCAGACGGTACTCTTGCCCGACGAATCGACAGGTGCTCCCCTCTTTTAAATTGCATTTTAAAGTATTGGATCATTGGCTCCATGCATTCAAGATGGCAGCTCACTTTTACCCTCCAACCTAAGTAAGTACACAAAGGGTTTCAGGCTCTCTTATATTTAATATGGCTGTGTAAGGGGGGTCACGGGGAGGGGTCCCCCACCAGGTAAGGATACTGGGGTAGTTTTCAATAACGAATAGGGTAGAATATCACAGCAGGCCAACTAGGCCACCTACATTCAACGCTTGCCACCCTCCGAAAAAGTACATTATAATGCGTCCTGACACCGGAGATGGGCATCAGTCGCGACTTCTTCTTGGTGAAAAACGGAGCTAAAGACCTCTACTCTCCTTTCGAAGTAAGTATTTTCTCAAAGTTAGAAATTAAGGCCAAATTTTAAGATTTAAACAGAGGGTACTGAAAATGGCGCCCACGGCAGTGGAAATCTCACCAAAACGCTTTAGAAATTTTTACTTACAACTAAAAATTTTTTACTTACAACTAAAAATGTTTCGAAGATTGACGCCATCTCGATGTTTATGGAGTCGCTTGTGTCAACAAACTTTCCATTTCCTGTGATAAATCCGCACACCACTTGTACCCACAGACGCTGAGCACTTTTATCACAACAATCGAAACACGATTTCTCACCAAGAAGAAGCCAGGAGTAAACAGCTGTTTTGGTAGATGACGAGAAGCGTGCTCTTAGCTAATTTTTAAATAAGTAGTAAAACATCAATATTTTACATATTTATGATGATTAATTTGAAAATATTCGTTATTGAAAAAGTAACTCGACTCTGACTCAAATTTAAGTAATTATTTTTCTGAATTAGAACGTTCTTTTAAGTTCTGTATTATGACGTCACGACATCTTGACTTTCGTACCTATTGTAAATAATTGCTATACTCAACTGTCATTGCAGAACAGTTTACCAGTTATTCATGCAGATTGTTATCAGCTATACATGTAATTGTTATAATCGTAATGCGCATATATATCTTTATTATTTACTTTTTGGATATATGAAGATGTTTTACTGCTGGATTATCGCCGTAGTGTGACGCAATTGTTTTCGGTCCATGGGCCTCTGTCTGTTTTCGCACCATAAGAAATTATGGGCCGAATTTGCAATGACCAGAAAGTCGTTTTAAAAGAGGAAAGTTTAGCATTGAGGGGCATATGTTTTGACTGAGAAAAATACAAATTTATTCAATAGCTAGCTTGTAAAAAATACTTGGTTATAAAAACTTGATTGACAACTAAGCAGCATGTCTACTATGGGTTTCAGAGACAGTGCAAGCACGTTTTTGGGCAATACCTATTTCTGTAACGAACACTCGTAACAGAACGAGATTTTGCTATAGTGCATTACACCCAGTGCCGTAATTTATGAGGGTATCGTGAATCACTAATCGTAAAGAATAACGACACTTGTCCTTGTACCAAGAGACAAAAAACTCCATTATGCAGAAGAAATGGATACGAACACGTGTATAAAGCTCCACCTACCCTCTCCCCACCCCCCTCCACCGCCATCCCTTTCTTCTTTCTTTTCTTCTTCGTTTCTCCGCCTTCCTTTCTCTCTCTCTCTCTCTCTCTCTCTCTCTCTCTCTCTCTGTTGCCATTCGGTATGTGTTGACCCTCCAAACTGGGTATAAGACTACACACAAAACGTTGAAATTGGTGAAATTAGGCTATGTATTGGAAGTATATATACATAAATATTAAAGCAATTTTATCATTATTGCATTACTATGACAACTAGAATTCATGGAAACAGTTTATAATAATGGAACGGCGTATGTGTGAAGCCTCCACTAATGTGGCAACGATAATTTTGCCATTCTTAGCATGCAACATTAAAGGTTACTTTATTTCTGGCATACGATTATTAAGAAAAAATTCAAAATACTAATAAAGACTGAAATCAATGAAAAGTGCTAGCAAAAACAAAAAAAACAAAAAAAAAAAAAAAAAAAAAACGTAGTCGTTCCTCTGCACTTTTCCGTATTCGTTCCTCTATGGTTTTCGGCAGCCAGATGTACGAAAACGTTAGAAACATTTGATTTTATCTACTTTAGAAATATCTGTAATTTTTCGGGGTAATTTGGTTGCAAAAAAATGATAATATACATGAATTAAATCAAAATTTTTAAATAAAGTAAATTTAAACTAAATAACGAGTAAAGTAAACAGTTTAGGGAATAAAACTTTGCAGTTTCGTCGTCTGCTGTTCGTAATTGTGTTTATGGCGCGCGCGCTTAGAAACCAGGAACAGCAATGGGTTTAAAGTGCAATGTGGAGTGAACTGAGACCAAAATGTGTATAATAACAATCAAATAAGCACTGTGGAGTTTCAGTTGTGATAGCAGTAAGGATAAAAACCGCCGATTACAAGGTAAGAATGAATTCAGTTCAAACCATAACCCCGGGAATAACAAGTTTCATACTTTCACTAATATAGGCAACAAAATGTTTTATTGTGCTGATTACAACTACAATCTTGAGTAAGATCAATAAACGTTACATACATACGCTAACATTGTTCAAATGAGTGCTGGGAAGGCTGGGGAAAGATGGTGGCCGTCACTGATGAGAACCGTCCATGCAAAATGTAGCCGCCATATTGGATTTCAAAACTGCCTTGAAAACATATTTTACGAAGAGCTCACATGCTTATTTTAGTTCGTATGGGGCTTTCATATATCACAATATGTTGACGAAATGACAATTTGTCCAAAATTGCATTTTTCCTAACTATACAAACCTGAGGTCCTTTTACAATAGGAAGGTACTAGCGGCAGCTGGATAGGTCGTAAGCTTTCGAACAAGGGGTTCGGTAGTTAACTGCTTGTCCGACAGGCGCGCGCGCGCGACTGGGAGGTAAACAAATCACTTTTGCTTTTGGCCCAAGCAAAAACTGCAGAGTGAGGGGTGGCATGAGGTGGGGCTATGTGTAAAAGGACCTCAGGTTTGTATAGTTAGGAAAAATGCAATTTTGGACAAATTGTCATTTGTTCCGACACGGCATACAAACCTTCGGTCCTTTTACAATAGGAAGACTCACTTCTTGGTGGGTGGAATCTGAGTCTTTTGTGAACAGACTGGTGTTCGCCCAACCTTGGAAGCCTCCCTGGTCGTAAGAGCGAGGGAGGGATCCAAGCCTCTGTCCGATTGATCGGGGTGTGCACCGCAGGATCAATGGTCAGACCTCTGGACCGAGTACTAAGAGAGGGCATGCGCATCTCTTCGTACCAGCAATGTAAGAACTTGTTCCTGTACAGGAGCAAAGTTAAAGTCATGGTTTTGACTCTTGTAGGCATCCACTTCCCCCCCTTGTAGAAGGAAGTGGTGGATATTCTGCTCCCGTCCCTCGTGCAAGGGATAGGATGGGGCTCTGTCGTATAGCTCACCGGCATCTCGTCCTTATCCAGCAGGGTGATGACCGTATCCCTCTACCCACAGGTAGAGAGGAAGAAAAGATAGAAAGAGAAGCCAGTCACTTCCTCCTTACTATCTATTCATACAGTCACACCAGGACTCGATGCTGTTCAGCCTGCTAGGGTCTGGGTTCGCTAGACGACGTATTGAGCAGCCACCACGGGTCCTAAGGAAACCGATCCAAGGACTATGGGCAATATCCAAGAGTATAAGGAAGTTGCCGGTGGTCTGGTTGTACCAGACCACTGCCTTCCATACCTGCGCCACGGAGAAGTTCTTACGAAACGCCAACGAGGGGCCAATACTTCTAACTTCATGAGTTCTCGGATGGGACGTACGGATGTCGTCACTACCATCAGCCTCATACGCCCTCCCTGAAGAACCTCACGCAGCCAGGACGAAAGAGTGTCTTGATACTTCTTTCTTGTTGACCCCATTGCTAACGAAGAGGCGTCGACACTCAGGCCCGAGGTGTCGAGTTCTCTTCAGATAGCGCCGTAGCGTCCTCCCAGGACAAAGCAGCATCTCATCTACATCATTATCTGCATGACGTTCCCGTACTCTCTTCGCCGATGTCAGGTCCAGCAAGACGAGGTTCATTCGAGTTCCCTGGTTTGGCAAGACCTTTGGAAGCTGCTACTAAGCAAGGAGATCTCGAACGAGTTCGAGATGTCCAATCCCGTCAGTTTCAGGAGGAGCGACAAGGCGGCTCTGTATCCTTTGACTGTGGGAACTTAGAGGAGCTTCCTCGGCGAAGAAAAACGAGGAAATCCGCTCCCTGCTGAAGAGTGGCTCTGAGAGGAGATGGCCCCGTCTACGACACCAACCACCGAAGACGGCCGACTTCCCCTGGTGACACAGCTGCAGAGGACTGACGGACGTTTCCAGCCATCTCTGTTGTTGCGCAACGAAAAAGCTTCTCGTTCGCAAGAGAAGGTGGATAACAGCCAGCCGTGAAGACGTAGAGACTGGACTGCTCGGTGGTACCTCTCGACGTGTGGCTGGGCGAGAAGGTTGTGCCAATGGGGAATCTCTCTCGGTTCTCTTACGAGAAGAGCCAGCAGGTCCGGATACCAAATGGCTTGTGACCATTTGGAAGCCATCAGGATCATCCTGAGATTCGGGATGACCAGTGCTCGACTGATCACCTTGCGAATCAGGCTGAACTGGGAAAGGCATAGGCGAAGAGGTTGTCCCACGGGTGTTGAAGAGCGTCCTCTGCAGCTGCCCATGGAGCCCGGCAACCCCCGGCCGAGAAGAACACCTGGAGCTTCCTGTTGTGCCGGATGGCGAACAGATCCTCGACTGGTCGCCCCCACAGGTCGAAGAGCCTTTCCGCCACGTCCTGGTGTAGAGACCGTTCGGTCCTTATCACCTGATCCCGACGGCTGAGCGTGTCTGCTACTACATTCCTTCCCTGGAATGTAGCGTGCCGACAGCTCTATTGAGTGTGCCTCGGCCCACTCGTGCACCTGCCGAGTCAACTGATACAACGGGAGAGACACTAGGCCCCCCCTGTTTGTTGACGTAAGCCACCACCGTGGTGTTGTCGTACATCAACACCACTGAGTGTCTCATCAAGCGGTCCTGGAACTCTTGGAGAGCAAGGAACGCTGCCTTAGTTCCAGTACATTGATGTGAAGGTGCTTGTCGTTCTCGTACCACACTCCTGAAGTCCGCAACTCTTCCAGGTGTGCGCCCCATCCCTCGGTCGGTGCGTCTGAGAGCAGCTGCATGTCCGGGGGGAGAGTGCGCGGAGGCACTGCTCTTGAGGGGTTCCTGTCGTCCAGTGACCTGGCTAGGTCCTGCCTCACCTCCTGTGTCAGTGACCAAGGGAGGCTTGGGGGATCCGTCGCCTGTGACCAACTCTCCTTTGGTCTCCCTGAAGAGACCGAGAGGTGAAGACGCCCGTTAGGGACTGGCTTCCCGAGTGACGACAGGTGCCCGATCACGACTTGCCATTGCTGAGCTACCTGTTCCTGCCGAGACAGGAACTGGTTGGCCGCCTCCCTGAATCTGCTACCGTGTCGATCAGCATACCCAGGTACTTCATCCTCTGCTTGTGCCCGAGATCGGACTTTTCGAAGTTCAGAACGATCCCCAGATCGCGACAGAACTCGAGCAGTCGATCCCTGTCCTGTAGCAACTGCGAGCGGTAGCTCGCCAGGACTAACCAATCGTCGAGATATCCCATCAGACATATCCCGTGCGAATGGCCCCAAGCAGAACAACCAGAGTGAACACTTGCGTGAACACCTGTGGGGCGGTTGAGAGACCGAAGCAACGTGGCCTGAGCTGGTACACCGTCCCGTCGAGGATGAAGCGGAGGTACTTTCCGAAGGACTGATGAGATGGGTATTTGTAGATACGCATCCTTCAAGTCCACTGAAAGCAAGAAATCGTTCTCCCTGATAGAGTCGAGCACTGAGCGTGCCGTCTCCATCGTGAACCGGGTCTGGCGAACCAACCGGTTCGGGGGAGAGATCTATCACTGGGCGCCAGCCTGTCGTAGACTTTTCCACCAGAAGAGTCGGCTGTAAAGCCCCGGTGGTTGATCCGTACCGATTTCTACAGTTCTCTTGCTCAGCATGGTCTTGATCTCCTGTCTCAATGCTACGTCCTTCGATGCCCCCTGGTAGCGTACGCCTGCTGATGGACCGGTCCCCATGGCTGGCCAGGCACCCCCCCCTTCCGGCAGCAGGTGAGGGGGAATGCCGTCCTTTCCACTGTGAACGTCGTCCGGTTGGGGCTGATCGAGACTTGACAGGAGAGAGCCGAAACCGCTCCGACTCATTCCAGTCCTCATCGAGGTCGAAACCTCAGGAGGACCGAAGGGAATATATAACTACGATGTCCGAAGACACGTAGAAACGCCTCTGTCGCAGTAGAGGAGGCGAAGGAGCTTGTTCGACCGTCCAGAACCGAGGGAGCCTTCTTGTCCGGAGACGAGAAGACTACCTGGCTCAACACAGTCGGCAAGCTCCGATCGCGGCCGCCCCACCGTCGATTTGGGTTCTCGGGCCCCAAAACGACTCGAGCCGAGACGTGGCTCTGCTGGTGGGAGCGCGATCCTTCCCCGAGGTCATTGTGCTGACGAATCAGCGCCGTAACCTCGGCAAAGTTCCTCTGGGTCTCGGAAGTCACGTCATCTTGCAGAGTGGGACCGTTAAGCCCTTCGAACAAGAGCATATTCCGAGAACCTTCCTCCTAAGAGGGGGAACAGCGACAGCCCTCTCGGTACTTCCCCATCCACTTGCGCATACGTCCTGGCCGGTTCAAGAACCGTGCCTGGCACGTAGGGCGTCGTGGTGGGATCATGATGGGCGCACCCTTCACGATCACTCCTCCATAACTCGCTCCTCCCGGTGTAACCCGAGGAGGTTGAAGGTATGGTAGAGGCAGACCTGACGCTCCCTCTTCGCTCGCTGGCAGAACCAGCAGGCTTGGAGGGCTGCAGGCGATCGTCAACCCGCGGTGACGATCGAGCTGCAGGCCTGGTCGAACCGTCTCGCTGTGGAGAACGGCTGGACTGAGCACAGCGGCCCCGATCTCGAGTGTCAGAAGAGCTGGTGCTGGTTGCCGTACCCGATCGCTCTCTGTGAGAGCGACGGTCAGGCGACCTGCAGGCTCCACTGTCGCAGTGAGACCGGTGCTTGTCCTCACGGCACGTCACGTCGTTCTGGTTCCAGCCGTGGCTGGCACCGGCGAACGGGAGGACCTCTTCCCAGCCTCAGCCCGTGGTCGGTCGTGGACCGTCACGTCCCCGGGTAGCCAGCTGTTCACCGCGAGAGTGAGAGCTGGTCTGGTGAGAGTCGCCTGAGCGGCTGTCACCAGTCTTCCGCCCCGTGCCGTGAACCTGACGCTGAGCGGACTCAGAGGTCTGGTTCCTGGCTGCACGGTCGCTGTTAGGCGACCGTACACTCGGTACCTCCCGCGAGCGAGAGGCCGAGACGGACCCTGATGCAGTGGCAGAACCACTGACACCAGGCGAGGAAGTACCGGTGTTAGCCGGTACCCCTCTGGTCCCCGTAGTCTTCTTCCTTGCGGAAGAAGAGACGGGCCCCGCTCCCGAAGGAGCAGGAGGACCAGCGGAAGAAACCCTCCCGTCCCACCGAGGTGAAACGGGTCCCGAGAAGCTCCCGAGGAAGCTTCTTAGGAGGGAGGAGGCAACCTTCTTCTTCCTCGGCTGTAAAGCCTTAGAAGTCGAAGGGGAAGAGGCGGCGGCTGACGACCATGAAGAAGATGAAGACGACGACCACGACACCTTCCTCCTCTTCTTCGTCAGCTTCCTCAGGACAGACGTAAGATCTGCTATCCAGGGCGGAGCCGGGGCTGCTGTAGCCGAAGCCACAGGGCCCGGACGCACCTGTACAGACAGACCACAGTCTGGGGTAGTACCACCACGAACAGGGACGACATCAGCAGGTATGGGCATCTCAAGAACAGCAGGCAACGGGCCAGCACATCCTCGGTAGGGACCGCCAGCGCAGCAACGGCAGGAACAGCCAGCGCAGCAACGGCAGGGACCGCCAGCGCAGCAACGGCAGGAACAGCCAGCGCAGCAACGGCAGGGACAGCCAGCGCAGCAACTGCATGGACAGTCAGCCCAGAATCGGCAGGTACGGCAGGCAGCACCGGAAACACAGGAAGTGGAGCAGCAGCCAGCAACATCCTGTTACCGGCGGCAGGTCCAGGGGCGAGTTCTAGGGCAGCGGAAGTGTGGTCGCTGCAGCGCGGCAACCACGAGCGGCGGCGGCACGCCCCCCTCTCGGTACGGTGAACGGCACTTCACAGCGGCTGTAGGCAAGACTGTTACCACGTGAGGCGAGTACACCAGGTGAGGAGGGACGTCGTCACCTGGTTGCGTGGTCACCACTCCATGGGTGACCGCAGTAGGCCCAGACATAGAACCGCCGCCCCTGGACACCAGCACGCTCTGCAATTGGAAGGACGCCCATACCTCACCAAGGTCCACCCTCGTGGCAGTATCACCTGGGGAAATAAAAGTAATAGCGATTAATGGAGGGGAAATCCCCTCGTGCGGAGGTTTGATCCCTCCCGAACGAGTGGAAGACCCCTAATACTATTGTACATCGGGCACCGAGCGCCCTCCCCCGCGCTCGACGGATCGGGCGAGGAGAAGAACGCCGATAAACTCCCCCCCCCCCCCCCCCAAGGGGAAGAGTCATCAGTGGGAACTGAGCGGGGGGGTTCTCGTTCCCCTCCCCCGCACAGCACCCATGTACCCAACAACAAAATAAGAGCCCTAGCAATCGTGCCATCGGCACGAATACAAGGCATAAGGATCAATTCCCTGACTGAGCGGAACTTGAACCAAATAATATTGATGCAATCAATAATAAGGAACAAAATGAAAATGCATCTTGCAAAACGATTCACTTCACAATGAAAAAGGGCTCGGATCGAGCGCATTTGCGCCCTCGGTACCGAGCGCAAGGGTGAAAGGTTTATTCCTTACCTTTATGAATCAAGGTTTCTGGAAACCTTGATCCATAACGAATTGATGCAATCAACAGATATATGAAAATGAAAAGACTACTGCGCTTGCGATTCACTTCATACAATCAAAAGGGGAAGGATCAATTCCCGTGAATAGCGGAACATTGATCCCAGTCAACAATGCAATCTCAATAAAAAAAATGAAAATGAAAAAGAACTGTACTTGCGATTTCACTTCATTCAAAATAAAAAGGGGGAAGGATCAATCTCCGGGCAAGCTCTGAAACTGATCCAAAATGAGTATGCTACAATAAAATTAATCTATGAAAATGAAAAAGAATACTGTACTTGCGATTCCACTTTCATACTGAATAAGTTTCCGTGCCGATAGTATTCGTTCGGCAACGGGCACACAGGTCAAAAAAATATAAATGAAAAGAGTACTTACTTACGATTTTCATCTACACATTTCCAACCCAATATACGCTCGGAGCGAGCGCTCCCGCCCTCGGCACCGAGCATACACAATACGAGGATCATTCTGGGAAAATGAATTCCCGCAATTACGCCCTTCAGTCCCGGCACTCGGGTAATCGGAGAGCGTTGTGCAGCAAGATCCTTTAATTCACAATTGAAATCAATGAAATGATTGTACTTACAATTCAGTTTCACTAGATACATCGAAAAAGAAAAACACAATCATGCGAAAGCAAACGACGATGAAGCGGGCAGAGAGCGATGATACACGTCCACACGCCAGCAGGCCGAAAGCAAAAGTGATTTGTTTACCTCCCAGTCGCGCGCGCGCGCCTGTCGGACAAGCAGTTAACTACCGAACCCCTTGTTCGAAAGCTTACGACCTATCCAGCTGCCGCTAGTACCTTCCTATTGTAAAAGGACCGAAGGTTTGTATGCCGTGTCGGAACAAACTTCAGTCTTTTAAATGGTATGCTTAGAGTTGCAATTGTATTCATGTTTCACCAATTAAATATCGAGTGAATAAGATCCGTCCACCGTGATGAGGGTTGGCCTGTCGTGATATTCTACCCTATTTTCAAATTAATCATCATAAATATGTAAAATATTGATGTTTTACTATTTAAAAAATTATCCAAGTGCACGCTTCGTCGGCGTCTTCTACCAAAACAGTTTACTTAAAAACGTCCTGGTAAGGGACTGTGTTCCGATTGTTGTGATGAAAGTGCCCCAGCGTCTGTGGATACAAGTGGTGTGCGGATTTATCACAGGAAATGGGAAGTTTGTTGACATAAGCGACTCCGTAAACATCAAGATGGCGTCAATCTTCTATAAAAATGAAGCATAAGTAAAAATCTCGAAAGCGTTTTGGTGAGATTTTCACTGCCATGGACACCCTTTTCACTACCCTGTTTAAATCTTAAAATTTGGCCTTAACTTCTAACTTTGGAGAAAATACTTACTTAGAAAGGAGAGTAGAGGTCTTTAGCTCCGTTTCTCACCAACAAGAAGTCGCAATTGATGCCCATCTCCGGTGTCAGGACACGTTATAATGTAGGGTAAAAAACCGCATGGTACAGGGGTGGACCATGTACGATCAATGTGTACAACCCCCAAGAAAAGTACATTATAACACGTCCTGACACCGGAGTAGAGGTCTTTAAATCCGTTTCTCACCAACAAGAAGTCGCATCTGATGCCCATCTCCGATGTCAGGACGCGTTATAATGTACTTTTTGTGGGTTGTACACATTGATCGTACATGGTCCACCCCTGTACCATGCGGTTTTTTACCCACTTTTTCGGAGGGTGGCATGCATTGGCAGATGTTGGCCTGCTGCATGCCATGCGGTGTTTTACCCTACTTTGAAATGAGAGTAGAGGTCTTTAGCTCCGTTTCTCACTGACAACAAATCGCGACTGATGCCCATCTCCGGCGTCAGGACGCATTATAAAGTACTTTATTGGAGGGTGGCATGCTTTGATCGTACATGGCCTGCTGCAGGCCATGCAGTGTTTTACCCTACAAATGCTAACATTGTTCAAATGAGGGCTGGGAAAGATGGTGGATTGTCTGTGGTTAGAACGGCCAGCCACATGATTGCCGCCAGCTTGAATTTCAAAACTGCCTTGAAATCACACTTTACGTAGAGCTCACATGCTTATTTTAGTTCGTATTGGGCTTTCATATGTCACATTTTGTTGACGAAAGTTCAATCGTTTGAATAGTATGCTTGAAGTTGTAGCTAATTGTATTCTTGTTTCACCAATTAAGTGTTGAGTGAATAAGGCCTGGCCAGCGGAATGACGATGGATCGTCTGCGGTTGTTTACCCTAATCACCCCCTACAGAAACTACCACAAATATACCAGTCAAGAAAAAATTTACCTTATAACTCGGATAAGGTCCTTGATCTTTTCATAAGTCTCATATAGTTTGGCCTGCTTACCATAGGGTACTGGCCTCAACGTACAACCAAACCGAAGGCCAAACTTAACCACATGGACGACACTTGACTAAACGTTCCCGATCGTAAATACCGAGTATTTACCTATTGCAGCTGCGGTAACCACATGGTAGGCGACATGTTCACATTATGCCATTATGAAAATAAAAAGCTTCATAGGCCCGTAAGCTCGGGTCTTTCAAATGGGGGTTAAAACGGATGTCTACCTAGTAGTGTACATTTGGTAGTAGAACATTGGCAAAAGATGTTAATTATAAAGCCATCTACGGCATCTATTCACTTGCTAATTTTTACGTGTTCGACTTATTAGCACATGAGTACACTTAATACTTATAATTCACTGGCATCTTTCTACGTAAAATTATAAAAGAATAAGGCTGAAACTTACCAACGAGCGGGACGGCGCCCCATCTTGCCCGGTCTGGAAAATGAATTAATACAACTAAATCAGAAACTTGAATTGATAAATAACAATCTAGAGTTGTATTTTCATCAATTTTAACAACTAAAACTACTGCACAATACCAGATGACAAAGATATTGAAAGATACGTTGGATGCACAAACACACGTTCGAACTCTCTCCTACCTAAGCGCAAAAGGGATGACGTTATTGGAATGTTGTTATCATCTCATACGCGAGTTTCCAACATGATAGTGATTTAAAGAAATTTTGTTTCAGTAAATATCTTTAATAAAATTGTTTTGATAAAAAACACTTGCTTCATAAATTGTATTTATTCTAAAATTATATTTTCCTTTTTACCAAATAAAATTTTAAAAAAATAATTGTCTTGATTTGAGTGTGAAATCAAAACCAAATTTATTTACACATTTAGGTAAATTATTAATACATATAACTTAATTGATAAAGTGCTGGAAATAATAAGGTATAATAAATAAAATAATTAGATAATTATTATTGCAACATGACTTTTACACAAGTGGTCTTGTATTGCATTTTTGTAACGGCACACCAACTTTACAATTCGTCTTGGTCGGCAAACAGCCCAGTGGTCTACAGCAGTCCTCTTCACTTTAAAGCCTTTACTACATCTACATTTACAGGCTTTCGGCATTTCATTATATTTGTTTTCCTTCTTATTGCATCGAAATAAAATAAAACTTCACAACCTGATTATCCAAGAGTAAGAGTATCGGAGAACTTGGATGTCCATGGGAAAGGTCACATTGTAATTCAAACGAAGCAGTGTATACTTTACCAAGGTCCACGCACCACATGGAGTGCATTATAACAGAAGTACAAAGAAGCAAACACAAAGAAAACAATTCACGTGGAAAAACTTAAGAGAATCAAACTAATACTGCCTTCTGAACTTGGGAAACAAAACGGTCGACTATATGACAAATTATCAGATCGGTTTTATAATTTACGGAAACCAGGCTAAACAGCGGCATCAAGATAGGAAAAAATAACTGAAATTATACAAACTGCACATATAAATTATATTGCACTAAGAGTTTAAAAAAACTTGTCCATTCCCCTTTACTTGTTTGTGAAACCTTTTCTAAATTAGACCTTTCACTTAAAATACTTTCCAATGGCTCAGACGATTTCCCTATTTTCCCCTTATTGCTGTATGGACAGTGATTTGGTATAGAATAGATACTGCTATACCTACGCACACGTAAATAGAATGTAAAAATTTAACATCATATATCGATTATCTATATATCTCATTACTTTCAGGGCTAGATTTGGAAAAAAAAAAATCTAAAATATCAACGGTCATATGGTGTTCTACCTATCTTGCTTAAATTGAATGTGTGACTTACTTTTTAACAGTTAATTAGAGAAATATCTGACTACTTTCAAGACTTTTTTCCAGTAGTAACCCCTTTAGATCCTTGCAATTCATCTTCATTTCTGAATCTTACCCTCATAAATCCAATCTGTTTAGATGAACGTAAAGACATGATCAGCACATAATCTTGGACATGCACACACGAGGTAAAGTTAATATGGGAGGTATAATAATGCATCTAACTGACCTGATGCCAATGTAAAATACGTTGCATATTCTCTTCAGATGATCAATCTACGTTGTTTCCATTTTTTTTTTTATTTGTGACAACGCTTCCAGGGAGCTCATCTGTACTTATCCTGTGCTGATAAATTAAGTCCATACATAAACTTAGCCAATTTATCATAAAACTGGTTTACAAACTGGGATTGATATCCGATGCTAACGCTAGTGAAGTAGCTTAATTCTGTGTCGTATGTATCATGTTACGGATATCAGTAATACTACGAACTGAACCGCCGAGTTGAAGACGCCTCTGTAATAAACCATCAACACGGGAATAGTGCCTCTTACTTACCCTGTCCACACAGTATCCTATATGGCGCAGTGACGGAGTATTACCTACGCAGTATGTCGGAATTTTGTAGAAGACCGCTGAAAAGCACTCCTAGATTGATAAGACCTAGAGACGCCAGAAGCGGCATTGGCGATGGCGCAACAGTGGATCTAAACGCATTAAATCAGGCATTAGTTACGGCCATACGAACAGGTGGGAATAATTCAGCACTAGGCAGGGGGAAGGGGGAACAGCAAGCATATTTCCCCCAAAAATTGCATGTATATGATGTCAGCGGATGATTTTAGGCGCTGGACGCGATCTACGGAAGATTGGATAAGAATCAGCAGGTTTTCCCGTGATAAGGCTATGAATATCAGGCTACTATGCGAAGACAAATTGCAAAGTGCAATAAAAGCCCAATTCTCTTCAGCCACTTGGAATGCCTTATGGGTAGAGGACGCCTTTGATGCCATAAGAAAAATAACCACAAAGACAGCGAACAGAGCGGTTGTGTGGGATAAGTTCCTCACAGGTAGACAGAGAGAAGGAGAAACGGTAAATGACTACAGGCCCTCGAGTGTGCGTTAGCGTGCCCTAAGTGCAGAGAGGATTTGTGTGTATATGTGCTGGCAGGTAAAATTGTGATTTGTGAGCGGCACACGGAATCAAAAGTTAAAACAGAATATTTGAGAAAACTTTGGGAAGTACAGTTCTGTTGGTGCAATCATGGCAAAGTGCGAGGCATTCGAGGAGGCAGTACTGGAATGCGGGGACCCCACACAAAGAGGGGAGCGAACAGCCAAGAGGGTGCAGCGAGGTGGGCATCGAGAGGGAGGAGGAATCAGCGTTGCCACTGGAAGAGGTAGCGCCAGTGAAAAAAAAAACTATCAGAAAAAGAAGGAAGATGTGGCAAAATCGAACTTCAAGGCAAGAGTGAAATGTGAGTTTTGCAGGATTGCACATCCGAGGGGCCGTGCCAATTGCCCCTGCTGGCGCTGCGGAATGTTTTCACTGCGGAAAAACAGGACACTGCCAATCGTAGCTATGGGAGCAAGAGTCGTACCCCTAGCAAGGACGCATCGGATGGTAAGATTGGCACTATTGCTGCAATCAGAATCGGCAGCGGACGAGAGGCTATGGGGAAAACGACGTCAGTCACCTTAGGATTAAGACGCCCCTGTAATAAACCATCAACACGGGAATGGTGCCTCTTGCTTACTCTGCCCATAGAGTATCCTATGTCATTTACTACACGTTTCATGTCGGAAATACAGTTCATAACTGTATAGTAATCATAGGGTAAGATGATCACTCTGATCAACTAATTCAACCTGCAAATGATCATCTTGTCCATTTGGCACCACATTTATTTGGGGAGTCACTGTGGCGATGGAAATCCATGTAGATTCAGACTCCTATTACCTGTAAAGTAAATGGCTCATCATTTTAATGATTTAAACAATTACAAAAATCAACTTCACCCCTAGCACCCCTGAAAAATTGAATGGTTTTTCAGTCTGATTTTTATTCAAATATAAACAAAATCAGAGTTCTTATAGCAGTTGGCAAGTCAATCTTACACTTCTTAGCGCCAAGAAGTGGCAGCACGAGTCATTATCTTGTTAATGCTTTGAACATCTTACATGAGGTTTCTGTCGTACTCTCTTCAATTGTGTCCACTATTTTTCAGAAGTTTAGTTGAAAGATACCTCTGTACCTAGCTGTACCACTGTGGTATATAATGGGACCATAAAGTTACCGGTCAGACAAAAATAAATGAAGAGCAAGGAAATTAAAGTTTTTCCCCATCATAAGTAACTGAGGAATACAACTGAGCCATGGAAAGTTCCAAGGAAAGTTCCTTGGTCGGTCGTTTTACATGACCTGCACTGAATAACTTATCGGTTCCAGTGGCAGGTCAAGACAGTTATAAATCAAATCCATTTTAACACAAAGGCCAACTTATGACACAGACCTATGGAAACTTCGACAGAGTTTTAGCAAAGGGTACCGACATCGTGGTGACTAGAACAAATATAGCTCAAATGGCAAGGAAACGGGAAATCAAGAGCCACTGGAGGAGTGATAGAATTTAAAACTCTAATAAAACACGGAATAGGGTTACCAGAGAATATATTTGTTTGGTGCACGCTTTTAGATACACTACCAGACAAATACTGAAAACTAATTAGATTTCTTAAGCCTTTTATTACTCCTGACATGTAGGTTGCTTTTTATTCTAGTACTGTAAGGGATAGTCCAGGAAGTTGGATAATGCAAACTGTTGTCCTTGAAGGGCACCTTCATTTCTGGACTTTCACGTAACGGTTTATGACTATTTCAACTCGCATAAGTAATAATTCTTAAAATTTTAACATATACCAAGCCTAAGAACAATTGATAAATACTAAGTTTAAATATGTCTAAATGCCTTAAATTTAAGAGAACTTTATTGCGTCATGTGCGCATGCGCACAAGTACCCAGAGGGTTATTTAGTACGGGGGACGATTTCAATACGCGACACCGGCTGCTCTAGCAGACTAATTACAGTACGACAGTGACGTCACATTGGTAAACAAACAGTGATCGGTATGCCTTTTCCTGTATTTTATTGTACGCCAAGCTACGTATCCTTAGAACATAATCTTATATCATGTCTATTTTTGTGTTGTGTACGTAGAAATTCATGAATAAAAGGGGAAGTGGTTTTTTTTAGTAGGATTAGCCAATAGAGTAACAAGGTACTACTAGCTATAGGTAACCAAGGTTGACTACTAGGCTAGTAGGTTACTCGAAACCCGACTGGGTTGCTTTGAACATCAGAGTTCGTTTAGGCTAAAGTCTTAATTAGCTATCTTATACCATTCCTTTTCTTCAAGAGGCAATTTGCTATACGCCATCTGTTTTGGTTATTTAATAAAGTAATTGCAGCATTCGCTAGCTTGGTACCTAGCTATGCTTAGCGGTCTAAGCCTTACCTAGGAATACCTAGTAGGTACTAGCCTACCTAGGTACTTAGCTACCTATAGTAGGTAGCTATTGTAGCCTACTAGTATACTACCTACCTAGGCTAGGCTATTACTACTCAGTGTTTTTCCATCTGTCCACCCGCCTGTGGTGTTTGCGTATGGTAACACTGCGTTCCGGGCTTTAGATCTAGCCTAGTAGTTACATTTAGCTTTAATTCAACAATACCTAGGTACCTAGCTAATAGTAGCTAACAATAGCCTATTTCGAATATTAGGTAACGTTGTAATTCGCTTACAGTAAATTATTAAAACACTTTACAGTTGCAAATGTACACCCAGGTATCCTTTTATTTACCTAAAACTTGCACATATTAGTAGCGTAACTACCTATCTAGGCTAAAGCCCGGGGACGCAAGGTTACCATACACAAAACACCATAGGCTGGTGGACAGATGAAAAAAAAAATACTGGCTACCTAGGTATGTGTTTTCTTGCTTTGTGGCTAATTTTAAAGATTTAGCCTAGTAGCACATATTCTTGTTAAATAGCTAAGCCTGTTATCATAATGGGGGTTAAGCTATTTGTTTAATTCCACTAAGTAATCAAACATTTTTTTTCAGCACCTCAGTCAAAACTCATTTTGAATTGTTCAACTTATGCCTGCTCTGAATACCTAGCCTATAGGTATATAAGGCTATAGCCTAGATAGGTAATGCCTGTTTGTTCCGACTAAGTACAAACCGTCGGTTGTCTAACAAAAGGATATCCGCGGGAACGCGCCGCCGCTACCGCATACAAAGAGTTCAAACTTGAATCGCTGTACCTGGGTCTGGGGTAACTGCGCGGGGTGAGCCCGGGCCAGCTTGGGTAGGTCATTGTGATACCATTCTTTTCGCGGTAGCCGTCGTGTCAACACCTACTCCTTCCGCCTTGACCCGACTTGAGATAAACAACGCATGACCGCCGACCGTAGTCTTTCTTTATCGTGATATCTTTGACATCCGTGCTTGAGTGCTTCCCCAGTGCCCTTTTCCTATCCTTTTATTTATCCTTTAGTATTACCTAGCATCCTAACTTCCCTGTAAGTATGGAAGGCGGATCTATGGTGGGTTTTTCGGGGAGGATTTGTGTGTGTGTTTCCGATGGCATGCGTTGCGGTACATCTTTGCCTTCGCCAACCTCGGATCCTCATCTGTGGTGTATTGCTTGTAGGGGTTTTGAATGTTCCCCTGATGCATCGTGTTCAACCTGTGCGCAGTGGAATAATGATCAGTGGAGGCTCTATTATGAGGCGCATGAGAGTGTTTTCAGTGACGCTAATGTTGATGCCGATAAGCCTAGGCCTAGGCCGACTACTGTGGGGCCTAAGGCCGTGTGTGAGGGGGATAGTGCCCAATTGGAGAACACTAGGCCTAGTAATCCTTCCTCCTTATTAACGGGGGACCTAGTTAGTGAGCCTAGTGTCCTTCCCAAGAAACTTAGGCTAAAGAAACCTTCGTCGTCGGGGGCTAGGAAAGCAGGTAAGAGGAAAGAAGCTACCCTAGGGGCTGGGATCCATGTTCCTGCCTCGAAGCGTAACAAGAAGGGGTCTTCAACCGAGAGCTTGTTCCCGCCTAGCCTAAAGGCCGAACTACTAGGTATGACCATAGCAGTACCGAGACACAGCCGGGTGCCAAGGTAACCCCCTGTTCCTCTCGGGCACAATCAGTCCAGCCCCAGGAGGGATCCGGTGACGGACCTGATGCCTCACCCTCCCATCCTGAGGACAGTGCTAAGGAGCCCGGAACGGGACCCAACTCGCAGGAGCCGGAGGCCCCCTCCCCTCCAGAAGTTGCGGCAACCCGACGCAAGAAGCCAGCCAGCCACAACGCTCGGAGGAGGAGCATCAATGGAGACCTTTCGATGCCGCAAGGCCTAGGTCGCGCTGAGAGACCAGTGCCAGCGTTGATGCCCGAAAAAGCTAGGCCTAGGCATGAGCCTAGTACCTCCGCACCACCTCCATCAGTTAGCCTAGGTACAGTGGGGGCCCAGGTCCTCACTCCCGCACTGGACATTGCGAACCTGGTCAAACAGGCGGTGGAGGACTACTTAAGCTCCAAAAAGGAGGTTTCCCAGCAAGTGGAGAAGAAGAAGAACACCAGTCTAGAGGAGTCTGCCCGTAGGATGGAAGAAGCCAGGAAGAAGTTCCTTTTGGAAAAGAAGTCAGAGGAACTGTTTCCAGATTTGGGTGACAGTTCTGACTCTGATTCCGAGCCCGATTCATGCTCCGAGGGGGAGCCCGATTCTGACCCCGATTCGGACGGCAGTCAGACTAGCTCACCTGCGGAGCTCGAGCCCTTATCATTCAACCAGATTCTGTCGTTGATTAGAAGCGCCAATGGCCTAACAGAAACTGAGGAACTGAACCAGGAGTTTCAGTCAGAGGTGCATAAGGTGCTCAACCTGAAGAATTCACAGCCCCCCTCGGTCAGCCTCCCCTGGAGCAACCAGGTTAGGCTAGCCATGGCTAGAGCGTCCCGAGAAGCCACGACTTCACCAACTAGGGTATCTGAGAAACAGAGGTGGCTTCCTATCCCTGCTCAGGGGGCCAGCAGGTATTATAGGCCAACAGGTGACAAACTAAGGGAGTCTGCATATTCCAGGGACCTTGCAGATCTCTTAGATGTCAGTCTGGACGCCCTTCAGAAAAAGCACCTCTTGCTCTCTCCCTCAGAAACCGAAGGACTCATTCGCGCTCTAGCTCTGGCCCTCGCTACGAATTCGTGGATGGAACGTCTACTGGCAGCACTTCCGCAGTTCTTACCCGAGCTCCAGCCTCAGCAGCAGCAGAACTTGTCTTCCTTCATGCAGTGTGGGATCAAGACACTCTCGCACCAAGCAGACAACTTAGCGGTCCTGTGGGCTAATATGGAGGTGAAAAGGAGAGAGAATGCCTTCAAGGAGGCCAAATCGCCAGTGGTGAGAGACCTCCTCCCGGACTTACGGAAAAACCCGCTGTTCCAGAAAGAACTTATTCCTGCGGAAGAAGTTCGCAAGGCAGCGGAGAAGAAGGAGCGATCTCTCCAATCTAGGGCTCTCTCCAATTCTGCAACCCCGGGCCATAGACCACGGCCAGCACCACAGATTAGCCAACAGGTAAGAGAAGCGCAGAGACCGGCTTTTCCCGTGCGTAGGCGAGAGGAGAAGAAACCTTACTCTGTGTCGAAGGACAAGTTCCATAGGGAGAAGACTCGTCCCTTTCCATCAAAGGAGCGGAAGCAGAAGGGCAACAGAAGAGAGGGAGGTCCCCGCAAGAAATTCTAGGCCAGATCCTGCCCGTCAGCGGAAGGTAGGGGGTTGCTTGGCTGCCAATTGGCAAGTGTGGCAGCAAGCAGGAGCGGAAGATTGGACCCTGCAGGTTATCAAGTCAGGCTACCGTCTTCCCTTCCAGTCTACACCCACTCTATCCCCTACCCCCATCCAAGTCCCTTCCTATCGACCGGACTCGGACCGCGGACGGGCCCTGGAGGAGGAAATATCCAAGCTACTTCAGAAAGGGGCGTTGGAAGAGGTTCAGGATCCAGGTCCAGGGTTCTACTCCAGACTCTTCCTGGTAGAAAAGGCAACAGGGGGTTGGAGGCCGGTCATAGACCTTTCACCCCTCAACAAGTTCCTTCTCTGACAAAGTTTCGGATGGAAACGGCAGACTCCGTTCGAGCTTGTGTCAGGGAGGGAGACTTCATGGCCTCAATAGACCTTCAAGATGCCTACTTCCAAGTCCTGTTCACCCCTCCTCCAGAAAATTCCTCAGGATTGTCAGCAAGGGAAAGACTCTGCAGTTCACCTGCCTGTGCTTCGGCCTCGCCACAGCCCCACAGGTGTTTCACCAGGGTCTTCAAGATAGTGTCAGTTTGGGCACATGCAAGAGGCATCCGTCTCCTCCGCTACCTGGACGATTGGCTCATCTTAGCCGAGACGGCTGCGCAGTGTGCGGAGCACCTTCAGCTAGTTTTGTCATTCGTTCAGGAACTGGGAGTGGTGGTGAATGTCGACAAGTCGGATTTCACTCCCAGACAAAGGATGGTGTACCTCGGAATGACACTAGATTCATCCCTCATGAAGGCCTTCCCCTCGGAGAACAGGGTCTCCGGCCTAGTATCTCAAGTGCGGAGAGCTTTGGGGCCCAGCCCTCCCACGGCGAAACTCTGCAGTCCATCTTAGGACACATGGCCTCAATAGAGAGACTAGTGCCTCACAGCAGAAGGCGTATGAGGCCGCTTCAGTGGCTGTTCAAGAAACATGGTCTCCTCAGGAAGGGGACCCCAACAGCAAAATTCTTCTCTCAAGAAGTAAGGAAGTCCCGGAGTGGTGGATGGTGCCTTCCCACCTCCAAGGGGCATCTCTCTCAGTCCGAGAACCCCAGAGATTCTTCTCTTCACGGATGCATCAAAGAAGGGTGGGGGGCGCACCTGACGGAGGAAGAAGTGAGCGGCCTGTGGTCGGAAGAAGAGAAAGCATCTCACATCAATGTCTTGGAATTGAAGGCAGTCTTCCTCTCCCTTCAGCACTTCCTGTCTCAACTCCAAGGGAAAACGGTGGGCCTAATGTCAGACAACTCCACGGTGGTGGCATATCTAAACAAACAGGGGGGCACAGTCTCACTGGATCTCTGTCGCCTGGCAGTACAAATCCAGGAGTTAGCAGAGGAAATGGACATCACCCTCAAGGCAAGATATATTCCAGGCAAGAAAAATGTTTGGGCGGACCATCTGAGCAGGAGGGGACAGATAATCAACACAGAGTGGTCCCTCCATCAAGAAGTAGCAGATGGCCTGATAAAGAGGTGGGGCTCTCCGTCGATAGACCTCTTTGCCACCGCATGGAACAGAAAACTGCCAGTGTTCTTCTCCCACTCCCAGACCCGCAGGCAGCGGGGGAGGATGCCCTCCTGCAAGATTGGAAGAACCTGGACGCTTACGCCTTTCCGCCTTTCCCCCTCCTCCAGAAGATCCTTCAGAAGATTCGCTACTCGCAGAACCTGCGAGTAACCTTAGTAGCTCCTTGGTGGCCGGAAGCCCCCTGGTTCCCAGAAGTGCTGGATCTTCAGTTAGAGGACCCGGTAAGCCTACCAGACAGAATAGATCTCCTCGCCCAACCCAACAACGGATGCCTACACCCAAATCCGTCGGCCCTCCGCTTACACGGGTTCAGACTGTCATCAAAATCCTCCGCGATAGAGGTTTTTCCAGGCAGTTAGCTGAGGCCATGGCCAATCCTGTGAAACCTTCCTCAGGCAGATTGTACCAGGGAAAGTGGCGACGGTTTCAAGATTGGTGTCAAGATAAAGGCATTGCCCCAGACGAGGCCACCATCCCTCAACTAGCGAGTTTTTTCCACCACCTCAGGAAGGATAACAAAAGACTATCCATATCGGCAGTGGAGGGTTATAGAGCGGCTTTAAATCAAGTATTCGCGTTGAAAGGCATGGACCTCGCTGCATCTCCAGAAATTTTGTTGCTCTTCAAGCACTTTAGGAAGACCTGTCCCCCGAGAGAGCTACGGACTCCCCACTGGGATGTAGCCTTAGTCCTGGAATCCTTGAGAGGTCCTCCCTACGAGCCCTTACATTCAGCTTCCTTGAAGAACCTCACCTTGAAGACACCCTTTTCCTCTTAGCCCTGGCATCTTCGAAGAGGGTCAGCGAACTACACGCGCTGTCCTACGAAGTGTCACACACCAGGCGTTGGAGGGAGATGGGGTTCTCGTTTGTCCCTGGCTTTGTAGCCAAGACTCAAGACCCATACAAGCCAGAGGAGATGTTTTCCTCTTTTACCATTCCTTCCTTGGGGATTTTACCGGCTTTGACAAAGAGGAACTGATTCTATGCCCGGTCAGAGCCATGAAAGCCTACCTCAAGAGGACGAGACAGTTCAGACCGGCTATCAAACGGCTGTTCGTGGCCACGGGCAAGCATCCGAAAGAGGTGGCTAAGAATACCATCTCCTTCTGGATCAGACAGGTTATAAGAAGGGCCTACGAAAACAAGGAAGTACCAATGCCAAAGGTGAGGGCTCACGAAGTTAGGGGCATAGGCTCCTCTATGCTCTTCAGGAAGAACCTCTCAGTGGGTCAGGTATTGAGAGCAGGCACCTGGAAGAGTCAAACCACCTTCACCTCCTTCTACCTACGAGAAGTTACGTTCAAATCTCTAGAAGTGTTCTCTCTGGGCCCCATTGTCGCAGCCCAAGAGATCCTCTAGGCGTTGGTCACCCACACTGCGTACCTCAATTTGGAAATACACACACACACACTCCCAGCAATTCCCGCCTAAGTCTGGCCGAATGTAAGGGGTATGAGTGAGTTTTCCTGGTAATATCCTACGTATGACTGTACTGTCCATGACACGACTTGGCCACTACTGACTTACCTGGAGAGTAGAATGATGGCTAAGAATCCTTCAGGAACAGCTCTCTGAGTGAGTATTAGTACCATAGGTTAGGACAACAGCCGGAGCCCCTTGGGTTCTCCCCTATTGAATCCTTACCGTGTAAAGTGTCATGAGGAGTAGGGGGTCTGGGTTAACATCAGGTCGTGTGAAGTTATTGGCGGCTCTTCAAAGGGTACATTCAGGTCACTCACCTTCCCATCCTCAGTTCGAGTCTCCTTTTGTTAGACAACGACGGTTTGTACTTAGTCGGAACAAAAGTAATTTTGTCGAAAAATTATTTTTTCCTATATACAAACCTAGGTTGTCTAACAGATTAATGGCCCTCCTCATCCACCCCTCATTGAGTTATGGCCCCCCTTTTGAAGAGTGTGTCTGTTTAGACTAAGTATTCTAACGGCTCAAAGAACAATGGTATCACAATGACCTACCCAACTGGGCCCGGGCTCACCCCGCGCAGTTACCCCAGACCCAGGTACAGCGATTCAAGTTTGAACTCTTTGTATGCGGTAGCGGCGGCGCGTTCCCGCGGATATCCTTTTGTTAGACAACCTAGGTTTGTATATAGGAAAAAATAATTTTTCGACAAAATTACTTGTTTGTATGGCAGTGCACTCTGTGGGCTTTACATCATTTATCCAGACTAGCCTAGGTAACACTATAGTGTAATTAGCAGGAAGCTAGGCTTTTTGACGGGGGGAAACAAATAGCCTACCTACTATACTACCCTTGTAAGTGAAGCTTACCAATAGGAATAGAAAAATAGTTTTTGAAAAGTGAATGGTTTGTATGTATATAGTCAGTAGACAGTAATTTTTTTTGGTTATTTTGCCACAACAGACATTGATTTATCACATACAATATATATGTTGACTTAAATTTACTAAGATTTTATTTTAAAAATATTGACAAATTTACTGTGCATGGTACAGCTCACAATTGTGATCCAAGGTGTATTCCAAGTGTTAGTTTTAGTCTTAAAATTTGTAGTTTCCAGATTTTACAGTAAGTTGATAGTACTTGAAATATGAAGTCTTTAATGGACACTAAAAACATTTTTATTTTTTTTAGTGTTGTGATATCAAGGACTTGACAATGTATGATGTATGATTTGTCAAGTGTCTTTGCAAATGAATATATCAAATGAATTGGCAGGTCCCAAGAGCACCTGCAATAGTGGGACCAGATGCAAAGCTTAGTGTAATTGAAAAGTGAGGAGGCACTCTAATTAAACAGCCCACCACATCATGTCTTTCCTAACTTGGAGAGAATCACTCTTCCAGGAACTCCCCACCTAACCTGTCCTAGGTTGCTATTTCTAACTCAGGAAAAATGTATGGTTACATACCTAGCTTGTCTGTCTCCCTTTTTCTTAGTGTGACTGTAAGAGCCTAGGAAAGATTGTGAAACCCTCCTTATCAGACAAAAAGAAAGAAAGAAAAAGTTTGGTTGGCCTGGGTTTATGTTAGAATTTTTTTCTTTTATTTTCTAAGTGCATTTATAGCAATCACTTAGCCACAATGGACCTTGAATGGTAAATTTCCATCAAAATATGACATCCTTGGTTAGCTTAGTGTTGTTAGGACCAGGATGTCTCTTTTTCAAGGAAGCCAATTTAAATTAAGTGCTTGATTTGTGCACGAAGGGAATGTACATATGTATTTGAAAGAGGCCTCATACAATCATTGTGCTGAGCCAAGCCATATGAGGTATGTTACATTCATTGGAGTATGTATGTAGTAATCAGAAGTCATTTTCCATGTGACCATCAGGTAGTGCCTTAAGATCTCCTGATTGGAATTATCTTATTAGTCTCCAGAAGAGATTGCATCTCCTGTTAACAGTATATTCACTGCTTAATTTCATTTTGTTGCCTAACTATATTCATGCCAATGAGAATTTGTGTCCATCGTCAG
The DNA here is from genome assembly GCF_015104395.2 of Macrobrachium nipponense. Lineage (NCBI taxonomy): Eukaryota > Metazoa > Arthropoda > Malacostraca > Decapoda > Palaemonidae > Macrobrachium > Macrobrachium nipponense. The sequence continues at coordinate 98,563,130 of NC_061108.1, forward strand.
AGATAGAATGGATTATTCATTTAATAACTTAGGATATTTTTAACAAATATTTTGCAAATAGGTCTTATTAATTATCTGAGACATCCTTTACACTCACAAGAAATTGTTTTATTTTTAAATTAGATTTTTGTCATTGTCCAGAGGGTCAATTTTGAATAAATAGGCAGTATTACACTGTTATTTTTATATATATAGGGAATTCTTTGGGCTTGAATTTACCATTTGACTATTGATCTTAACCAAACTCATCTGAACTAGGGTGAGATTGTATTCATAGGAAGATTGTTTCCACGGCTTCATGGTTGAAGTGTACCCAATAGAGAATACACCCTAAGTTCTTGAGCAACAAGATCTCACCCATACATGTATCCCTTGATTTTTCACTTATAAGTTCTGCATTTCTCAGATGTTTCATGAGGCATAGTATATTAGTTACATTTTGATGATTGATAGATGAAATTTAACATACTGAGGTGGGGTTAGGTACAGTTTTTCTAGCATCAACCCATCTTGGGGTTGATGCTTGTTCTGCCTAATCTGTGAGGAGCCATGACTTAGCAAGAGGTCTGTACTTTGCGTATTGCAGTAGGTTAAATACTGTAAGTGAATTTTGGAGTAGTCATGATGCTCTTGTGCACTTTTACATAAACATATTATATTTACTTTGATACTTCCACAAGACCACACTTTCTGGTTGTTTGGACCCATCAGGATATAACTAATTTTGTTTAAACACAGATGATGTATTATAGTTATAGTTAGTCTTATCCTAGCCCATGTTCTTCAATATAAACAATCATTTTGTACATGAACTTTCCTGTCAGATATATACTTAGCTATAGTCTCCGACGTTCTCGACAGAATTTCAAATCTCGCGGCACATGCGACAGGTAGGTCAGGTGGTCTACCTTACCCGCCGCTGGGTGGCGGGTGTATGAACCAATCCCCCTTGCTTGTTAGATTTTCTCTGTCGCTTGGAACGACGACAACTGTTGTCGGTTCCTTTGGATAGATTTTTCACTTCTCGCTTGCCTGGAGTTGATTTGGACTTCTTTTTGGTGATGTATTCGCTCTGTTTGGCTTGGCATACGCTATTTGTGGACCGTTTTGACTTTGAACTGGAATTTTCTTTAACATGTCTGACCTGGATTCAGTAGCTTAAACTTCTGTTTTGTTTAGGGTTTGTGTGATTGAAGGGTGTAAGGTGAGGTTGCCGAAAGCTTCGGTTGACCCTCACACTGTATGCATGAAATGCAGGGGGAATGAATGTTCTTTTAGTAACCCTTGTAAGGAATGCGAGGTATTGAATGAAGACGAATACAAGACTCTCTCTTCTTATGTTAGGAAGTTGGAACGTGATAGAGTGCGGAAGGCTTCCTCTAGAAGTTCTAGTAGGTCTAGAATGAGTGAGTTGGATGTAGAACCTAATGTTAATGTAGAAGTAGAACCTTCTTCCCAAGTTGCAGCCCCTGCTCCCCGCACTGAAGCCGAAGATTTGTCTTCGGAGGCGGCGGCCTTAAGAGCCACGATTCTTTCGATGGATCATAAGATTCGTTAGTTAGAAGAAGGTAAGGAGAGTGTTAGTGATCAGTGCAGTGTCCCCAGTGTTGTGGAGGGTGCGTCTGACCGGCTCCTTAGTGCCTCTAGGCCTAGACCTCTTCCAGACTCCCAGTTCCAGTGGAGTAGGAAAGTCAAAAGCCGCAAGAGGGCTAGGGAGAGCCCCCACTGGACAGGCGTCCCCTCGGCAGATCCTGAAGTACGCTCCCAGGCTGCCTCGGATCGCTACAAGAAGGAGATCCTGCGTCAATGCTTCTCCTCTTCGTCATCTCCCTCTCCGAAGAGAGGTTGGAACTCCCTGGATGCGTCGCGCCCGTTGAAGAGGGCTTGGAAGGCTTCCTGCAGTCCTTTGGCTTCCAGCCCGGAAGTTTTCCCAGAAGAAACGTCTTTGGAAGTAAAGAAGCCTAAGAGATCTTGTGATCGCTCGTCTTCTCGCGCCCCTCGATCTGCGCCTGATTCGGAGGAAGACCAGAAGGATTCTCCTACTAGAGTCCTTGCGGGACTACAGGCTCAGATTTCGGCTTTGGCGGATTCTCTGGCCTTAAGATCGCGGAGGAAGAAGGACGTTTCTCTTCCGATCAAGAGATCTAGGCGCCGTTCTTCAGAGGATCGTTCTCCACTTCGTAGGCGATCTCCTTCGTATGGGGAGTATTCGTATGAAGGTAGGATCTCACGCGAGTGGCCCCGCTCTCCTGGCTCTCTCAGCTTCAAGGCGCCAGACATCGGTCTGACGCTCTGTGGAGAAAGAAGATTTTTCTCCGGATTGGATCCCCGCTTCTGGTAAGCGTTCTTCGCCTGCTCATACGCTGTTTCGAGGGTACGGCCGAAAGGAGATAGGTACTTGGAGCAGAACAGGCCTCTTTCTTCGACTCCCTCTCGTGGGACTTCTCCTCAGCAACTTCGAGAAACTAGAAGGCGCCCTTCTACAAGTAGGCGCTCGTCTTCCGGATGTCGCTCTCCTCGAGTTTCGGATCTGGCGTCGAGTAGACGTTTTTCTCCTGTTTGTAGCTCCTCTCCCTTCAGAAGTCAAGAGTCTGGTAGGAGCCATGCGCCTGATAGGCGTCCTTCTGGTAGCCGCTCCCCGCAAGATAGGCGCCAAGAGCCTAGTGTACGTTGATCTCCTGGTAGGCGCTCGTCATTTTCGAGGCGCCCTACTCCTGACTGTTCTCCTTGTGGCAGACACCAAGAGCCTTTCAAGCGCCCTTTTCCGTGTAGGCGCTCTCCTTCTTCTAGACGCCCTGCTCCTGACTGTTCGCCTCTTGGTAGGCACCAAGAGCCTCGCAAGCGCCCTTCTCCCGATAGGCACTCGTTAGCTTTGAGGCGCCCTTCTCCTGACTGTTATCCGCTTGTCAGACGTCAAGAGTCTCGCAAGCGGCCTTCTCCTAGTAGGCGCTTTTCACCTTCCAGTCGACCTTCTCTTGATCGTGCTCAACTTGACAAGCATCAAGAGACGCGCAAGCGCCCTGCTACTGATAGGCGCTCGGCGCCTAGCAGCCGCTCTCCACAGGATAGGCACCCAGATACTAGTAGGCGCTCTCCTCCTCGTAAGCACCGTGTTGATGTATCCAGACCTTCTCGGGGTAGGAGCCCTGCCTCTCCTTCAGTCGAGATTTCGTCTATCTCGAAGAGGGAGTCTCATTGCAGACAATCCAGATCGGACGGGCGCTCTTCCTTTTCGTCTCGTCGTTCACCTGCTGATTTGAACTCTCCTGCGAGAAGGCACTCTCCAACCTCTCACTCGGCTCCTGCTAGGACCTCTTCGTTGCCTAAAGATCCTCCGCGCTCTCCTCGACAAGGAATCCTAGAGGGTTTGGATGAGGAACCGAACACTTCTGCAGCTGTGTCTTCTTACAAGAAGCTCACAGAGCTTCTCCTGCAAGAGTTTGGGGATTCCCTTAGTCCTACGGCTCCTCCTTCTCCTCACTCGTTATTTTCTACGGCAAAGACAACGAAGGGTTCTTCTTGTGTGAGGATGAAGTCGACCCTTTCGATGAAAAAGGCACTGAGGAGTTTTGGTTCCTGGATGACTTCCAAAGAGGAAGCAGGAAAAACGATGTTCGCTTTCCCTCCTTCGAAGCTATCAGGACGCGCTGGTTTCTGGTATGAAACAGGAGAGTCCTTGGGACTGGGTCTACCGTCCTCGGCCGATGTGGACTTTTCGGCTTTAGTAGATGCCACAAGGAGAGCTGCACTTAACTCTGCTAAGACAACTTGGGCAATGAACGAGATCGACCACATTCTGAAAGGTATGTTCAGAGTGCTGGAGGTCTTCAACTTCCTTGATTAGTCGCTGGGAGTCCTGGCTAAGAAGATAGAGGTGCCAGAGTCTTTTTCTTCAGAGGATCTCCTTTGCGTTTTATCTTGCATGGATAAGTCCGTTAGAGACGGAGCGAGTGAAATCGCCTCCCTGTATGGGGCGGGGATCGTGAAGAAGAGATCTGTATATTGCTCCTTCTTGACGAAGTCCGTCTCCCACGCTCAGAGGTCTTCTTTGCTGTTTGCTCCTCTTTCCGCTCAGTTATTTCCTAAGCATTTAGTCCAGGACATCTTGAGATCGCTTTCGGCTAAGGCCACCCAGGACCTTATGGCCCAGTCGGCAAGGAAACCTCGTCCTTCCTTCCCTACCAAGACTAAGAAGGAGAAGTCTAGTACTCGGGAACCCTTTCGAGGGGCTTCTTCCTCCAGAACCTCTGCGTTTAGGGGTCGTAGACCCAACAGAAGAGGAAAGACTTTCGCCAAGTCAGTCAAGACCCCCAAATAACTTGCAAGTCCTTCAGACAACGGTGGGCGCCAGGCTCTTAGGATTTGCGGAAGTCTGGGCCCAGAAAGGGGCGGATCCTTGGACCCTTTCAATTTTGAGGAGGGGTTACCTCATCCCTTTCATCTCAAGACCTCCCTTGACGACCACCCCAAGGGAGTTGACGGCCAGGTACAGAGACCCCATCATGAATCAACCTCTCCATCTAGCAGTAGAACAGATGGTGGAGAAAGAGGCTATCGAACTAGTGACAGACCATCGTTCATCAGGCTTCTACAACCACCTTTTCCTAGTTCCGAAATCCTCAGGGGGATGGAGACTGGTGTTGGATGTAAGCGCCCTGAACTTCTTCATAGAAACACCTTCATAGAAACACGATGGAAACACCTTCATCGGTGCTGGCAGCGCTTCGTCCAGGGGACTGGATGGTGTCCTTGGACTTACAGGACGCTTACTTCCACGTACCGATCCATCCTTCCTCGAGGAAGTTTCTCAGATTCATGATGGGGGGAAAAATGTTCCAGTTCAGGGTTCTGTGTTTCGGCCTCTCGACGGCCCCTCAAGTGTTCACGGGGATCTTGAGGAACGTAGCTCAATGGCTTCATTTGAAGGGGGTGAGGATATCCATGTACCTCGACGATTGGGTGATAAGGGCCAATTTAGAAGATCGTTGTTTGAAGGACTTGCAAGTAACACTAGAATTGACGAATGCGTTGGGACTTCTGGTCAATTTCAAGAAGTCTTTGTTAATTCCCGAGCAAGAGTGGGTGTATCTCGGGATACGGATGAACTCTCAGAGTTTTCGGGCTTTTCCCTCTCAGGAAAGGATAGCCCGAGGATTCGAGAGAGTAACAACCTTCTTAGGGAAAGAAGCATGCACAGCGAGGGAGTGGATGAGTCTGCTGGGGACGCTCTCCTCGCTGGAGCAATTCGTTTCCTTAGGAAGGTTGCACCTGAGACCGCTCCAATTCTTTCTTCATCGGAATTGGAGTCGTCGTTCTCAGGATTTGACGTTCTCCCTGTCAATATCTCAGGAAGTCAAGGAGCAACTCACATGGTGGACAGATCCCAACCTCTTTGCGAAGGGATTGTCTCTTCAATCCCAGAGCCCCAACCTAGTGTTGTTCTCCGACGCGTCGGACACGGGTTGGGGGGCGACTCTGGGAACCAGCGAGGTGTCAGGTACCTGGGTGGGGGACCAGGTATGCTGGCACATCAACAGAAAGGAGTTGATGGCCGTGTGGTTGGCTCTGAAAGCCTTCGAACCCAACGTCAGAAGATCAGTAGTGCAGATCAACATGGACAACACTACAGCTCTGGCATATATCAGAAAACAGGGGGGGACGCATTCCTTCTCTCTGTACGAAACTGCAAGAGACCTTCTTCTGTGGGCCGAAGAAAGGGGAATCAAGCTTCTCACCAGGTTCGTACAGGGAGAGAGGAATGTGAGAGCGGATCTCCTCAGCAGGAAAGATCAGGTCCTTCCCACAGAGTGGACACTTCATTTCGATGTATGCCAGAGCCTGTGGAAGTTGTGGGGCAGGCCACACATAGACCTCTTTGCCACGTCAAAAAACAAGAGACTGGATCCTTACTGCTCTCCGATCTCGGATCCAGAGGCATTAGCAATCGATGCTCTTCTTCTAGACTGGAGCGGACTCGATGTCTACGCGTTCCCCCCTTAACAAGATTCGGGGTTAACAATCCAAAAGTTCGTAGAGTCAGATTCAACGAGAATGATCCTAATCGCTCCCTTTTGGCCAGCCCAAGAATGGTTCACAGAGGTACTGGAATGGTTAGTGGACCTTCCAAGATCGCTCCCTCTAAGGAGCGATCTACTCAGCCCCACTTCGACAGGTACCACAAAAATCTCCTCGCTGTCAGTCTGACTGGCTTCAGACTGTCCAAAGTCTGGTCAGAGCGAAAGGCTTTTCAACAACAGCTGCTAAAGCAATCGCAAGAGCGAGGAGGCCTTCCACCTTGCGTGTATACCAGTCAAAGTGGGATGTCTTCAGACGGTGGTGCAAGAGAAAGAACATTTCCTCTTCCAGTACCTCTGTGACCCAGATTGCGGATTTCCTGCTTTTTCTCAAAGAAGAGTGTCATCTTGTTGTATCTACTATTAAAGGATACCGCAGTATGCTTGGCTTGCGGTCTTCGGCATAGAGGCTTGAATATCTCCGAGAATAAGGACCTGCATGACCTTATTAGGTCCTTTGAAACTATTAAAAAACAATCTCATATTACACCGAACTGGAATCTAGACGTAGTTCTACAATTCCTTGGATCATCTAGATTTGAACCACCTAGTTCAGCCTCGTTCAAGGATCTGACGAAGAAGGCTCTCTTCCTTATGGCCCTAGCAACCGCTAAGAGGGTGAGTGAGCTTCAAGCTATTGAGGGCAATGTTGGGTTTAAGGAAGAATCTATGGTTTGTTCGTTTCTTCCGGGATTTCTAGCGAAGAACGAAAACCCATACCCGTCCATAGGCCCAGAGCTTTGAAATTTCGGGACTATCTTTTCTTGTAGGGGAAGGGAAGAGCCTGAAAGAACTCTTTGCCCTATGAGAATTGTAAAATTTTACCTTAAGAGGAAGGAGCAACTTAAGGGGGCCGGCCGGAACCCCTATATATATGGTGGTATAAGGCGAAAAATGCAAAGTCATGAAAAAATTCATGGAGCTTCATATGGCAATTGAGAACTACGTACTAACGAAATATTTCGTCAAAATTCCTTCCTCTTACTTTCGTAGTTTACAGGGTAATTAGTTAACGTAACTCAATAAGCCTAAAACATTTATCTGTACAAGAAAATGCAATATTTCTTCTATTATCGTAAATTTTGATAATTATTGTCAAAGAAATTGGGAGAAATGGCATCTGTAGACATTCCCCGAGTCGAGAAGGAGACTTCAGGCTCAGCCACCAAGTCCAGTCCTGATTTAGTGCGATCACAGACTTCAAGTAATCTACACGTTCCATTTCACCTCTGACATTCGCCTGCATTTTCGTATGTTTATGTATGTTTCGGCAAGAATTTCATCATGCCAATGAGGAAAAGACAAGGAAAACATCTCGCTAACATACAGACAAAGAAAAATCGCTCAAGTATTATTACAGAAGTATCACAATATATTGCGTAGTTAGTGAAGAGAGAGGGGAGGGTCGCGAAGTAGGGTTGCTTAGTAACGCCCCCGTCTTGCTTGACAGCACACGTCACACTGTCCCCAAGGCTACGATCTTTGAGCAAAGAGATCTTCATTTATGATAAATAACAAAGTTTTGGTTTTTTAATTCCCAAAATGGAATATGAAATTCATAATAGTCATGATTTATTAAATTGTCTTTGTAAAAAAAGAGTACGCCTTCGAGTTTCACCTCTTGACGTTCTCTTGCATTTACGTTTGTTTATCTTTGTTTCGGGCACGAATTTCATCATGCCAAAGAGGAAAATACAAGGAAAACATCTCACTAACATACAGAAGAAGAAAATTCGCTGTAATAAGCCGAGTTAGTGAAGAGGAGAGAGAGAATTGCGTAGGAAGGAGTGCCCCATCTTGCCTCAAGCAGTGCCCCAGGCTGCGATATATGAGCAAAGGGATCATCATTTATGATTAAATTATGATAAATAGAATAGTTTTGGTTTATTAATACACAAAAAAGAAATATACATTCATAATAATCCTTATTTATTAACATTGTCTTTATAGAAATACGAAGGAAAACTTTGAACGCCCGTATCTCAAAACTATACTTATTGACCTTCAAAATCTATCTTCTCACTAAGTTTTAAAGCTATAACATTGGAATTTGGTATGTAACTCAGAAAGACATTATAGAACAATCAAATAGAGCCCTTTTTCCCAATTTTTGTTATTAAGTGGTATGAATATCAAAGTCCTGTCCTTAAAAAAGGGCATTAGCCGGCCGGCCCCCTTAAGGCCAATCAAGATGTACTTTGGTGCTCCGTGAAGGACCCCACTCGACCCATGTCGAAAAATGCTCTGTCCTTCTTCTTGAGAAGCCTTATTAAAGAGGCACATGTTGCCTGCAAGGAAGAGCATTTTAAGCTTCTTAAGGTGAAAGCTCACGAAGTGAGAGCCATTGCAACTTCGCTTGCATTTAAAAAGAATATGTCTGTGCGGAACCTGATGGAGGCGACCTTCTGGAGATGCCAATCGGTTTTCGCAAACCACTACCTACGTGATGTAAAAATCACTTATGATAAATGCTTCGCCTTGGGCCCTTTCGTATCGGCGGATTCGGTGCTGGGGCAGGGAGCTGGAACTTTGATATTTTACCCTATATTTTGTATTTGTTGTTTATGGTTGTCTGAAAGAGGTTGCAGGAGGCACCTCTTTGTCGTAGTAATAACCCTTTGTAGTTTGGTTAGGTGGTCTGATGGGTTTTGGCTCCTTGCAGAGGTAGTGGTAAGGATCTGTTAAGTAAGCGGACAAGTTCCCTTTAACAGGATCCGACTTGGATTCTACCACACAAGGGGATCACATATCCCAGTGGTAGATCCGAGGGTCTTTCAGCAACAGGTCACGTCCTAGCTGTAGCTCTCCGGGCAATGCAGACTCAGGGACAGTATCTATGAAGTCTTCAGCCTGAAAAGGTGAGAACCAAGGTTTTTATATCCTACAACATTAGTTGTTTCCCTTCTTTCCTGTATTATTTAGCTGTCTCTTACCCTCCACCAAGGGTGCCAATCAGCTAAGTATATATCTGACAGGAAAGTTCATGTACAAAAATGATATTGTTAAACTACAATAAAGTTTTGCACATACTTACCTGGCAGATATATACGATTAATGGCCCCCCCCAGCCTCCCCTCAGGAGACAGGTGGAAGAGAAAATCTGACAAGCAAGGGGGATTGGTTCATACACGCGCCACCCAGCGGCGGGTAAGGTAGACCACCTGACCTACCTGTCGCTTGTGCCGCGAGATTTGAAATTCTGTCGGGAACGTCGGAGACTATAGCTAAGTATATATCTGCCAGGCAAGTATGTACAAAACTTTATTGTAGTTTAACAATATCATTTTATTGACCATAGAATACATGGATGTCAAAACAATTTAGATCAATGTGGAGTTATAGCTGTAGTACTCTGTATTAGCTTCCATGTATGTGCTTGCTTTCTTAATGCTTAGACTATATAATTGCTTGTATAGGCTACAGACTATTTGTTCCGACACGGCATACAAACCTTCGGTCCTTTTACAATAGGAAGGTACTAGCGGCAGCTGGATAGGTCGTAAGCTTTCGAACAAGGGGTTCGGTAGTTAACTGCTTGTCCGACAGGCGCGCGCGACTGGGAGGTAAACAAATCACTTTTTGCTTTCGGCCTCACAGCGAGTGGACGTGTGTGTTCGACGCTCTCTGCCCGCTTCTCGTCGTTTGCTTTCTTGAGTATATGGTTGTGTTTGTGTATGAAAGAATTCATTGTAAGTACAATCATTTCTCTCTTTTCATATTTGAAGTGTTATTGATTAATGATGGAATCTCCTCGCCTCGCTACCCCACGGAGACTATGCCCGGGTACCGAAGGGCGTAAATGCGGGAAGTTCCGCTCTTTCCCGGAGATAGACCCTCATATTTTGTGTGCTCGGTGTCGGGGGCGCGAATGCACCCGAGCCGAGCCATGTGATGTTTGCAATAATTGGTCGGAGGCGCAGTGGACTTTGTATGAGGGCAGGAAGAAGCGAAGGCCTGCAAAGGAGTCGTCGGAAAGCTCTCCCGCGACTCCTTTGGTGACGGACACTTCGTCTTCTTTCCTGCCGCCCGCTCAACTTCCACGTATCGCGCCTTCCCCTTCGGGGGGGGTTTCTGGGTCCTTCTCCTCTCCTGACTTGTCGAGCGTGGAGGAGGGCGCTAGATACCCTGACGTCGAGTTGTACTCTGGGTCCTCTATCCGTTCGTCTTCGCGCGAACGGGTAGAGGATCCCCCTAATCACCCGACTTTTGCCTCCTCAGGTGCGGTTGCCGCGAAGGATGACCTCGGACAGGTGTAGGGCATCGTTGTGGGGCTACAGGGCGTGCCGAGTGTCCAGGGGGCTGCTCTACCATCTCGCTGGCTCCGTGGCGGTCACCCATGCTACGGTCACGACCACCACCGCGACCCTTACAACACCTGGCTACGCTTCACCTCCTCACCTGGTGTACACCCCGCACGCGGTCTCTGTGACACCCACTACATCGGTGCAGGGGCCAGTCGCCGTACCTCGGGGGAGTGTGATGCCGCCACCTGGGTTTGCCGTGCTGCCGCGACCGGACTTCGTGTGCCCGAAGAGCTCGCCCCTGGACCTCCCACCGGTACCTAGGGGATGGCTGTGCCGCTGGTCCGCCCATCTGGACCGCCTACACAGTCTGCCGACCTCCGTACGCCTGGCCCAGCTGCTGTCCACGGACGTTACTTTGACCACTGCTGCCGTTCCTGTACCTGCTCCTGCTGTCTCTTCTGCCGTTCCTGTTGATGCCTTGCACCTGCTGATGTTGTTCCTGTTTCCATGGCGCCGCTGCTCCCGATGCTGATCTGTTCGGACAGGTGCGTCCGGGGCCCATTGTTGCTTCGGCAACAGCAGCCCCGGCTCCGCTCTGGATGACAGATCTGACATCGGTCCTGAGGAGGTTTGACGAAGAAGAAGCAAGAGTAGGAAGGAGGTCGTCGGTCTCTTCAATCGGTCTTCTGTCGTCGTCGTCTTCATCGTCTTCTTTTTCGTCGGCGTCCGTCGTCTGCCGCCTCTTCTTCTTCTTCTTCTAAGGCTCCCCCGCCGAAGAAGAAGAAGGTCGCCTCCCCCACCCCCCCCCCTAAGAAGTCTCCTTCGGGAACCTCTAAGGGCCCGTCTCGCTCTGGTGAGGCGGGGGGTTCTTCCGCTGGTCACCTGCTCCTTCGGGGGCAGGACCCGTCTCTTCTTCCGCAAGGAAGAAGACTACGGGGACCAGAGGAGTGCCGGCTAACACCGGCACTTCCTCACCTGCTGTCAGTGGTGGTTCGGCCACGGCAGCAGGGTCCGTCTCGGCCTCTCGTTCGCGAGAGGTACCGAGTGTACGGTCGCCTAACAGCGGCCGTACAGCCAAGAACCAGACCTCTGAGTCCGCTCAGCGTCAGGTTCACGGCACGGAGCGGAAGACTGGTGACAGCCGCTCACGCGACTCTCACCAGACCAGCTCTCGCTCTCGCGGCGAGCAGCTGGCTACCCGTGCGGACGTGACGGTCCATGAGCCGGCCACGGGCTGAGGCTGGGAAGAGGTCCCCCTGTTCGCCGGCACCAGCCACGGCTGGTACCAGCGAACTGACGCACCGTGAGGATACGCACCGATCTCACCGTGACAGTGGAGCTCGCCGGTCGCCTGACCGTCACTCTCACAGAGAGCATCGGGTACGGCGACCAGCAACAGCTCCCTCTGACACACGAGACCCGGGCCGCTGTTCTCGGTCCAGCCGGTCTCCACAGCGAGACGGCTCGACTAGGTCTGCAGCTCGATCGCCAAACCACCCTGCGGGTTGGCGAATCGCCTGCAGTCTTCCAGCCCGCTGGTTCTGCCAGCGAGCGAGGAGGGAGCGTCAGGTCTGCCTCTCCCATACCTTCAACCTCCTCGGGTTACACCGGGAGGGGCGAGGTATTGAGGAGTGATCGTTGGAGGGGTGTGCGCCCCTCAGGGATCCCACCACGTCGTCGTGACGTACCAGGCACGGTTCTCGGCCGGCCAGGTCGTACGCACAGGTGGTTGGAGGAGACCGAGAGGGGTCTGTCGCTGTTCCTCCCCTTGAGGGAGGAGGGTCTCGGGAGATGCTCCTGTTTGAGGGACTGGACGGTCCGACTCCGCAGGACGCAGTCACTCCTGAGATCCAGAGGAACTTTGCCGAGGTTATTGCGCTGATTCGTCAGCACAACGACCTCGCGGAAGGATCGCGCTCCCACCATCCGAGCCCACGTCCCGGCTCGAGTCGTTCTGGGGCCGAAGAGGGAACCCAGACCGACGGTGGGTTTGCCGCGTTCTGAGCTTGCTGACTCAGTGCTGGACCAGGTTGAATCGCTTGTCTCCGGACAAGACGGTTTCGCTCAAGTCTGGCAGGTCGAGCAAGCTGCTTCCACCTCCTCTGCTGCGACAGCGGTCGTTTTTACGTGCCATCTGAAGACCCGATGCGCCCAAACAGGTGAACCCGGAGTTAGCCAGGCTACTCCGGGTGTGTCTCTGCAGCAGCTCCTGTCCGAGAACCTGTGGTTCTCGCAGCAAGAGGCACTCGGCCTGGAATCTACTGCCATGGCAGCGTTTCCAAGGCCGTCTCCTGGCTAGATCTGTGGTCCCTCACAGTATCTAGGTCGCAGCCAATAAGGGGGAATTTCCGGGGGGTCTCCCGAAGATGACACGGCCTTCAGGAGACTTTGCCAGTCGCGAGGCAGAGCCATCTCCTTCCTCGCCCACCAGACGGTGAACCACTGGTGCAACCTGGTCCTCCGACGAAGGGACGCTGTCCTTACTCGGGTTTCCAGGGGGGCGGCCGCGTGAAGCGGCGTTGGGACTTCGCAACGGCCTTTTCTTTACGGAGTTCCACGTCTCTCTTCCCAGGAGAGGATGGTGGACGCTGCGGTGGACAGACGGCGCACTGACGACAGTGACCGTCTGGTTCACCAGGCAGTCTTGAAGGCTTCTGGGCAGCCTCGGACTGCGGCCAAGTCTAAGAGATCGGCTAGCGCTTCCTCGGTGGCTAAGACGGTAGCTGCGTCGAAGCCCCGGGGAAAGACTCTGTCTTCTTCGACTTCTACCAAGGGGAGCCGTAACCAGCCCTCCTCCCAGCCCTCCTCCTCCGTGGAGGCTCTTGGGAAGAAGTCGAAGAAAGGGGGGAAACGCTAGGGACGGCGTTCCCCATCACCTGCTGCCGGAAGTGGGGGGGTGCCTGGCCAGCCATTGGGCAACTTGGCAGCGCTACGGCGCCGAGACCTGGATTGTAGATGTCCTTCGGGAGGGATATCTATTACCCTTCGAATCTCGGCCACCCTCACCTCCAACCCGGTCCAACAGCAGTCGTACGTTCCAGGGTCATCGAAGGACGTAGCATTGAGACAGGAGATCAAGACCATGCTGAGCAGAGAGCTGTTAGAAATCGTCACGGATCAGTCACCGGGCTTTTACAGTCGACTCTTCCTGGTGGAAAAGTCTACGGGAGGCTGGCGCCCGGTGATAGATCTCTCTCCCCTGAACCGTTTGTTCGCCAGACCCGGTTCACGATGGAGACGGCACGCTCAGTGCTCGACTCCATCAGGGGAGAACGATTTCATGCTTTCAGTGGACTTGAAGGATGCGTATTTCCAAATACCCATTCATCAGTCCTCCAGAAAGTACCTCCGCTTCATCCTCGACGGGACGGTGTACCAGTTCAGGGCACTTTGCTTCGGTCTCTCAACCGCCCCACAGGTGTTCACGCGAGTGTTCACTCTGGTGTCTGCTTGGGCCCATTCGCACGGGATACGTCTGATGAGGTATCTCGACGATTGGTTAGTCCTGGCGAGCTCCCGCTCGCAGTTGCTACAGGACAGGGATCGCTGCTCGAGTTCTGTCGCGATCTGGGGATCGTTGTGAACTTCGAAAAGTCCGATCTCGAGACCAAGCAGAGGATGAAGTACCTGGGTATGCTGATCGACACGGTAGCAGGGCGAGTCTTCCCCGCAGACTCGCGGATCAGCAGATTCAGGGAGGCAGCCAACCAGTTCCTGTCTCGGCAGGAACAGGTAGCTCAGCGATGGCAAGTCATGATCGGACACCTGTCGTCACTCGAGAAGTTAGTCCCTCACTGGCGTCTTCACCTGCGGTCTCTTCAGTAGAGACTAAAGGAGAGTTGGTCACAGGCGACGGATCCCCCAAAGCTTTCCAGTGTCACTGACACAGGAGGTGAGGCAGGACCTAGCCTGGTGGCTGGACGACAGGAAAACCTCTTAAGAGGAGTGCCTCTGCGCACTCCCCCCCCGGACATGCGCTGTTCTCAGACGCATCGAGCCCCGAGGGATGGGGCGCACACTGGAGAGTTGTGACTTCAGGAGTGTGGGACGAGAACGACAAGCACCTTCACATCAATGTACTGGAACTCAAGGCAGCGTTCCTCGCTCTCCAAGAGTTCCAGGACCGCTTTGATGGGACACTCAGTGGTGTTGATGTGCGACAACACCACGGTGGTGGCCTACGTCAACAAACAGGGGGGCCTAGTGTCCTCTCCCTTTGTTTACCAGTTGACTCGGCAGGTGCACGAGTGGGCCGAGGCACACTCAATAGAGCTGTCGGCACGCTACATTCCAGGGAAGAGGAATGTAATAGCAGACACGCTCAGCCGTCGGGATCAGGTGATAGGACCGAATGGTCTCTACACCAGGACGTGGCGGAAAGGCTCTTCGACCTGTGGGGGCGACCAGTCGTGGATCTGTTCGCCACCCGGCACAACAGGAAGCTCCAGGTGTTCTTCTCGGCCGTGCCGGACCCATGGGCAGCTGCAGAGGACGCTCTTCAACACCCGTGGGACAACCTCTTCGTCTATGCCTTTCCCCCGTTCAGCCTGATTCGCAAGGTGATCAGTCGAGCACTGGTCACCCCGAATCTCAGGATGATCCTGGTGGCTCCCAAATGGCCACAGGCCATTTGGTATCCGGACCTGCTGGCTCTTCTCGCAGGAGAACCGAGAGAGATTCCCCCTTGGCACAACCTTCTCGCCCAGCCACACGTCGAGCGGTACCACCGAGCAGTCCAGTCCCTACGTCTTCACGGCTGGCTGTTATCCACCATCTCTTGCGAACGAGAGGCTTTTCTCGTAGCGCAGCAACAGAGATGGATGGAAACGTCCGTCAGTCCTCTGCAGTGTGTACCAGGGAAGTGGGCCGTCTTCTGTGGTTGGTGTCGTAGACGGGGTCTATCTCCTCTCAGAGCCACTCTTCAGCAGGTAGCGGATTTCCTCGTTTTTCTTCGCCGAGAGAAGCTCCTCTCAGTACCCACAGTCAAAGGATACAGAGCCGCCCTGGCGCTCGTCCTGAAACTGAGGGGATTAGACATCTCGAACTCGTTCGAGATCTCCTTGCTTATGAGGAGCTTCGAAAGGTCTTGCCCACCCAGGGAACTCAGGCCCCCTGCGTGGGATGTGACTCTCGTCCTTAGGAGTCTGACTCGAACGCCGTTCGAGCCCACCGAGAGTCGTCAGACAGGGATCTGACCCTTAAGACCCTCTTCTTGCTGGCCCTGGCATCGGCGAAGAGAGTAGGGGAACTTCATGGTCTTTCCTATGATGTACGACACTCCAGGGGATGGGGATCCGTGACGCTCGATTTCGTCCCGAACTTCGTTGCGAAGACTCAGAAACCGTCGATCCCTGACGACAGGTTCGAGTCATTCACGATTCCCTCCTATTGGACTTCACCGATAATGATGCGGATTGAGATGCTGCTTTGTCCTGTGAGGGCGCTACGGCGCTATCTGAAGAGAACTCGACACCTCAGGCCTGAGTGTCGACGCCTCTTCGTTAGCACCGGGGTCACCAAGAAAGAAGTATCCAAGAACACTCTTTCATTCTGGCTGCGTGAGGTCATCAAGGAGAGGGCGTATGAGGCTGATGGTAGTGACGACATCCGTACGTCCCGTCCGAGAGCTCACGAAGTCAGAAGTATTGGCCCTCGTTGGCGTTTCGTAAGAACTTCTCCGTGGCGCAGGTCCTGAAGGCAGGGGTCTGGTCTAACCCAGACTACCTTTACGTCCTTCCACCTTCGGGATATTGCCCACAGGTCCTTGGATACCTTTTCCTTAGGACCCGTGGTGGCTGCTCAAACAAGTTGTGTAGCTAACCCAGGACCCTCGCAGGCTGAAACAGCATCGAGTCCTGGTGTGACTGTGTGGATGGATGTGTGAGTGAGTGAGTGACTGGCTCTCTCTTCCCATCTTTTCCTCCTCCTCTACCTGTGGGCAGAGGGCCACGGTCGTCACTACGCTGGAGTGAGGACGAGATGCAGGTGAGCTATATGACAGAGCCCCATCCTATCCCTTTCACTAGGGATAGGAGCAGGATATCCACCACTTCCTTCTACAAGGGGGGGAAGTGGATGCCTACAAGAGTCAAACCCATGACTTTATATTTGCTCCTGTACAGGAACAAGTTCTTACATTGCTGGTACGAAGAGATACGCTTGCCTCTCTCTTAGTACTCGGTCCAGAGGTCTGACCATTGATCCTGCGGTGCACACCCCGATCAATCGGACAGAGGCTTGGATCCCTCCCTCGCTCTTACGACCAGGGAGGCTTCCAAGGTTGGGCGAACACCAGTCTGTTCACAAAAGACTCAGATTCCTCCCACCAAGAAGTGAGTCTTCCTATTGTAAAAGGACCGAAGGTTTGTATGCCGTGTCGGAACAAATGACAATTTGTCTAAAATTGCATTTTTCCTAACTATACAAACCTGAGGTCCTTTTACACATAGCCCCACCTCATGCCACCCCTCACTCTGCAGTTTTTGCTTGGGCCAAAAGCAAAAGTGATTTGTTTACCTCCCAGTCGCGCGTTCAGCGCGCACTGTCTCTCGGACAAGCAGTTAACTACCGAACCCCTTGTTCGAAGGGCTTAGACCTATCCAGCTGCCGCTAGTACCTTCCTATTGTAAAAGGACCTCAGGTTTGTATAGTTAGGAAAAATGCAATTTTAGACAAATTGTCATTTCTCCTATTTTAATCCACTGTCTAAATTTGCTGATATGTCACTGGTGACATATCAGCAAAACTATGCTTATGTTAGCCTAGAACTTCTTAACTGCATGGTAAACTATATTATTTTTCAATTAAAGTGCTGTGCATTGTAAATTTTAATTAAGTTACAAAAGTGGATGTGAATTTCAAAAGTTTTTCATTAAAATATTTTATGAGTTACCTAGTTATGAGTTAAGTAGTAATATAGTGGTCATATTGTATCCTTTTAAGGGCATGCATTAAGAAGATTAACATGACTTTCCATTTATTTACAAATTTTGTTGTGGAATATTTATGCATTTTACCTGCATTGGGAAGGTAGACCAATGTGCAAGGTGTTTCGAAATTAAAGCCCCCCACCCCCTCTACAGCATAAACTAAAACTGATGTGGACAAAAACAAAAGTACTTCAGAACAGGTATTTATTTAAGTTTCTCTCTGTGTATTTAATATTTTGTGTGGCCTCCATCTGCCTGTACCACAGCCTTCATTCTTGAGGGGTATGATTTCAGCAATTCACAAAAAAGCTGAGACTCAAGCTCCATTTCCCTGAGCACTTCGGTCACCTCTCATCACAGATCGTTGAGGCTTGGTATACCATCATAGTTCACTGTGCACGCTTCAACATGATCCTTTAAGATTCTACCAATGTTTTCACACATAAAGGTCAGGGGAGCTACCTGAAGATTCACTTGGCGAGAAGAAATCCATACCACTGTTTCGAAGCAGCTCCTATGTCTGAAGAGCCTTGAAACATGGTGCCTTATCATGCAAAAATGTGACTTCTTCAATAGATAACACATTTTCAGGATCTTTGAGGAAAGGAAATACTCCACCATTAAGCACAGTTTTTCAGAAGTATTCGCCATTCCATGACTGTCCTTTTTCTTAGATGATCCACATTAACTGTTTGGGTGTGAAATAGAGAGAAATTCCCAAACATTCAGGAAATTTCACAACTTAGTGATGGCGCACGTCATCGCTGATATCACCCAACTTTGCAGCCCAAATGATGTCATTTTTATGATTTGGCTTCCTGACTGTGTAAATGAAGATTTGTTCATGAAACTTACCTGTCAGATATATATATAGCTGTATTTCTGACGTCCGACAGAATTTCAAAACTCACGGCACACGTAGTGGGCGGCCAGGTGGTAGTACCCATTCCCGCCGCTGGGAGGCGGATATCAGGAACCATTCCCATTTTCTGTTCATATTTTTTCTGTCGCCGGTGCTGGAAACAACTGTTTACAGTACCTCCGTCTAGGATTTTTGATTTATCTCGCTTTAAATTATCTGGATTGACTTTTGGTATCGACTTCTGGATTGTTGGATTGGCACGCGTAATAGTGGATTGGTTTTTGATTTTGGATTGGCTTTTCTGTGTACATGATGTCGGGATCAAGTACTGGAAGTTTCAGAGTGTGTGTGAGGAGTGAATGTAAGGTGAGGCTTCTTAAACCTTCAGTTGATCCTCACACAGTTTGTATGGAATGCAGGGGGCATGTTTGCTTGGTTGATGATCGGTGCAATGAATGCAAGGATTTGTCTGATGATAAATGGAAGATGTATGAGACCTATCGACGTAAATTGGAGCGCGATAGAGTCAGGAGGTCTTCCTCCAAGAGCAGTTCTACGAAAGGTAAGGAATGTAACATTTCTCCTCCTCTAACACCGGTAGATTTTGCTCAACCTAATCCTGTTTTGTTGCCTTCGGGCCCCAGTGCTGTGTCTGGAGAAGGTAACACCCTTTCTCTGATTCTTGAGTCTATTCGCGCTCTTGAATCGAAAGTGTTGGCCTTAGAAACTGGCCCTGTGAAAGTTTGTGATAGTGCCCCTAGTGTTGTGGAGGGGGCGTCAGATCAGCCCCATAATGCCTCTAGGCCTAGACCTCTATCGGACTCCCAGGACTCAGGAGTGGATATGTCGAAAAAGCCGCAAGAGGGTTACGGGGGCTCCCCACCGATCTGGCGTCCCTTCGGCAGGCCTTGTTGCTAAGTCCCAGGCTACCAAGGAGCGCGCACGAGCGCGTGTCCTGAAGATTTGCTTTTCAGTCCTCCGAAGCGTCCTCTCCGAGCAAGGGGTGGAGCGCTCGGAGAGACTCGCGTCCGTTGAAAAGGACTTTTCGTTTTGAGGACGCTTC
Source organism: Macrobrachium nipponense (assembly GCF_015104395.2). Lineage (NCBI taxonomy): Eukaryota > Metazoa > Arthropoda > Malacostraca > Decapoda > Palaemonidae > Macrobrachium > Macrobrachium nipponense. The sequence continues at coordinate 98,582,302 of NC_061108.1, forward strand.
ACGTCCTATGTCACCGCTTTCGTCAGAGGACGCGTATGACGCTTTTCCTCCTCAGAAGAGAGGTAGGGTTTCTACCGACGAGGACGTTGGTTTCCGCGCACAGGCGTGTTCACCTGAGAGGCAGGTAGCTGTACCTGCTAGAAGGAAGGAGGCGTCCCCTCGCCCCTCGCCTTCTCGCAGGGTCAGTCCTGCCCCTTCTTCTGCTCCTTTCGTCACCTACGAAGGATATCCTTGTGTCCCTTCAGGACCAGATTACGCTTCTTATGGCTCAGAGGACTCGCCCAGCAGCAGTCGAGCCTAAGCGTAGAAAGGACGTTAGGCTGCCCGTCAAGAGGACGAAGCAGTCTCATTCTCTCTCGTCTCGTTCGTCTCTCTCTCCACCTCCGGATCGTCACCGTTCTCGTTCTCCGAGTAGATCTTTTGCTCTCGCTGTAGAGGACGCTCGCCAGGACGCTCGGCGTTCGAAGCAGGACGCTTTGCGCTCTCGGCAGGGCGCTTTTGAGGACGCTCGGCAGGACGCTCGGCGTTCGAAGCAGGACGCTTTGCGTTCTCGGCAGGACGCCTTTGAGGACGCTCGGCAGGACGCTCGCCGTTCGAAGCAGGACGCTTTTCGAACGAGGCAGGACGCTTTTGAGGACGCTCAGCAGGACGCTTGCTTGGCTAAGCAGGACGCTTTTGGCGCCTCTCGTCAGGAAGCTCGCGCTTCCTCTCGTAGGGACGTGTCTGCTAAGACAGTTCCCGTTGCTTCAAAGGACGCGCTACGTTCGCAGGATGTCCGTCCTTCTAAGGATCGTCGTAAGGGCGATTCCGTACCTGAAGCGGGTACTTCCAATCAACGGAAGTCTTTGTTCAGGCCTGAGACTGCTGGTGTACGCCCTCTCCTGATGGACGTTCTCCAGTTCCTCTTAGAGGGAGGAAGGGGAACTTAGTAGTCCAGGGAGTTCCGTCGAAGAAGAACCTCCTGTAGCTTCAGCTGTCTCGGACTAAGGTTCTTGTCAGGCTGTTACGTTCATCCTTCGGGGATAAGTTCCAGCCGGCAGCCCCTAGGTCTCCTCCCTCTCAACTTTCGTCTTCCAAGTCCGTTAAGACCCCTGAGTTCGTCGAAATGAAGACATCGCTTTCGACCAAGAGGGCTGTGGAGACGGACCACCACTTGAAGGGACTGCTTCGCACTTTAATGTCTTTAATTTCTTAGACTGGTGCTTGGGAGTTTTAGATCTTCAGTCTAGAAGTCCTGTTCTCTCAGTCTGGGGGAGCTGTCCAGCGTGTTGTCATGTATGGACAAGGCCGTCAGGGATGGTTCGGAGGAGCTTTTTTCTCATTTTGGAACGGCTTTCCTAAAGAAAAGAGCTCTCTTATGCAATTTTACCGCGAAGTCGGTTTCTCCCGCTCAGAAAGCGGAATTGCTCTTTGCGCCTCTTTCGGACCATCTCTTCCCCCAGGCTATGGTAAAGGATCTTGCAACGAGTTTGCAGGAGAAGGCGACCCAGGACCTCTTGGTACAGTCTTCAAGACGTCCAGCAGTTCCTTCCTCATCTTCATTCAGTAAACCCCCGAAGAAAGTCAAACCCTTTCGCGGGGCACCCCCCTCGAGAGCAGCTCCTCGAGGGAGAGGTTTTTCGAGAGGAAGAGCTTCATTTAAAAACCAAATCCACCAAATGAAGATCTTGTCCTTCAGACGCCAGTCGGGGCCAGGCTGAAGTTCTTTGCGGGGGCATGGAGGCAGAGAGGGGCGGATCCTTGGACTCTCAAGATCGTAGAGCAGGGGTACAAGATCCCCTTTTTACATCCTCCTCCTTTAACATCAACTCCCAGAGACCTCTCTCCATCTTATCAGGGAGAGAAGAAAAGTATCCTTTTCGATCTGTTAGACCAGATGGTCGAAAAAAGAGCGGTGGAACAAGTCTTGGACCTGGGGTCACCGGGCTTCTACAACAAGATTTTCCTGGTGCCGAAGCAGTCGTCGGGTTGGCGCTCAGTCCTGGATGTGAGCAGGCTCAATCTTTTTGTGGAAAAGATCAAGTTCAAAATGGAGACGCCTCAGTCGGTGCTAGGAGCCTTGAGACCTGGCGACTGGATGGTGTCTCTGGACCTGCAGGACGCGTACTTTCACGTCCCCGTCCACCCTCTTTCAAGGAAGTACCTGAGATTCGTCTTAGACAACAGGGTTTGGCAATTCAGAGCCCTTTGTTTCGGTCTCAGCACGGCCCCGATGGTTTTCACAATGATAATGAGGAATGTAGCGAAGTGGCTCCATTCGTCAGGGATCAGGATATCCCTCTACCTCGACGATTGGCTGATCAGAGCATCGTCGAGGCGGAAATGTCTGAAGGACCTTCAATTAACGTTAGCCCTAGCAAAGTCTCTGGGTCTTTTGGTCAACTCCGAAAAGTCGCATCTGACCCCGACACAGTCCATCGTGTATCTGGGGATTCAGATGGATTCAGTGGCTTTTCGGGCGTTTCCATCCCAGGAACGTCAGCGGCTGGGTTTAGAGAAAGTCGCAGCCTTCCTAGAGAGAGAAGCTTGTTCGGTGAGGGAGTGGATGAGTCTGCTGGGCACCATTTCCTCGCTAGAAAAGTTTGTCTCGCTGGGAAGACTGCACCTCAGGCCTCTTCAATTTTTCCTTGCGGAAGAATGGAAGTCGAAGGAGGACCTGAATGCGATCCTAAGGATCTCAAACAAAGTAAAAGGCCACTTAAGATGGTGGCTCGACCCTCAGAAGTTACGAGAGGGCTTCTCCCTAAATCTTCTGAGCCCTGACCTAGTGTTGTTCTCAGACGCTTCCATTTCCGGTTGGGGAGCAACACTGGGGCGGGAGGAAGTGTCAGGCTCCTGGAGAGGGGAACGGTAGCCTGGCACATCAATGTAAAGGAACTGGCAGCGATATTCCTGTCGCTGCAGTTCTTCGAAGACAAACTGTCAAGCAAGATCGTTCAAGTCAACTCAGACAGTACCACAGCCCTTGCATATCTAAAGAATCAGGGAGGAACTCACTCCAGATCCCTTTTTCTCCTTGCGAAAGAAGTTCTGCTATGGGCAGACGCAAGGCACATCAAGATCCTGACGAGATTCGTGGCAGGGGTTCAGAATGTCAGGGCGGACCTTCTCAGTCGACGAAATCAGATTCTGCCAACAGAATGGACCTTGCACCAGGAAGTCTGTCAACAATTATGGACATTGTGGGGACGTCCTCTAGTCGACCTGTTCGCTACATCGAGGATGAAGAGGCTTCCTCTGTATTGCTCCCCGGTTCTGGATCCAGGGGCAATTGCAGTGGACGCGTTGCTCTGGAACTGGACAGACCTGGATCTTTACGCCTTTCCCCCATTCAAGATCATGGGGGAGGTAATGAGGAAGTTCGCAGCTTCAGAAGGGACAAGGTTGACTCTGATTGCCCCAATGTGGCCAGCAAGAGAGTGGTTCACAGAGGTCATGACATTCCTTGTGGATTCTCAAGTACGTTGCCTGGAGGAGAGATCTACTCAGACAGCCTCACTTCAAAAGGTTTCACCAAAACCTCTCCGCTCTGGCTCTGACTGCGTTCAGACTATCGAAAAGTTGGCCAGAGCGAGAGGCTTTTCAAAGGCAGCTGCGAGAGCAATCGCTAATGCTCGAAGAGCCTCTTCAAGAGCTGTCTACCAGTCTAAGTGGGCCTCCTTCAGGGCATGGTGCAAAAAGGAAGGAATTTCCTCTTCCACGACTTCTGTGAACCAGATAGCAGATTTCTTACTCTATCTAAGAAATGTGCAGAAATTGGCAGTTCCTACAATTAAAGGTTATAGGAGTATGTTGTCTGCCGTTTTTCGCCACAGAGGACTGGACCTCTCCGACAATAAGGATCTACACGATCTCTTAAGGTCGTTCGAAACCTCCAAGATTCCACAAGCAAGACCACCCTCATGGAATCTCGATGTGGTTTTGAAACATCTTATGCTAAGTCCCTTTGAGCCTCTCTATGATGAAGCTTCTCTAAGGGACTTGACGAGAAAAGCGCTTTTCCTAGCTTCTCTGGCGACGGCGAAGAGAGTTAGTGAAATCCAAGCGTTCAGTAGCCTAGTGGGCTTCAAGGGGGACAACGCTGTCTGCTCGTTGAGCCCGTCTTTCTTGGCTAAGAACGAGAACCCGTCTAATCCTTGGCCGAAGAGCTTTGAAATCAAAGGAATGTCGAGTCTCGTGGGGCAAGAACCAGAGAGAGCCCTGTGCCCTGTCAGGGCTCTCAAGTTCTATGTGAATAGAACTAAAGAGATAAGAGGTCCCTCAGGTAATCTCTGGTGCTCGGTGAAGAGACCAGATTTGCCGTTGTCGAAGAATGCTTTGCCTTTTTTCTTTTTCTTGAGGGACGTCATTAAAGAGGCTCATTCATCTTGCCAGAAGACTGATTTGAGCCTCTTTAAAGTGAAAGCTCACGAAGTCAGAGCCGTAGCTACTTCTCTTGCCTTCCAAAGGAATATGTCTATCAAAGATATACTTGATAGCACCTTTTGGAGGAGCAATTCCGTATTCGCCTCACATTACCTCCGGGATGTGAGAACGATTTATGAGAACTGTAGTTCTTTGGGGCCTTACATTTCGGCAGACACAGTTTTGGGGCTGAAGGTAGCTCTCTCCCTATCCCTTAGCTTAGTTAGGTTAGTTTTTATTGTGTTTTTGAAGTTGATGGTGAGATCTTCTGTGGAAATCTCCCATTCCTTAGTTTTAATGTCAGGGGTTTTTTGGTTAGTTGGTCAGGTGGTGGTCGGTTGCTGTGTTACTGCCATATGTTTGGCTAGATGGTCTTGTCACATTGAGGTCACGTCCCCGTTGACAGAGCATCCAGAGTGCACCAGCACTACAGGTCCAAACCTGGCTGGCAACTCTGATAAAAGCAGAAGCAGGCTTAAGTGACAGTAATCACAGAGTCTACTTTGCTATCAGGTAAGGAACCAAGAAGTAAATCTTTTACTTAATTTAAGTTTCCTAAAAATCCTATTCTGTCTCTACCCACCATCCGAAGGTGGGATTCAGCTATATATATATCTGACAGGTAAGTTTCATGAACAAAATGTTATTGTTATAATACAATTAAGTTTGTTCATACTTACCTGGCAGATATATATATAGCTGTATTTCTGACGTCCGACAGAATTTCAAAACTCGCGGCACACGTAGTGGGCGGCCAGGTGGTAGTACCCATTCCCGCCGCTGGGAGGCGGATATCAGGAACCATTCCCATTTTCTGTTCATATTTATTCATGACCCTTGTCTCCTGAGGGGAGGAGGGTGGGCACTCTAATTATATATATCTGCCAGGTGAGTATGAACAAACTTAATTGTATTATAACAATAACATATTCATCTGATGCGGCAACATGGAAAAAGTCAGCTTCTTCTCAATCTTTAAGAAATGAACCACAAAACCATGCACGGTCTTCTCTCTGTTGCTGAGTAATGTTGGGCTTGCTGTTAACGTGAAATGGCTTGATACCAGATTTTTTCAACTTACAATATACAGAACTATATCTTCTCTTCTTTCCCCTTTTTGTTTCTAGTTCAAGCGCCAATTTACGTAAAGACTTTCTTGGTCTACCCACTGCCTCAGCTATGATGTCTTTTGACTCCTGAGAAAGGACTTCAGGCCTTCCAAGATTCTCACTCTTTTTGCAATGACAGTCATATGGATTTTTGTTCCAGTTTCTTTTAACAAAGGATTCAACTCTTTTAATGTATTTAGTTATCCAGGAATGTGAAATGAAGGATGTGCCAGCATCCCTGGCCTCTGAAGGTTATAGCCCGGATTCGGTCAATCCATCTGATTTCCTCCAAGTCGTTAGCCACGGCTGTATCTAACTCCGTCACTCAGTCTGAAAATACAAGAAATGTAAAATGAAAAATAGCTTAATAGAGACTTAAGATAATGTACTTGGAGATAGGCTATAGCAGAAAACTTCACAACGTTACATTTGTTCTGTAGAGGGCGGGGGGGTGGGGGCCTCTAATTTCGAAACACCTGGTACTGTATTCTGATACATTATTAGATTTTTACTTTAATGATCATAACTGTCTGTCTTGTCCAGCTGGGTAACTTGCATGCAGTGCCTTCGAATTATAACATGCGGGTGCTTGGAGTGGGAGTTGGTGTCACCATCCTTGTTGTGATTTGGACAGCAGTTGCAGTGGCTGTTGTGGCCTGTTGGCGCAGACGCATAGTAGCAGCAGCTGGGATTACTTTAACAGCTTTAATTGTCTCGACTATATTACTACTACTCCCCCAGCACCAAGCACCACTTCAGCCCATTGAAATCAATTCGGTATGGTTAAGAAAATATAATGATTTCTTCTAAAAGTTATGTTTAATTAGGTTAAAGTATTTTACCATATGGTGCACAATATGTATCAGTTCAGCTCTGCAGACTCTGACCATCAATGGTGATAAATCTTGCAGCCTCTTCATTGTTTTATTTTTTTTTATTCAAGTTTTGGAAGTCTGAGTGTGTTCCTACATTCATACCAACATTAATGTTTACATGTGCATGTTTCTTTTGTATCATTGAAATACATGGTAAGATATTATTATTATTCTTCCTGAAAGGTATCCAAATGGATTAACAAGATTCTGAAGGTTAGTGCAGATAAGACGTCTCTCCTTTGAACATTTGCAAAAACAAATTATGAAATGAGCCATTCAAAAAAGCACATTAAAAACAGCAACCCCAACTAGGGATTAAGCCTAGAAGAAATTTAGTACAATATTCTCTTTATATAACTAGTGGATAATTACATATACTATGATAAAGAAAATATATGCTACAAATTGTTTCGTCAAACATTACTGATCATGGTGGATGTTCTTTCATAACACTCCTCTCCATGCAACTCCTCTACCTCTCTGACCCTCTGTTCCTAGAAACTTTAGTTGTGGCCATTATCCTCCCAATTATGCACTATTTTGTAATTAAATAGGTCTCACTTTATAGAGTTAGAGTAACTCAAAAGAGTTCTAACATTTTCCATGTTACTCTCAAAAGAGTTCTAACATTTTCCATGTATGTATCTTTAACCAACAAAATCAATGGACCTGGTGCCGGTAAGGTACCTCCAAAATTTAATGTGAATAGTACAAATGGATGGCAAAGAAGCCAGGCATTTTTATTATCTTTATATTAGTCAAGTGTTCCTCAAGTGGTTGTTATGTTGAATACCATTTTGTTTTGTTTCACAGATGTTATCAGATTTTCAACATTTGTGTGTCAAATGTGTTGTAGCTTATGAAGTTAATGAGTTTGAGGTAAATTACCCTATCTATGTTTACCTAAGATGCAGCATATCAAAGTAAATATACCTTGGAAGTGTAGAAAACATTTTTCAGGTTTCTACATATTTTTGCTCAAGACCCTTACATAGTTTACAAGGTAGGTACAGGAGTGCTTTAGATGGGTTTATAGAGTTTAGTGTTGAGAGGGAGGTGCACCATTCTTGTAAATTGTTGTTAACATGGGTAAAGGCACTTTGCAAAAGAACAAAATGCCATTCTTCAAAACTGTGGGTAGAAGTGGCATGCATTCCTCTCAATTTCTCATTGCTCCTGGGAGCTCTATATAAAACTGAACAACCTCATTGACTTTCTGGCCAATTTAACCACGCCCCCACTTACAATGAAGACCTGTTGCTGTTGTCTTGTAATTTACTCTATAGTACTTGTGGCATTGCTATTAACTGTACTTGTTTACTTCTGTGCAATACTTGGTCACATGAACTCTTGTGAGTATAATCCAAAAGTCAAGTCTGTAGTGCATATACTAGCTGCAAGAAGATGGAAGTTCTTCATGGGTTTAATTTTTTTCACTTGATATTTGAAAATAGAATTGTAGCTCCTATCAAACTGGAGAACTCATTCTATTAATTAAAACAGCCATTCTCTCAAAAAGTTAAAAAAAAATTTTGTGGTCATATACTGATTGATACACTACTAAGCCAACATAAGGAGGAAATCATCCATTAAACTTAAGAACTCTTGAACCCACAAGCATACAGGACCCATATTTTCAGTTCCTGGTCTTAATAGCCTGTTTGGACTGGCAGTTGCAAGTCTTCAAAAGGTTGATTGACAGTTTGTGCATGTACTTTTGCATTCAAGTTTTTAAATAATCTTAATGGTTTGGTATGTTCTATAAATCTGTACAAATTACGTTGAACCACTTCTTCACACTGGTCATTATTGTTCTTTTATACCTTTTTATTTTAGTTTTATAAAAAGTAGCTCTTAGCATCATTGTGTGGATAATGTTATTGCATGTTCGATGCCTTTTGGTTTGTACATAATACCTAACTTGTTCCATGAGTAGTTGAACGATGCCGACTGTGGCTTTCTTTATCATATTTTTGTGGTTGAAACGATGTTCTCATGCCAGCAATTGTTTACAAACAGGCAGTCCCATTAACCAAAATTCTGCCATTTTTGGCACTTATGGCACCGATAACCAGTTAATGGCGCCTCTGTTAGGTATATTATGGTGCCATAACTTTATTATTGGCACATTATGGCACCGATAGCTGGAACATGGTGTGTTATGAAGCCATAAATCGCTGAATTTATGGCGCTTGTCCCAGATCGCCATTAACTGAGTCTCTCTATAACTGGGGAATGCTCGTATTTCTATGGATTAAATTTGATAAGCAAAGGTGCTTGGTAAGGGCCTGAGTCACACACCATTATGGACTACTAAGCCAGTACTTTTAATTAAACATTGCCTGGCCTCAAGAGTTGTCATAGTCCTACATCATTGTTGGCTACCATGAATTAAGGTAGATACAGTATGTGTATGGGTTTGGTTATTAGTTCTGTATTTTAATACTTACTGTGGATTGATCACAACTATGATGCTTAGTTAGCTAAAGTCTTTTCACCAAAGGTTTTGACTATTATGCAGTACAGGCAGTCTTTGGTTTTCGGTGGACTCGGTTAATGGTGATCCGGTTTTATGGTGTTTGTTAAGTGCCATAAAACCGGCAATTTATGGCGCCATAATGTGTCAAGTTCTGGTTATTGGCAAAATGATAATAATAACGAGTTATGACGCCATAACATATCTAACCTAACAACAGAGGCTCCATTAACCTGATATCAGTCCAAATAGCCAAGTTTTGGTTAATAGCAGTTTTTGCTTATTAGCAACCCGCCGAGAACGGACCCCCGCCAATAACTGGCGACTGCCTGTATTTGCTTGCTCAGAATTATCACTGTAATAGATAGATACTTTTTTCTACTTAATCAGTTATAAAATATTCTGTTTTCTCTCCTTTGAAGACCAGGTTCCAAAATCAGGTTGAGATCAGTTGTTCTGGCATTCTAAGAGTATGTACAATCAACAAGAAAAGTGAAGGTACAGTTTTCAGTAGCTTTCGGTCATAGAATTTCCTATTTGTTATTATGTACTGAAAAGACATAATCTCGCTAAATTTACTCTAGAATATTAAAATACATTGCAAATTATATCCCGTAAGTTAAAACTTTACAACAAAACAGTTCAGATACCTAAAAACACTTTATATGTCCGAAGTAATTGGAATATCTCAGATGGATTTGTTCATAGAGATCTGGTAGATAGAATGTGTTTCATGAAAGGGAATATTATTGCATCATCGTAAGAGGGGATTGTAATTATTTTAGTTTCTACAAATTTATGTTTGTATTACAAAGAGTTTAAAGTTAGCTGACGTCAATGGCAGTCTATGTTGCGGTGACTAAGGTAGGTTGAGCAAAACTAGTTGCATCTGCAAGAGCGTTTTCTATGATGTTAGGAGGAGCCCGAGAACTTCGAGTGGGAAAGCACAAGTCACTGGATACTGGCTTACGTATGAATTTCACACTTTGATTACTTTGACATTACATGGATCAAATGCAAGTTGCTGTCTACAAAGATACTGTCATTAAAAAGAAATCTTTATCAAAATTAAAGTAATATGTCAGCTCAAAGATTTTCTGGCTATGCTTCCATTACAAAGCAGTTCGTAGTTAGCCTACATGGCTGCATTACTTTGCCACGAGGCTGAAAGATCTCCCAACACATCAGCATTTTTTGCACGATACAAAACTTTTATTTGTCTGTGTGATACATGTCGAGTTATTTGTGGTAATAAATATTTTTAGTAGATGAAAACTGATTTTCAAAAGTAAAGACTATATATCAAGAGAACAAGAATGACTGCAGCCTGTGTTTGAAATTTTCCATGTCTTTTTACAATCTTTGAATGTTACGGCAACTGTTGAATGAAATCAAGATTAGGTTATGAATCTCTTAGAGAATTAACTTCAACACTTTGGTCCTTCAAATTTGAGCTAGCATAGTGCAGCACGATTTTGGCAGCCATATCACCCTGTTTCCCATGTACCTGTGCACCAACTCACCGCTCTTTCTTCTGCCTTTCCCCATCACAAGTCCGTCACCAATAGTTATTTTAATTCTCTCTCTCTGTCTCTCTTAACATACTTTAAAAATATATATCATCACTCAATCTCTCAAAGAAAATATAATGAAATTAAGTAATTATAAATAGGCCTATGCTTTCATGTAAACAGATATTGCTATCTCTCTCTCTCTCTCTCTCTCTCTTTCCCCACTTTTAAAACACATTTGAAAAACTATTATCACTCAATCTCTTGAAGTAAATATAATGAATCAAGTACTATCTCTATAGATAGGCCTATGTTTGCGCTCTCTCTCTCTCTCTCTCATCATATTATTTCATTCTTTTCTGTATTGTTCCTCACGATTTCCACAAGTACCGCCCAAATTAAAAAAATTTTTTTTTCATTTTTTAAGATCTTTCAATTGCGCATGAATTTTATGGCAGTTTAGTGTCAGACATTACATATAAGTAAGGTTTCACAGTAGGTTTTAAAATAGGATGATTAGTAGTATTCTACTCTGAACTGATATTACCTAACCAACATTAATGAAAAATGTAGAGCCTGTTACTACATTCTAGTACCCACCTCGGTGGTGTGGTCGCAAGTTCAATTCTTGGCCATTCCATTGAGGAGTGAGAGATGTGTATTTCTGGTGATAGAAGTTCACTCTCAACGTGGTTTGGAAGTCATGTAAAGCTGTTGGTCCCATTGCTGAATAACCACTGGTTCCATGCAACGTAAAAACACCATACAAACAAAAACAAAACAAACAATACATTCTAGTACATATATTAATGATTATAAGACTTCTACAGAATCTTTATGGTATAAAGTTAATGGAAATCTACAAAGCATCAACTGTGATGATTTTGAAGTTCTGCCCCCTTTCTAAAGTGGCCAGGTGTGGCATCATTGAGCAATATGTGTCCGAAGGTTCAAGAAAACTGTATCTTCACTTTGCTTGTCGACTTTACATAATCAATGATGATGACAGTATCTCAGATAGAAGACTAAAGCAATACAGTAGAGATTATTACAAACAGCGGACCAGTTCCAAAGCGACAGACAGTGAAGGATCTCAATCGATCTTTTGCTTCTTCAGCAAGTTCAGTGCTAGAAGAGGATTTTATAGCGAATTTGGCGCCTCAGCAAGATCCGGTGAGAAAAGGACAGTCCAGAGATCCTGTCCACCAGAAGTTGGATGACATTTTAGGCTATTTAAACTAAGGAGCCTCATGTGCCGAAACCCACTAAAGATCTTCTCATTGCTCCGGTGTCATCAGCAGAACAGGAAGAAGTCAATGCTCAAGAAAAGGCTTCGTCATCTTCAGCTCATGCAGCATTACTGAAATTTTTGTTGCGTACTTATCCTACCTTCTCTCCAGCAGCCCCTGCTTCTCCTACTACAGCGCTTCAGTTACCTAAGTGTTGTACCGGATGCAACAAAGCTGCCGAAAATGGTTTTGTCAACTTTTGCGAAGAAAGCCCTGAAGGAAGTGGACTTTTGGCTTGTAAACAAGAGAGAGAAAGGGAAGGCTTGCTTTAGCCATCTGCCTTCTAACTAGAAGGTATGTGTACTATGTGACTGGAGAAGTTCCTTCCTTGTGAGTTTCTGCCTTCTCTCAAGGGGACTTCTCTAGCCTTATAGATTCAGCAGAAAAGTACCTTCAAGATTTTAGAAGGTAATTAGTTTTTTTGATTGGTCTGTAGGAGCCTTGGCGAAGAAGACTCGAGATTACCCCAACTTCTCTTCAGACATAGGATCGGATCTTGTTGATGCCCTGTTTTGTGCAGACAAGGGAGTAAGGGATACCTCAAGAGAAATAGCCCCCCTTTATGTGATGGGGGTTTTGAAAAAGAGGGAGCTTTGGTGTTCCTTCACCACTGAGGGAGTCACCACGGTTCAGAAGTCTCCTCTTCTATTTTCACCTGTTCGCTTGAGAAGAAGTCGTCCACACAATATTTTTTGGCAAATTCCACGAGACGACTGAAAGAAGTTACTCCATCAAGTGTGAAGGTAGCTTCCCTTTTGCAGCCCTTTCCCTTTCATGGCAGTAGACTGAGATCAAACCCCAGAACAAGATCAAAGTCTGCTTTGGCTCTTGATCTATTAAGAAAACCTCAACAAGATCGGCCCCCAAAAAGTGAAAGCGACCTCCTCCATGCACCAGTAGGAGCAAGACTCCAGCAATTTTGGGAGGTATGGAGCAAGAAATGTGCAGAACCATGGGTAACAGAAGTAGTGTTAAGATTCGGGTGTTTAATGTATGACACTTACCTGGCAGGTATATATATAGCTATATTCTCTGTTCCACCTGGCAGAAATTTCAAATCTCGCGGCAAACGCTAGTAACCTATTAGTAGTTCAGGATACCACCACCCCGTTACCGTGGTGCTAGCGCCAGGAACCGTTCCCACTTGAACCAGATTTTTTCTGCCAGCCGAACCGGCAACATTGTTGGTGGTTCCCTGCTAGGATTTTCTTCTCGTTGCTGACTTTTCATGGATTTTTTGGTATCGTACTTGGAAACGTTAGCTTGGCATTCGCTTTGGATTGTTCTTGGAAGATGTCTGACACTGGTAGTATGTTTAGAGTTTGTGTGAAAGAGGGGTGTAAGGTAAGGTTGCCGAAGGCTTCGGTCGACCCTCATACCATTTGCAAGAAGTGTAGAGAGAATGTGTGTACTTGGGAGAGTAGGTGTGTTGAGTGTGAGAATTTGTCAGAGAAGGAGTGGAAGATATTTATGAAATATGTTGAAAGGCTTGAGAAAGATCGTGTAAGGAGATATGTTTCTCGTAGTGAGAGGTCGAATACTTCTAGTAAAAGGAGTGAGTGTGTTTCCTCTCCAGCTCCTTCTAACGTGGAGTTGGTAGTTCCTTCTCCCCAGGTATCTCCTGCGCCCGCTGCTGTATCAGAGGGCACGAACGATACACAGATTGTAAAGGTTTTCGCTGCCCTTGCGTCCATGGGAGACCAAATACAGCGCCTTACGGATAAAGTGAGTGCTTTTGATGTCAGTGAAAGTGTAGTGGAGGGGGCGTCTGATCGTCTCTCTCGTGCTCCTAGACCTAGACCTCTGTCAAGCTCCCAGACCCAAGGGAGAAGGCATGTCGACAGTCGAAGGGAGGCGAGAGAGGTTTTACCACGGTCAGGCGTCCCTTCGGACAGTCCTGTTGTAAGATCCCAGAAAAGGCGTAACTGGGAATTGTGCGTCCTCTGATGGTTCGACATCAGAGCGCGAACATCGGTACTCGGTAGTGTCTCGCCCCCTCAAGAGGACGTTAAGGACATCGACTACTCATGATCGACGTGCTCAAGATCGTGAAACTTGGAGCAGCCCGGAGGTTTTGTCTTCCTCGGACGAGGACGTGGTTCCGACCAAGAGGAAGAAAATTGTGCGATCGAAAGAAGTCTCGGTATGGCCCGTACGTTCCTGAATTTCGTCAAGAGACTCCCCCCAGTCCTCTTGCTTTTCCTCTCCTCTTCTCTCTCCTTCGGGTAGAGTCCAAGATCGTTCTCCTTTGCGTCCTAGTCCTTCTCGTCTTCCTCCTCCTCCTACGGCTGTTCGTCAGGAAGATAGTACGAAGGATTTCTTAAGAGAAATGCAGTCGAAGCTTGCAGTTCTCGTCGATTCATGGGACGCTCCTTTGCAAGGACTTGCAAAGCGTAAGGACGATTTCCTTCCCGTTAAGTCTTCCAAGAAGACGGACGACAAGTGTTTGCGTGTCAAGGATTTAGGACGCACTGGCGCTACGAAGACGGGCGATTGCGTAGTGTTCCAGGACGCAGGACGCAGGAAGAAGAAGATTGTTTCGGAAGAAACAGGACGCAAACGTTAGGACGCGGAACCGCTGGTGGACGCAGGACGCAGGCGGCAGGAAGCGGACGTGTTTACGATGGACGCAGGACGCAAGCGGCAGCACATCGATTCTTCTACGGTTGGAGAACACAGACGGCAGGACGCAGAGACTTCGTTGGTGACAGGACGCAGGCGGCAGGACGTTAATCCATCAGCAAAGCGTCACAACGATAGTGATCTGCAAGACATTTCTTCAGCAGAAGAAGAAGTGGATTTTGTTGAAGAGAAGAATGTCGAACCGTCTTCGGATTATAAGATCCTTACTTCACGTCTGCTGTCTATTTTCGAAGGGGAATTTCAGCCTACGGCTCCTGTATCTCCCCTGTCTCAGTTTTCTAAGACTAAGACTCCTAAGAAGTCCTCTTTTCTCAAGATGACTCTGTCGATTTCGGCCAAGAAGGCGTTACAACGAGTGAATAACTGGCTGAAGGACAAGAAAGAAGCGGGGAAATCCTCTTTCGCTTTTCCCCCAGCCAAGTTAGCATCTAAGTCTGGGGTATGGTACGCTACTGGAGAAAGTCTTGGCCTGGGAGTACCTGCCTCCTCCCAGGGGGATTTCTCCAGTATAGTGGACAGTTCGCGCAGACAGGCGTTGCATTCTGCCAAGGTCTGGTGGACATCGTCCGAGTTTGAACATCTGTTTAAGGGAATTTTTAGGACTTTCGAAGTCTTCAATTTTCTAGATTGGTCATTGGGAGCGTTGGCAAATTCCTTAGAAGATGAAAAGGAACAGGATATGGAAGTGGCTAAGAGCATTATGTCCTGCATGGACAAGGCTCTCAGAGATGGAGCAAATGAGCTGGCTTCATTGTTCGCAGCAGGAGTTTTGAAAAAGAGGTCGCTTTTGTGCTCATTCGCTTCTAAAGGCGTTTCCAACGCACAGAAATCAGAATTGATGTTCTCACCCCTTTCTAACCAGCTGTTTCCGTCAGAGGTTATTAAGGATATAGCTCTGGCGCTTTCGCAGAAGGCCACTCAAGATTTGCTCTCTTCATCGGTAAGGAAGTTTTTACCATCCAAGTTGGTGAAGAAAACTCCAAAAGAATTTAGCCCTCAAACAAGGCCTTCTCAACAGCCCTTTCGAGGCAAAACGTTTGCACGACCCGCCTTTAGAGGCAAGAGAGTACCAACGAAAAGAGGAGCCAAAACTACCTCTAAACAATGAGAACTCAGTCCTCCAGACAGCAGTAGGAGCCAGACTTCAAGAATTTTGGGAAGTTTGGCAGAACATGAAGGCAGATCCCTGGGCCGTCAACGTAGCTCGGGAAGGGTACAAAATTCCCTTCTTAAAGAAACCTCCTCTCGCAACACCTCCGAGAGCCCTGGGGGCAAATTACAACGATTTAGTGAAGGAAAAGGCTCTGTGGGAGCAAGTCTCTTCCATGCTAGAGAAAGGAGCCATAGAACCTGTTCTGAATCACGAATCTCCGGGATTTTACAACCGGCTATTCCTGGTTGCGAAGTCCTCGGGAGGATGGAGACCAGTGCTGGACGTAAGTCAACTGAATGTTTTCGTGGAAAAGACCAAATTCACCATGGAGACGAACGATTCAGTACTGGCAGCGGTACGTCCAGGCGACTGGATGGTTACCCTGGACCTACAAGACGCATACTTTCATATTCCCATTCATCCAGGAAGCAGGAAGTATCTAAGGTTCGTGATTCAGAACAGGGTCTTTCAATTCAAGGCCCTGTGCTTCGGCCTATGCACAGCCCCCCAAGTGTTCACGAGGATGATGTCCAATGTAGCAAGATGGTTACATCTAAGAGGGATCAGAGTGTCATTTTATTTGGACGACTGGTTGATAAGATCCCAATCGAGAAGTCAATGTCTGGAGGACCTGAAACAAACGTTGGACTTAGCAAAAGACCTAGGTCTTGTGGTAAACCTGGGAAAGTCGCAGTTGAATCCCAAGCAACAGATAGTTTATTTGGGGATTCAGATATCGTCAGCGACTTTTCGGGTTTTTCCGTCCCCCGAAAGGCAAGCCCTATGCATTCGGAAGGTGCAGGACTTCCTAGAGAAAAACCGATGCTCAGCAAGAGAGTGGATGAGTCTACTGGGCACACTCTCTTCGCTAGAGAGGTTAATTTCTCTAGGAAGACTGCACATGAGACCTCTACAGTTTTTTCCTGAAAGATTCATGGCCAAGAAAATCGCAACCGGATTCCTTCCAGTTTCTAATTCCTGTCAAAGTGAAGGAGGAATTAAGTTGGTGGCTAACCCCAGGCAGGTTAGCAGAAGGGATGTTGCTTCAACAGAAGAGCCCAGACCTCATCTTGTTTTCCGACGCGTTGGACGCAGGTTGGGGGGGCGACATTAGGCCCTCAGGAGGTGTCGGGTCTTTGGAGCGAGGAAGAAACAAGTTGGCACATAAACAGGAAGGAACTGATGGCGATTTTCTTGGCCTTGAAGCACTTCAGAGAGTTGATTCAAGACAAGACAGTGCAAATCAACTCGGACAACACCACGGCTCTGGCATACATCCGCAAACAAGGAGGGACTCATTCTTATCCCCTCTACATGCTGGCAAAGGAAGTTCTACTTTGGGCGGAAGAGGAAAATGTCGTTCTGCTCACCAGGTTCATCCAGGGGGAGAAGAATGTGGGAGCGGACATGTTGAGCAGAAGAGGACAACTTCTACCGACAGAGTGGACGTTGCACCTGGAGGTATGTCAGAGCCTGTGGAAGTTGTGGGGCCGTCCGGTAGTAGATCTTTTTGCGACAGCCAGAACAAAAAGATTACCAACTTATTGCTCTCCGGTTCCAGATCAGGAAGCAGTGGCGGTCGACGCCTTCCTGATGGACTGGACAAACCTAGATGTTTACGCTTTTCCACCATTCAAAGTACTGGGGAAAGTTATGAAGAAATTCAGGGAGAGCCAGGAACGAGGAGACCTAATGAGCTCCGTTTTGGCCGGCCCAAAGTTGGTTCACAGAGGTACTGGAATGGACAACAGATACACCAAGAACTCTTCCTCTAAGAGTAGATTTACTCAGACAACCCCACTTCGACAGATTTCACAAGAATACCCTCGCTCTGGGTCTGACTGCGTTCAGACTATCGAAAGTCTTGTCAGAGCGAGGGGATATTCTAGAGAGGTGGCCAGTGCAGTGGCTAGGGCCAGAAGAACCTCCACAATCGCAGTATATCAGTCGAAGTGGGAAAATTTCCGGAAGTGGTGTAGGAAGAGGAAAGTGTCTTCATCCAGTACCTCTGTGACCCAAATCGCAGACTTCCTTCTATACTTAAGGAAGGATTTAGGATTGTCAGTGTCTACAATCAAAGGCTATAAGAGTATGTTGACCTCAGTGTTTAGACACAGAGATATTGATATCTCTAATAATTTGGACCTTAGAGATCTGATTAGGTCATTTGGTACTAAGAAACAGCCACAATGCAGGCCTCCTGCTTGGAACCTCGATGTTGTCTTGAGGTATCTAACCTCGAGTAAATTCGAGCCCTTAGAGAAAGCCTCTCTGAGAGATGTGTCTAAGAAGACTATCTTTTTAGTCGGTCTGGCAATGGCTAAAAGAGCTAGTGAGCTTCAGGCCATTTCAAAGAAAGTGGGGATGGAGACATGGTAATGCAGTGTGTTCATTCCAGGAAGGTTTTTTGGCCAAGAATGAGAACCCTGCGAATCCTTGGCCAAGATCCCTTGATGTCTTGGGTTTATCTGAGTTAGTGGGACATGAGCAAGAAAGAGTCCTCTGCCCAGTGAGAGCATTAAGATTCTACATTGAAAGAACAAGAGAGATCAGAGGGAATTCTGAGGCTCTTTGGTGCTCAGTCAAAGACCCCAGTAGATCCATGACAAAGAACGCTCTAGCTTTCTTTATGAGAGAGTTAATTAGAGAAGCTCACATGTTGTGTCAAGAACAGACCTTCGGTATCTTGAAAGTGAAGGCTCATGAAGTCAGGGCAGTTGCGACTTCATTGGCGTTTAAAAAGAATTTAGCCCTCAAGGAAATTATTGAATCGACCTTTTGGAGAACGAATTCAATATTTGCGTCTCATTATCTGAGGGATATTCAGACAACCTTTGATAATTGTCAGACACTAGGTCCATACGTGTCCTCGGGTACAGTATTGGGCAAAGGAGTTACCACCCCATAACCTTCTTTTAAGCTAGTATTTTATCAGGTGATGGTGTTGTGTTTATTGGTAGTCTGAGAAAAGTGTGTTTACTTTTTTCAGTCTGGTTTGGTTTATATTGGTATGGTGTGTGCGTGTAGTTCAGGTACTGATCTATTACTAAGCTTGAATGCCGTGGCATAAGAGGGCTGTAGGGTTCTGTCAACACATTGGTCACGCCCAGTTGTCAGTTCCAGTCTTAGCTTCTTCAACATACAGGACACTTCCTTGTTGAGAGCTCCTAAGGTTTAAGCAGACTGAGAGCAGGACCTATGAAGTCAGCTACCTTAGCAGGTAAGGAACCTAGAGTTTTAATAATATTTTAATAATATTTTATACTCTAATAATGTTGCTGTCTTTGACCCACCTCCAAATGTGTCAATCAGCTATATATATACCTGCCAGGTAAGTGTCATACATTAAAATGAAGTTTTTATGTTAAAACAAAGTTTAATGTATACTTACCTGGCAGGTATATATAATTTAATGCCCACCCTCCTCCCCTCAGGAGACAGGGTCAGAGAAAAATCTGGTTCAAGTGGGAACGGTTCCTGGCGCTAGCGCCACGGTAACGGGGTGGTGGTATCCTGAACTACTAATAGGTTACTAGCGTTTGCCGCGAGATTTGAAATTTCTGCCAGGTGGAACAGAGAATATAGCTATATATATACCTGCCAGGTAAGTATACATTAAACTTTGTTTTAACATAAAAACTTCATTTTAATTCCATTTTTAGAAAAGCCCCCCTTAGTTAAGAGGCCTATCACATTTACTGCCTACTCAGTAGGCTCAAAGAGGTTTTCAGCTCTTGCAAAAGTACATTCCCTCCTCGAGAAAAGAACAATAGAGTTAGTCACAGACAAGACCTCAGAGGGGTTTTACAATTGGCTGTTTGTGGTGCTGAAGTCAACAGGAGGTTGGAGACCAGTTTTAGATGTGAGCGCCCTGAATGTTTTA
>NC_061108.1:98604644-98619420 GCF_015104395.2 Macrobrachium nipponense
GAGCATTCAGATCAAAAGATATCAAATCTTTGTGCAAACACAATGAAGGAGCCTTTTTGAAAGAACTCCTCAGCACTAAAGCCAGGGTGTTCTTTGATATGGGCAAGTCTGGTCTTTTTCGGAACAACTGCGATTGTCCGAAGGACTTCGACTTCTTAGTTTATTGTAGCTAAAACTTGAGACCCACAGGGCACAGGACTCTCTCTGGCTCTTGCCCAATAACTTTTGCCATCCCTTGATTCCAAGCTCCAGGCCCAAGGCGACTTGACGGGTTTCCATTCTTAGGCCACAACGGAAGGTTTAGCGAACACACCGCATTGTGTTCCCCTAAAGCCAAAACTTCTGACGATGGCTTAAAAACCTCACTAACCCTCTTTGTCGTATCTAGAGTGGTTAGAAAATAGGCCTTTTTGGTCACGTGCAATAAGTTAACCAAAAGGAGAGGTTCGAAAGCTTTGACATCAAGAACTTCAGACTACGTCTAAGTTCCATATAGAAAGCTTCGATCTGGACATGCACAGTCAGTCCGTCTGTACTAAAGTCAGGTGACCGACCAGTAGACCAGTCAGACGAATCAAGGACAGCAAGGCTGTACCCTGAAGACCATAAGGCACTATTCTTCGCTGAAGGATGAGTGTCTGGACTGCCTGGGCGATTCAAACTAAGCAAACCTTGGGGGGTGTATCAACGCAACCCAACATCGTTAGCGAATCAACTCCTGAGCAACTCCTGACTCGAGCTTCTGGTGCCAGGAGAAAGGAGCGAGGAGCAAAAAAGGCGATTCAGCCCCGAAGGACGAATGCCTGACAGTCCAACCTGGTCTCATGTTAAAACGATCATCGGGGGTGTATAAACGCAACCGACTTCGTCAACAAGAAACTCAAGGCTACCATATGTCGCCTGATCTCGCACAAGTGTCTGACTCCGAGAAAACAGGTGAGACAAAAAGTAGATGGTGAGCGAGTTTCGAGATTCCACAGAACTCAAAGATCGTGAAGGGCTTTGTTGTTTGACAGAAGCAAATCTCTGAGCCCAAAGGCCATCAACAACATATTTGCGTATTTTTCTTTAATAGTTGTGACTGCCAGCTTATCCCATTCCTCAAATGGAAAGGGAAGACGGTAACTTATGCTGTCAACATCTCGATAGTCTGAATGTGGTCAGACTCAGAGCGGAGAGGTTATAGGTACCTTTCGTGTAGAGTAGACCGACTCTCTCGGAAAAAATCCTTGGAAAGTGAACTAGGAAGGACGTGACCTCTGTGAATCTAGGATCTTGAAGGCCAACATGGGGCGATCAGCGTCATTGTCGCTCCCTGTGACGTCATAAATCATCTTATAACATTTCCTAAGCGTTTGAAAAAGGGGAAAAGAGACTAAACATCCATCCCCGTTTAATATCATAGGATGGCGTTTAATGGTACCGCTCCCGGATCGAGAATAAGGGAGCAGAGAAGAAGAAGCCTCTTCGTCCTCAACATAGCATAGAGATGAATGAAAGGACGTCCCTAAAGTCTCCACAACTCTCAACGTACTTCTAAAGATAGAATCCACTCGGAAGTCAGTAGTTGCTGCCGTCGATCGAGACGATTCGTACGGACTTTTGCAATCCTGTAACGAACCTCTAGAGGATCGTTACATTTTACGTCTGTTGTTATAATAGGCTCTTTCTCGTAAACCCGAACAGGGACCAAGAGAAGATACTTCCTAAGATATGAGAGAGCTGTGGAAGATCAGAGTTGATATGGACCACTGGTTCCAAAAACTCGTTTCGAGGACTGGAGGGACGACCGAATTGCTTCCACTTCTCTCAGATTATGATCCAGGACATCTGAAACCCTCTCCAGATGTCCGACACCTTCTTTCTATCACCTCAGGTGATACTTGACGCACTGAGAGATGTTCAGAATCATTCCTAGATCTCGAATAAAATTTCAGTTTCCCGGAAGGAAAAACAAATAGAGGTCAGAATTGCAGTCTATTCAGAGAAACAAACTTCTTTAGGAAGTAAATGGTCCCCAGCAAGCTCATCCATTCCCTCACACAGTATGTTTACTTCCCTAATAAGGCTGCGCTTTACCTAAGCAGGAGAGCATATAATAGTGCAATGTTGCGGTAGACTCGTAGTCCTATACCGTGCGGTAACGAGCACCGAAAGGAGAAAGATATCTCTGTTGAACATAGTAAGGCAAAACGAATGCAATGTTTATTCATTCATGTAAGAAATCCCCTCAATCTTAGGCTAAAGTCCGTAATTGTAGGGCAGAGATACAGTTAGTCAGTCAATCCCGCAGGAGAGACGTAACCGCCAGCACAGAGATACGGTTATTCAGTCAATCCCGCAGGAGAGAGAGAAGTAACCTACCGCGCATGACAGCGCACAAGCTGGTACTGGCTCGGTTGGACTGGAGGACAGTCACAGCAGCAGCTTACGAACGTCGCCTCTTAACTTTATGCCTGGGTTGCCAGCTACCCTATTCTACGAAGAAATAGGTCCATTATTTTTGAGCAGAAAGAGACTCTCAAGCTGGTATATTTAAGCGAAACAGAAAACACTAAATATATAGATGCGTTTGTGTCGTCATAACACTACCATACAACGGTAAAAGATAAATCGGAAACTCCTGGAATGCTGCAGGGAGTAACGATTAAGTGTCCTTAAAATAATAGACAATAGACCTCTCGGCTCCCATCCGAAGAGGTAACTACAGCAAGCGTATATGACTTGAACCAACCAGTAGTAAAATAACGCAAGGCAAAATATGATATTATATTACAATAAAGTTTGTTCATACTTACCTGGCAGACATATATATAGCTGAATTCGGAAATACAGCTACATACATATCTGACAGGCAAGTTTCATTAACAAAACTTAGAGAATCGAAGCAGACAGCTCAAGCTTCTTATGTTATTGGACATAAGCGTTCATTGACGTAGTCTACAAGTCTATTTCTTGTACGAGTCAGCGAATGACGAATGAGAGCTCTTCCGAATCTTGTCAATAAGAGCTTATTCGCTTATGCAATATCAAGTTAATGAGATGTTTGTCAATGAGAACTAACCCATTTACGGGACAAAGAGATATTTTGTCAATGAGGGGATACCCACTTACTTGACAAAACGATAGTATATTGTCAATGGGGGAAAGTCACTGAATTGACAAAACGTAATCCAGGTAAGTTCGAAGCATTTTATTTTTCCGAATTTGCCCATCCTCAAACGAGGAAGGGGCAAGAATCCTGTTAAGAGACTGGTCTTACGGCAGGTAGAACGACGATGTTCAATTCGGCAGCGAGTCCCGACTGACTAGAAACTAACAAAATCTATCATCTGAAAAACCCTTTCTGATGGGCTAAAAAGCTTGCAAAATTATCCTGGGGAAGAGGAAGAAACTCTCCAACCAGCTTCCTCTCCCGTATCACAACTAAGCCTGCTAAAGCTTAAAATTTATTGGCAGTATGGCAAAGGAAGTCCTGTCTTGCGCTTTCCTGAAGAGCGTCCTTTTGATGAGTGCCTTTGCAAGAATCCTACTGAACGTTGCCGAGAGTCCTGAGGTGCAGGACGTCGAGCCTTTACATAACCCGTAACTGCCTTATCGCAAAGTCTTGACTGCGGTAGAGAAAACGAGATCTTCCCTTGAGCTTTCCTTAACTCCATCCACCTTTGCGAAAAGCAATATATATTGACAGAGACCTCTTGAATTCACGAAACCCGAGGTCTTGCTGGGTTTCGAAGACGAAGTTGTCTGTTCACTTTAAGCTTCCTCCGAAGCACTGCTTGCTTCACATTCTTGAGGCTCAAATCTTAAACAAGAGCTTGAAGAGTTCAACAGAAACGTTCAGTCAGGAGACAAACCTGGCGTGCGCTGGCACGAGCTCGGCGTCCACTGGCGAGGACGCTCCGGCGTCCATGGCTGGCGCCTCTTGGCAATGCACCTGGCGCGCCTGGACGTCCCGTATCCGAGCGTCCCGTTCAAGCCGAGCGTCAAAAGAAGCGTGCAGAAAAGCGTCACGCTCCTGACAGGCGTCAAACAAGCGAGAGAAACTGCCTTCTTTTTCATATTTCTCGGTGGAAAGACGTACACGTGATCAGGCGACGTTCGCCTTCTTACTTCTCACTGAAAAGCATAACGAGAGAGAGGGGACGTGAAGCGTCCTCTTCTATAAAGCTTCTATTTAGAGGGCGCGAGTCCTTCCGAGCTCCAACCCCTGCACGGGGAGGACGCCTCGGAGGACGAGAAGCAATCCTTCGAGATTCGTGCACGTGCACGATCTTCCGCAGCCTGGGAAGCGTCAACAGGTCCTACCGAAGGGACGCCAGATCGATGTGGGTTCCCCGTAACCCTCCTTCGGCTTTCGACATGCCCTCTCCCTGGTCCTGGGAGTCCGACAGAGGTCCAGGCCTAGAGGCGTTATGGGGCCGATCTGACGTTCCCTCCTGACGAGAGAGAGGACGTGAAGTGTCCTCTTCTCTAAAGCTTCTTAGAGGGCGCGAGTCCTTCCGAGAGCTCCAACCCTTGCGCGGGGAGGACGCCTAGGAGGACGAGAGGCAATCCTTCAGGATTCGTGCACGTGCACGCACTTTGGCAGTCTGGGGATTTTCATCAGAAAATGCCGAAGGCACGCCAGATCGGTGGGGGTTCCTCGTAACCCTCCTTCGGCTTTCGACATGCTCTCTCCCCAGGTCCTGGGAGTCAAGCAGAGGTCCCGGCCTAGAGGCGAAATAAGGCCGATCTGACGCACCCTCCCCTACACAAGGGGCACTGTTATGGACTTAGCCACTTCACTATTGCTCTCTAAAGCAAGCACTTTCGATTCTAAGTTACGAATCGAAAGAGTATTAGAGAAAGGGCAATAACCTCTACAGACACTGTTTTAGGGCCCGAAGGCAACATTACAGGGTTAGGAGTAACAATAACAGAAGTAGCACTCTTCACAACAATGAAGGAGAGCGATCACCTCTCGCAGACATATTCATAACCCGTAGGCCATACTATAGGGTTAGGCAAAATAAAGTCTACAGGAAGGTTAGCAGGTTCACTACCCTGACTTTTGTTTACTGATTAATTGCGTACATACGAATCA
This sequence comes from Macrobrachium nipponense, assembly GCF_015104395.2. NCBI lineage: Eukaryota > Metazoa > Arthropoda > Malacostraca > Decapoda > Palaemonidae > Macrobrachium > Macrobrachium nipponense. Next base: position 98,609,731 of record NC_061108.1, read on the forward strand.
TACTTTTTCCTTACGGAATTAGACATGTTTACTGATTAATTGCGTACATACGAATTATACGTCTTCCTTACGGAATTAGACAAAGTCTCACACTCCTTACATGACAAATCTCAAGAAAGAAGCAAGACCCATACCCCTCGTGCATACCAAGTGCGGATCTACCGAAGCTTTCGGTAGCCACACCCTATCTTTGCAGACAACACCCTCTGAAACTAGCCTAACTAGATTCAGATATCTTATGCAAAAATGAATCAAATTCAAATCAATTTAAGATAGCGTATGCCTAGCCACAAATCCAAGTAAATAAATTAAAAGACAATTAGGATACTTAGCGGCAATGAAGTTTCCAAAATCCTAAGCCGGAGGTACTGAAAACAGGTGTTTTCACCACCGGCGACAGAAAAATTATGAATAGAAAATGGGAATGGTTCCTGATACCCGCCTCCCAGCGGCGGGAATGGGTACTAACCACCTGGCCGACCACTGCGTGTGTCAGAAGTTTTTTAAATTCTGTCGGACTTCAGAAAATACAGCTATATATATATCTGACAGGTAAGTTTCATGAACAAAATATGATATAATGATTTAAAACAATATATTTCTTAAAGCAGAAGGTCTCAAATATATCCATCAGATTAATAACTAGACAAGAATAATAGCTCTCTCTCTCTCTCTCTCTCTCTCTCTCTCTCTCTCTCTCTCTCTCTCTCTCTCTCTCTCTCTCTCTCTCTCTCTCTCTGTATGCATTTCTTTCGTTACTGTTCGTTGTACTCTATTCTATCCCCCCCATCTCTCTCTCTCTCTCTCTCTTCTCTTTGTCCATATATATATCAATCATTATTGCATTTCTTTGCCTGATTACCGTAATGTCCCTCCTCCTCCCAATCGAACCATTCTAACTATGTACTGGTTGTTTGAACGTGGGCCACCTTCATGGCAAGAAGTACAGTGGACCCCCCGTATTCGCGTTCTCCGGATTCGCGGACTCACACATTCGCGGATTTCTCTCGGGAACGTTTCCCTGGATTATTCGCGGAAAATTCGCGCATTCGCGGTATTTTTCTATGAGAAATATCCACAAATTCCTGGCTTTTGTTATCAATTTCATCATAAAATGCACTTTTTGTGATAAAACTATTAAAAAAACCAAGTATGAAAATTTTTAGTGGTTTTTCTTAAGTTTTAACTAACAAAATAGGCTGTTTTTAGCGTTTTTATAGGGGTTCCAAACATTCGCGGATTCTAACTATTCGCTGGGGGGTCTGGTACGCATCCCCCGCGAATACGGGGGGACCACTGTACATGATTTCCCCGAGCCAGGCTTGGCGGGGCAACGCCAGTTTTGTTGCTGGCTGTACACTGGGAGCAAACAGATGATGAATAAGATATACTCATCCATTAACTAACTACTGCTGATCAATAGCTATTATTTGCCAATTAAGGATTTACAGATCCACATGAAACTGCAACTGTGTTGCACCAAGAAAATACTATAAAATACTGTACCACATTACCTCTGCTAAGTGAAGGCGTCCAACATGCTCTTCAGCAATCTTTTGAAGTAATGGCTTCAAGGAGTGACATGGCTCACACCAATCTGCATGAAAGTTGACAATCACAGGAAGAGAATTTCGCATGACTTTATTCTTGAAGTCATCTTCTCCTGCGATCATATAAATATCATTATGATGGTCACTCAGATGTAGTCTTCTGATACCAGCTGCAGCACTTATATGAACTACATGTCTTCTAAGACTATTAAGACCCAAACAGGGAACTTTCTCAAATACTGCAGTAAACATGGGCAAAACATTAGCCATTTTCATTGCCTATGCTGTGCTTTCCTCAATGTTATCAACAATATAAAGAGTCAGAAAACTTGGAAAAAACAGTTTTGTACTTAATTGGAGGTAATCCTGCGTTGATTACTGAGCTTTGATTTTTTTCAGTGATCTTGCTTGTATAGGTTCAGTCCAATGTGCGATAACAGCACCAAAGCCAACAACAGCTGATACTCCACAAATAAGAAGTATTATTACCCGTGGAATGAACAGGTGATCAATAACCTGAAATAAAATAAATTACTCGACTTATAAAATGTAAGACAAAAGATAGTAATACCTATAATGTACAGGCTTACGACATGGGTTCCGTTCTTGAGATGCGTCGTAAGCCAGAAAATCGTCAAAAATCCTAAGAAAACCTTACTTTTAATGCTTTGAGTGTATTTAAAACTATGTAAACTGCATTTTTATTGCACTTTTCATCTAAATCACCTTCAAATATTGATTATTTTGCATATTTGGAGTCATTTCTTCTGTCAGATCAGCGTCATAAGCGACATAACCCTGGAACAGGCGCCGTAAACCTGGAAATAATTTCTGGTGAATATAATTGAAAAGTGTTGTAAACTCGGAAAGCCATAAGCCGAACCCGTCGTAAGCCAGGGACTGCCTATAATAGGAACTTCCATACATTGTCATACATCCTAATCAAAGATTTGACAGATCTTGCTAATTTGTTTTTACTTTTCAATAATTACCAAGTACAACACTACTAGTAAGTATGGCTCACCATTTTATTTATGCTAAAGTTTTGGCATCGTCGCCAAGACAAACTTCAGGATTATTGTAAGCAGATTCTAAAGTGTCCCATCCTATTCATAACTATAATTTGGAATATTCTCTCTAAAATATTTATGAGGAATTATTTAGTCACACACAGACCTACTACATATACTCACTCCTTTTAGGAATAAGGCAGTCCCCAGGTTACGACGGGCTCGGCTTACGAAGTTCCGAGGTTAAGGCCCTTTTCAATTATATTCATCAGAAATTATTTCCAGGGTTACGACGCATGTTCCAGGGTTACGGCACCTAGTTTTTTTTATGAAAAATGCAATAAGAATGCAGTTTACATAGTTTTCAATGCCCCCAAAGGATTAAATGTAAGGTTTTCTTAGGATTTTCAGCGATGTTCCGGCTTACAACGATTTTCGGCTTACAACGCGTCTCAAGAACGGAATCCCTGTAGTAACCCAAGGACTGCCTTACACAATAAATCTTACATAAACAAAAAAAAAACAATTTCCAACATCATAACTACAATATTCAATGACATATTTTTAAAACGCTTTTCCCTCCATTTTATATAGCTCCTCCTGCTGCTGGCACAGAAGTAAAAGCTATACATATACTAATGGAGAGGTAAGGTTCATTTCAAAAAGTAATTTTTAGGGTCAAGAGCAGAACACAAAATATTTTATTAAATACTGTAAATGCTCACTTATTATAATAATAGAATTTCCGAGCAAAAGTTAACACTGTATCAAGAAAGAATCATCACAATAGAAAAGCAAATTTCAAAGGAAAATTTAACAAAACTAAAAATTAATTTCAAAAAGGAGAATGATATAAAAAAACTATTTTAAAATGAGATAATGTAACATTTAAAAAATAATTTTAAATAAAGTATTGCTTCACTTATTACAACAGTTCAATAACAGGTACTAATACTTATGTAAATCTAGTGTTCCTAAACCACGTAACCATGTGCAATTTACCGAAATTCTCCCATTGTTATGACATATACCTACAGTATTGTAGTGTTATTCTAGTTTTTTTATTCTCTTAATTGTCATCTGCCAAAAATAAATAATGCAATGAGCCATTCAATAAGTATTGCAAATAACAAATAGCCATTCAATAAGTATTGCAAATAACAAAGTTCATATTAAATTCTTTGGTAACACCATATTTTCAACTACCATTAGAATTATTTTCTGGGCTCAGCCCATGTCGCTTCGTGAAATGTCCCTTTAGCACACATTTCTAAGGTAAATATTGCTAGCATTACCAGAGAAAAAGCTAAATTGGAATGTCAGAATATTCTGACTCACTCATCTTATATAAAAGGTGTCGGTATGGTTTCTGGAATGAGTGAAACTACTACCATGGGTCTCTTACCATTTAGATCCATCCTTCTACAAAATCCCCCTACCTGAGAGGGCCGATGCAAGGCCCGCACCCAGCTACGACTACTACTAGCGCTCCCGACGCCATCACCAGCGCCTCTACCAAACATCCTTTTCGTTAGCACCATCTTGCGCACACATGTTTTTTCTTTGCTGTGTTTTGTGCTTTGATTTCTGGATTTATCCTTATAATGGGAACTTCAAGCCATCGCCGCATCTAAGTTAATTACTGCTAGAAAGTGTTTCACTTAATTTTAGGCAGCCAGGGACCCGTTTAAACCATTTTTATATTTAGGTTAGAAGACGGCACCTCCTTCGGCCTGGTTATAGAGTTGTCTCGGGCGGCTCGCCCCATGAGTTTCATTGTTTCATGCTTCTTCGGTCTCCTATACCGTTGTGGCTTGAATATTAGCAGTATATATATTTACATTTTTATGCGTTGTGCAGCTTTTCCATGTTTATTCATGCTCAGAATTTTCACGGGGATCCTAAGCCTCTGTTGAGTCGTAGCCTACATCGCTCCTTAGCTCGTGTGCATGCATGCATGTTCCTTTTTTCGTTTCGGTGTTTATTTGGCTCCTTTTCGGACATTGTCCTTCCTTTAGTCCTGACCACCCTGGCCGCCCCCCACCCTTTGTCTACGTATCGGCAGAGGCCCAGCCCGAGTTGTTAGCATCTCCCTTTCTTGGTTGGCTCGTCTAGCTTCTCCAGGACTTTGCTTTCTCTCTGTCTGCTTTTATTTATTTTTTTTTCTTCCTCTTCCTGTGTTCTGTAGGCTATTGTTGATGCATGCTTTGAGGCGGTTAGAGGTAGCCTAGGCCACCTCAGACTGCCTGGCCTGTCTTACCGCGTGGGTCTTCACCACGTTCACGACGAGCCAGGCAATCGCCACGAGCCACCCGGCTGCTGTTCCCCATTGCTTTCTTAACCCCCATAGGAGGGGAGAGTACCGCTCGCTCGTCCCGTTGCCATGACAACCATCCGAGCTCCCTCCCTTCTTCCCCCTCTCCACAGGGGGATACGGGAGTCTGCAGGGGGACATCCAAGGCTGGCTCAGCTCGTACTGCTCTCACTCTTCGGTACCAGGGGGGGGTCTCCCATGCGGTCGGTCTTGGCTGGCCACCCGACTCGGCCGTGCTCGGACCTCCTCGGGTTCCGATCAGCTCTCTCTCACCCTGAGTCACCACCCTCCCCACCATGGCCAGATAGAGGATCCTTTAACTGGGTACGAGGCTCGACTTTTCATGGTTTACCATGATGCCTAGTTTCCAGACAAAACCGAAAGCATATGGTCTCTGTCCTGCAGCAGCTTCTCCCTGGAACCTGCCAAGACCAACCAATCATCGAGGTACCTCAGCAAAAGGATTCCCTGAGTATGGGCCCCACTTGAGATGAGAGAGACCCACCCTTGTGGAACACCTGAGGGGCTATGGTCAGCCTGAAGCACAGGACTTTGATCGCGAAGACCTTGCCTCCCAGAGAGAAGCGAAGGAACTTTCTGGACGACAGATGAATAGGGATCTGGAAATATGTGCCCTACAAATCTATCGACAGCATGAAGTCACTTTCCCTCACAGCTGCCAACACTGATCGCGGGGTCTCCATCTTAAACCTTGTTTTCCCAATGAAATGATTCAAGGTGGATAAGTCCATCACAGGCCTCCAACTTCCTGATGCCTTGGGCACCAAGAAGATGTGACTGCAAAACCCCGGAGATAGACACACCACTCCCTCTATCACATCCTTGTCCAGCATCTTCTGCACTTCCTCCCGGAGAACCAAGAACTTCAGAGAATCTGGGGGATACACCCACCTGAGCAGAGGCTTGTCCGAAAGCGGGGGAGAGAAGTCGAATGGTAGTAGATACCCGCCCCGAAGGACATCTACTACCTCAGGTTGTAAGCTATGAAAATACAAATTGTCTTAGAAAATTTGTCATATTGTTATTGATTTTTTATTAGTATCCCAAGTAGGATTTTATTACTCTTGCATTTTGAAATTTTTACTTGAAAATCATTTACATTTTATTTCATGGTATGTAACTGGCATCTTACTATAGTCTTGCCACCACGACGAGAGCTCTCTAGCGTGGCATTTAAAAGATCTGCCCTGTTGTCAATTTTACAAAAACAACAACTGACATGTGTGTGACAGACTTTTGAATGTCTTTGAGACAAACCCTGAGCTATAATTATAAGATTATAGGGCTTTTCATTTCCAGTACCTACTTTATTCTTCCTTTTCCTCCATGCTTCTCAATCTCTCTCTTTCTTCTAAATCTTACAGCTGTCCGAGTGAGCTTTTTTTTTATGGGATAACATAGGCCCTCCAATTGCTTTTTCATATAAAAACACCTATTTATTTTTTATAAGATTGCCTTTCCTCGGCTGTGAAGTTGATGTCTACCCATGGCTGTGAGATGACCAGGAATGACTTGTAAGTTGGTTTCAAAGTCACTCTACGCTTCAATCAGGCAAAAACTGTTGCCGCCATATCATATTCAAAGCAATATTCAGTTATTGTTTCCTCTATTATTTGTCAGAGAGACAGAGAGAGATCTCTCTATATTGCATTGTTTATTTTCTTACTCGTCAAACTTACTTTGTTATGCTTTATTTCATATTTCCTTGCTCACCAATTTATTCTATACCTACAATATTAAGAAATCAAGATATGTATATAAAGGAGAAATGCTTCCAGACATATACCGTGACCACCGAAAGTGCCCCAGGAGAGAATCTAAGCAGCTTATCCATAGATTAAAATGCACGTGGAGCTGTTTGAAATATTGGCAACAGAACCAAAATGCCATGTTGATGGAAAATCTGATTCCGTTTCTTGTTATTGCATAAAAAAAACGATCAGTCGTTTTATCTCTGTGTTGTTGTTATAAATTTGGCAGATATGTGGAGATTAAACATATGTGGGAGGACCCAAACAGTCCCAACAGAGAGGTCTGGTCATTTTGGAAATTTGAACTTGATTTCCAGCTGTGATGATTACAGTTTAAACCCTGCCTATTCATGGTTCTGATTTGTGTATTCACCTATTTGTGGACTTTTCTGTGGGAAAAGTATATCCACAGTATTGGTGGAAAATTGCCTATTCAGGGGTATTTTCATAGAGAAATATTCACTAATTACTATTTTTATATTATTTTTTTACTAAATACATTTTTCAAGTAGGCAGGTACATATAAGCATTTTTTTACAGTGCCTTTGGTTTTAGAACTATCAAAATGACATTTTTATGATCAAATAAAAATATTACATATACTATTACCAGTAATTACATAACTAACAGTGGCAATTCTTCTTTGTTTTAGCTATAGGTAACTACTAGTCCCGCCCACTTTTGGTAAGAGAGGAACAACTGACCCAGGTGCTTCAATTTATTTATGACTAATAATCAATCTAGGTTGCGGGGAGGAGGGTGGGCTCCCACTCTGGTAACTACTTGGTAAGTAATGACTTCCAAAATTACTAGACGGGCGCTTTGTCTTCTCCAGACTTTTTCAACAGAACTACAGGCTCTCACTGGGCAGAGGACTCTCCTCATCTTCAGGCCCTAATAATTCTGACAAATCTTAATCACAAAAGAAGGAGTCCAGGGGCTACTAGGACTATCTGTTTTGGCGAGAAAATTAAGAGATAGTGAATAGTTTGCATCTCCTCCAGAGAACCCAATTCTCCTATCCATAGCCAGAAGTTCACTTATTCCATTTGCTGTAGCTATGGCTATTAAAAAGAGCATCTTTGTCAGGTACTGAATGAGGCATCAAAGGTTCAAACAGGGCCAGAAAGCAATTTACCATAGCATCTAGATTCCAGGCCACTAAATCTTTTCCTCTTTTGCTCTTATTCAAAAATTTAATTAAGTCTGTGATGTCTTGGTTTACAGAAAAATCTAGTCATCTATGTCTGAAAACAGAGTTGAGCATAGTTCTATAACCTTTGATCGTAGACCCAGATAAGCCTCTGGAATCTGAGGGAAAGAAGAAAGTCTGCAATTTCTATCACAGTTGTCTTAGAAGATGAGATACCCTTTTTGTGTGCACCATATGCGGAAGATTGCCCACTTATTTTGGTAGACTGCTGCAGAGGATTTACATCTACATTTTGAAATTGCTCTTGCAGCCTTCTTGAAAAGCCTTTTGCTTTATTTAATCTGTTGACAGTTTTGAATCCTGTCAGCAAGAACAGGATAGCCATTGATGAAACCTCTTGAAGTACGGTTGTCTGAGCAAGTTTGTCTTCTGAGGGAGCAATCGTGGGAAGTCCGCTATCAGTTCCAACTTCCAACAGATCTGGATGCCACTCTTTTAGTGCATGGAATGGGCTACCAAAATCATGGACACATTCCTGTGTGTTAGCAACTTATTTAGTACCTCCCTTATCATCCCAAACAGAGGGAAGGCATAAAGGAATTTGTCCGACCAATCTTGTAGCACTGCGTCCGTCGCCAATGCTAGCAGATCTGGTACTGGGGAGAAGAATGTTGGTAGTTCGAGAATTTCCCCACGACCTTAAAAGGCCTGGGACCCGCAGACCTTCAGATCTACGGTCCCACTCCATGGGGATCACTTGATTACATCTGTTAAACTGATCCACAAGGACGTTGAGTTTCCCTTGCACAAATCTTGTGATGATTGTTGTCTGATTCTCCTTGGACCACAGAAGATCCCTCGCTGCTTTGCTTATTGAAAAGGAGTGCGTTCTCTCTTGTTGCTGAAGTACACTAGTGCCATTGTGTTGTCTGAGTGCACTGCTATTGTTCTGTTGTACACCTCTGATGCAAACCTCCTGAGACCTAAGTGAATAGCTTTTAAATCTTTCACATTTATGCACATCTCCTTTCCCTCCTGAGACCATACTCCCGACACTTTCTTGGTCTCTAGTAGATCTCCCCAACCTACATCCAATGCATCGGAATAGTTTAGGTCAGGGTTCTGTGGGTGAAGAGACTTTCCCTTCTGAAGTCTTCCTTCTGATCTCCATCACAGCAAATTACTTTATCAGTTTGGTTGCTACCAGGAAAACACACTGCAAATCGGGACTGACTTTTTCTGTCCCATGTGGCACAAGATAGAACTGAAACACTCTCATGTGGAGTCTTCCTAATGACATTAACTGCTCTAGCAAGGCCAGTCCTGATCAGGCTCATCCACTTGTTGGCTGAGCAACGTTGAAGGGTGAGAAACTCTTGTATTGTCTGAAGGCAAGACTCCACTGTTTTGGGTGACGGAAAAGCCTGAAAAAGAAGAGAGTTCAGAGTCATTTCCAAATAAACTATCTCTTGAGATGGAACCATCTGAGACTTTTGGAAGTTTATTAAGAAACCTAACTCCTGAGTCAACATTAGTGTCCTTTTTGAGTCCTCCGTGCACTGCTCCTATGACTGAGAGCGAAGGAGCCAGTCGTCTAGATACAGAGCTATCTTTATTTATTCTTTCTAGATGCAGCCATCTTGCTAGAGGAGCTAGAACCCTTGTGAACACCTGTGGGGCTGTCCACAGGCTAAAACAAGTGCCCTGAACTGATATACTTGATCTTGGAATACAAATCTGAGATTTCCTTGATTCTGGATGCACTGGGATGTGGAAATATGCATCCCTCATATCTACATAGACCATCTAATCTCCCTGGCGCATTGCTGATGGAATGTAGCAATTTGTCTCCATGCAAAATTTTGTCATTTGAACTAAAACATTCAGGGCG
>NC_061108.1:98619920-98637680 GCF_015104395.2 Macrobrachium nipponense
GGTTGTCCTTGTTGGGTAACCGGGACCGCCTGCACAAATTGCTGCTGTTGCTGGAGTTTTTTATATGGCTGGAACCTCTTACCAGCCTTCTTCGGTTTCTTACCAGCAGTGGGAACGGACTCCTGTTTCCTCTTCGAGGAAATACCCCACCTAGCTCTAAGGCTCTGGTTGAGCCTAGCAGCTTCGTGGTGTACTTCGTTAACCGCGGACTCTGGGAAGAGATCCGCTCCCCACATGCTAGAGGCCAAGAGTCTATTCGGCTCATGCCTAATGGTTACACTTGTAGAAACATGCTTTCGGCAGTTCCTCCTAGCCTGGAAGAAGTCAAAAAGCGTCCGTTAGAACCGTCTGGAACTGAGATTTCGCCAGAATCTTGAACAGCGGTTCGTAGCTAGCATAAGAGAGGGCAGCCATTTCCGTAATTATAAGGGAATTGAGGGACCTGCCAAACTGGTTCGCGCATCTCTGCCTGGATTAGGGAATCCGGCAGCCTTGGTAGTTTCTCGCCGAAACCTGGTCCATTGCGCAGTCCGGTTTGAGACTTACCAAGCTGAATGTAGCTGGTAAGTTCTCCCACAATTCTCCAAAAGCCGGGAAAGAGTGGAGAAGAGACTCCGCCTCCCTCAACTGTGGGATGGCTCATCCTTGAGGACTGCCTGAAGGGACTTCTCCACTAATTTCGTGGCGAACGGAAGAGAAACCTCCTCTTCCGTCGAAGAAAAAATAGTGAAGGGACTCTTGTAGGCCTGGAGTTTGGTGTTCGTACACTCCCAGTCCTCAAGGCAGTGAACCCATTCCCGCTGAGCATGATCTCTACTATATAGGACCGACTCTTTAGAGATCTTGTCTTCCCTCGTCAGAGCCGTTTGGCGTCAGCCTAGCATAACCGATGAAAAAGGCTGCGTCAGACCCGGAGGGTAAAACTCGAAGTCCTCAATCCTTCGAGTTCCCACACTCCGGGATAGAGGGTCATCCAATCCTTGGAACGGAGCGATAGGCAGCTACTTCTCCATGGGTTCTCCATAGAGAAAGCTGGCAAAGAGTCATATGGCGGGAGTTGAAGAATCCCAGTGCTTGACGCTGGGGAGACTGGAGGGAGGGAACCTGAGATAGCCCAGCTATCGGTCCTCATTTCTCTCCATCCTGTTAGAGAGATCTTGAATTGACTGGCCTGACTGAGACAGAGTGTTTGACAACTGTGCAAACATCTGCTCGAACCGTGTCCCAGGGCGGAGACTTGCGAGCCAACCAGCTCGCCCACCTGTGCATCACACTGCTGAAAAAGCAGAGGGATCCCCAAAGGGTGCTAGGACCGCTACCCCCCTACCGGCGTAGCCGGAGTGGAAGCGGTGGGGGCGGGAGAAGGCAGTGGCTCGGCGGGGATGGGAGCGCGAGCCTTCTCCTTCGAAGCCTTGCTTCTGGAGCTCTTTGGGTGAGAAGAGCTCGGCTTCGCTTTCACGCATCGGCGTAGGAAGTCGACGACTTCCTAGCCGAAGAAGACGAAGACGACTTCTTCGAAGTTGTCTTGGCCAGAGTCTTCGGTTCTCTCTGTCCCTTCACCTTTGCGGGTACAGAGAGAGCGGGAGAGCGGGTAGTGGATCTCCAGATCCCACAAAGCCTTGGAATGAAGCACTAGAAGAGGGGACAGGAGAAGATCCAGAAGCACCCAAGGAAAGACCTTGGGCGCCCGACACACCTACCTCAACCAAAAAACAAATCCTCCACCCCCTACGCCATGAGTTCGATGTTAAGGTCCAGGGCAGCGACGTCCGGGACCGACGGGCCTGGGAGGGCTACGACCCCAAAGGATTGCTGGAGGTCTTGCTGGATGGAGGCTATCAGCGGGGCAGCGGACAAGGGGTCAAACGTAATCCGGGTCGACTTGCCCGCGGGGAAGATCTGGAACGGCCCAGCTTCTTATCCAGAATGTAGGGCTGGCCTTTGGCGGCGTTCTTCCCGAAGCCGCCCACCCACGCTTTCAGGGTGGCGAGGGCGACTTCCCTCACACCCAGTAGCCTGAAAGAAAGGCGAGATGAGCTTCAATGGTGGAACGGGGTTAACAAACTTATGACTAAAAGTTGTTCGTAAAAATGATAAGTAAGCCTATAACGGACTCCACCCCATCTCCCAGCTGACCGACCAGGTCGTTAGCAGATGGCGCAGGCTTTCAGGGTGCCAGACGATCATCTCGTTGTAAGACGTGGCACAGGGGCGTGATGAGACCTACACTCATCGTGTCCACAGGGGTCGAAACAGCGTCGCGTTACACGCTGGGACCTGACAGTTGGTAGCCTGTAAGTGGAAAGATACATGAGTACCAGGTAAACACTTACAGTCTAACAGATGCTCCGCTGGTGCCGGAAGCGATTAAAGTTAGATTAAACAGAGCCCCGCCAAAAATACGTGTGGTAACCAGGTTGGTTGTGTGCTCTAGGCTATAGCTCCGCTGATGGCGGAGACACAAAAGAGAAACCAACCAGGAGTGGTGGTAAAAGGAAACCACGACGGAAAATGGCGGGGATGGAAGAAAAATTAATCATATACACAATTCATTGTAAAATTAGGGTATATCCTTAAAAAATAGCAATAATAAACAAACCTCCCTCCGCCCGTCTACTAGAAGAGTGCGCGGGTAAGAAGCAAGCTCCCTTCCGGTAGCGGGGGAGAGATGTAAGGATATAGTATGGCAAGCAACCGACCACTAGAGGTGCCCACCCCCCGCTCGCTAGCGGAGCCAGAAACCCATAACCAAAGTGCCCCGGCTGCGACGGAAGGCTCCTTTCGTATAGCGAGGCAGGTGGCTGAGCAACTGGGGAGGGGGGGAGGAAGGTCTCGGTGTAACACGGCGGGAGCGAGAGAGGGGGGGAGGGATGGCCTACTCCTCCCCGCCTCACCAAACTACCGCATGGAGACTCGGTACCTCCTGAGTGGTCGCCCTATACCCCCCGCTGGGAGGAAACCCCTGGCCGCCTCAGAGAAGTAGTGAGAGAAGGCAACTGAGGTTGTCATAGACAACCAAGGGGTCCCCCAGCTCCTCCCTATACCATAAGGGGGGGGGGGGATGGGCGGGGGCAGGGTAAGGTGCGATGGGACACGTGACCGCAAGTGGCCTAGGCCGCGAGCAACACAACCGTGAGAGGGCCACGTGAACCAGGCTGTACCAATACAAGGAACAAGCACCTAGGCTAGCCTAACACCCTAAATGTAATAAATAATACATCGAAAAGATGGAAAAGACACTTTTAGTACAAGAGAAAGAAGCCCAGGAGGAGGCAGACTGTTCCAAGAAACAGAGGCCTACTCGGAGCCAGCGATAGCCGATGAAGAGCAAGAGCCGGGATGCTGGCGGAATAATAAAATAGCCCTAAATACCAAACTAAAGAGAAATGGTAGGAGGCTGAACTAGCTAAAACTCGATGTAAAAACAATGAACGTAATATAGTAAGCCCATAAGTATAAGAAGTCCCAGTATGGAGGACCGGGAATTCTTACGAGGCAGCATGGCGCCGCCACGAGACAACCAGGGAACCGTATATGACCTATTTAAGAGGAAAATACTGGTACCCGGAAGATAAAAATGTGGTAAAATATTACTTATGAGTTACTTAACTTAGCCGTGGCAATAGCTGAGCGTTCCATGGTAGAATACAGTGGTAAATCCAGAAATAGCACAGCACAAGGAAAAATGGCGTCTTGACGCTAGCGCTAAAAATTAAGGATGTCCGCTAGGGGCGCTGCTGTCCGTGGCGTCCTCTAGTAGTAGTAGTAGCGGCTGCATCGCCCGTTGGTATCGGCTCTCTCTTGGGGGGATTCTGATTGGAAGTTCTAATTGGTGATTGTCTCGTGGTAGTGTTCCACACTCGCCCCTATTATCATACCGACACTTCTTTTTAAGAGTGAGCGAGTCAGTTTTACTGACATTTTCTTAATTTTGTTTTTCTCTGGTAATTTTAGATTAATTTTACCTAGAAAGAATGATATTAAGGATCCTTTCATAGGCCGACACGAGCTGAGCCCAGAAATTAATTTCAAAAAGGAGAATGATATAAAAAAACTATTTTAAAATGAGATAATGTGACATTTAAAAAATAATTTTAAATAAAGTATTGCTTCACTTATTACAACAGTTCAATAACAGGTACTAATACTTATGTAAATCTAGTGTTCCTAAACCACGTAACCATGTGCAATTTACCGAAATTCTCCCATTGTTATGACATATACCTACAGTATTGTAGTGTTATTCTAGTTTTTTTATTCTCTTAATTGTCATCTGCCAAAAATAAATAATGCAATGAGCCATTCAATAAGTATTGCAAATAACAAATAGCCATTCAATAAGTATTGCAAATAACAAAGTTCATATTAAATTCTTTGGTAACACCATATTTTCAACTACCATTAGAATTATTTTCTGGGCTCAGCCCATGTCGCTTCGTGAAATGTCCCTTTAGCACACATTTCTAAGGTAAATATTGCTAGCATTACCAGAGAAAAAGCTAAATTGGAATGTCAGAATATTCTGACTCACTCATCTTATATAAAAGGTGTCGGTATGGTTTCTGGAATGAGTGAAACTACCACCATGGGTCTCTTACCATTTAGATCCATCCTTCTACAAAATCCCCCTACCTGAGAGGGCCGATGCAAGGCCCGCACCCAGCTACGACTACTACTAGCGCTCCCGACGCCATCACCAGCGCCTCTACCAAACATCCTTTTCGTTAGCACCATCTTGCGCACACATGTTTTTTCTTTGCTGTGTTTTGTGCTTTGATTTCTGGATTTATCCTTATCATGGAACTTCAAGCCATCGCCGCATCTAAGTTAAGTACTGTTAGAAGTGTTTCACTTAATTTTAGGCAGCCAGGGACCCGTTTAACCATTTCTATTTAGGTTAGAAGACGGCACCTCCTTCGGCCTGGTTATAGAGTTGTCTCGGGCGGCTCGCCCCATGAGTTTCATTGTTTCATGCTTCTTCGGTCTCCTATACCGTTGTGGCTTGAATATTAGCAGTATATATATTTACATTTTTTTGCGTTGTGCAGCTTTTCCATGTTTATTCATGCTCAGCTTTTCACGGGGATTCCTAAGCTCTGTTGAGCTCGTAGCCTACATCGCTCCTTAGCTCAGTGTTCATGCATGCATGTTCCTTTGTTTAGGTCTGTTTAGGCTCCTTTTAGGACATTGTCCTTCCTTTTAGTCCTGACCACCCTGGCCGCCACCCTTTGTCCTACGTATCGGCAGAGGCCAGCTCCCGAGTTGTTAGGCATCCTCCTTTCTTGGTTGGCTCGTCTAGCTTCTCCAGGACTTTGCTTTCTCTCTGTCTGCTTATTTATCTTCCCTCTTCCCTGTGTTCTGTTAGGCTATTGTGATGCATGCTTTGAGGCGGTTAGAGGTAGCCTAGGCCACCTCAGACTGCCTGGCCTGTCTTACCGCGTGGTCTTCACCACGTTCACGACGAGCCAGGCAATCGCCACGAGCCACCCGGCTGCTGTTCCCCACGCTTTCTTAACCCCCATAGGAGGGGAGTACCGCTCGCTCCCGTTGCCATGACAACCATCCGAGCTCCCTCCCTTCTTCCCCCTCTCCACAGGGGGATACGGGAGTCTGCAGGGGGACATCCAAGGCTGGCTCAGCTCGTACTGCTCTCACTCTTCGGTACCAGGGGGGGTCTCCCATGCGGTCGGTCTTGGCTGGCCACCCGACTCGGCCGTGCTCGGACCTCCTCGGGTTCCGATCAGCTCTCTCTCACCCTGAGTCACCACCCTCCCCACCATGGCCAGATAGAGGATCCTTTAACTGGGTACGAGGCTCGACTTTTCATGGTTTACCATGATGCCTAGTTCCAGACAAAACCGAAGCATATGGTCTCTGTCCTGCAGCAGCTTCTCCCTGGAACCTGCCAAGACCAACCAATCATCGAGGTACCTCAGCAAAAGGATTCCCTGAGTATGGGCCCCACTTGAGATGAGAGAGAAGACCCTTGTGAACACCTGAGGGGCTATGGTCAGCCTGAAGCACAGGACTTTGATCGCGAAGACCTTGCCTCCCAGAGAGAAGCGAAGGAACTTTCTGGACGACAGATGAATAGGGATCTGGAAATATGTGCCCTACAAATCTATCGACAGCATGAAGTCACTTTCCCTCACAGCTGCCAACACTGATCGCGGGGTCTCCATCTTAAACCTTGTTTTCCCAATGAAATGATTCAAGGTGGATAAGTCCATCACAGGCCTCCAACTTCCTGATGCCTTGGGCACCAAGAAGATGTGACTGCAAAACCCCGGAGATAGACACACCACTCCCTCTATCACATCCTTGTCCAGCATCTTCTGCACTTCCTCCCGGAGAACCAAGAACTTCAGAGAATCTGGGGGATACACCCACCTGAGCAGAGGCTTGTCCGAAAGCGGGGGAGAGAAGTCGAATGGTAGTAGATACTCCACCCGAAGGACATCTACTACCTCAGGTTTGTAGCTATGAAAAATACAAATTGTCTTAGAAAATTTGTCATATTGTTATTGATTTTTATTAGTATCCCAAGTAGGATTTTATTACTTTTGCATTTTGAAATTTTTTACTTGAAAATCATTTACATTTTATTTCATGGTATGTAACTGGCATCTTACTATAGTCTTGCCACCACGACGAGAGCTCTCTAGCGTGGCATTTAAAGATCTGCCCTGTTGTCAATTTTACAAAAACAACAACTGACATGTGTGTGACAGACTTTTGAATGTCTTTGAGACAAACGCTGAGGCTATAATTATAAGATTATAGGGGCTTTTCATTTCCAGGTACCTACTTTATTCTTCCTTTTCCTCCATGCTCTCAATCTCTCTCTTTCTTCTAAATCTTACAGCTGTCCGAGCGTGAGCTTTTTTTATGGGATAACATAGGCCCTCCAATTGCTTTTTCATATAAAAACACCTATTTATTTTTTATAAGATTGCCTTTCCTCGGCTGTGAAGTTGATGTCTACCCATGGCTGTGAGATGACCAGGAATGACTTGTAAGTTGGTTTCAAAGTCACTCTACGCTTCAATCAGGCAAAAACTGTTGCCGCCATATCATATTCAAGCAATATTCAGTTATTGTTTCCTCTATTATTTTGTCAGAGAGACAGAGAGAGATCTCTCTATATTGCATTGTTTATTTTCTTACTCGTCAAACTTACTTTGTTATGCTTTATTTCATATTTCCTTGCTCACCAATTTATTCTATACCTACAATATTAAGAAATCAAGATATGTATATAAAGGAGAAATGCTTCCAGACATATACCGTGACCACCGAAAGTGCCCCAGGAGAGAATCTAAGCAGCTTATCCATAGATTAAAATGCACGTGGAGCTGTTTGAAATATTGGCAACAGAACCAAAATGCCATGTTGATGGAAAATCTGATTCCGTTTCTTGTTATTGCATAAAAAAAACGATCAGTCGTTTTATCTCTGTGTTGTTGTTATAAATTTGGCAGATATGTGGAGATTAAACATATGTGGGAGGACCCAAACAGTCCCAACAGAGAGGTCTGGTCATTTTGGAAATATTTGAACTTGATTTCCAGCTGTGATGATTACAGTTAAACCCTGCCTATTCATGGTTCTGGATTTGTGTATTCACCTATTTGTGGACTTTTCTGTGGAAAGTATATCCACAGTATTTGTGGAAAATTTGCCTATTCAGGGGTATTTTCATAGAGAAATATTCACTAATTACTGTATTTTTATATTATTTTTTTACTAAATACATTTTTCAAGTAGGCAGGTACATATAAGCATTTTTTTACAGTGCCTTTGGTTTTAGAACTATCAAAATGACATTTTTATGATCAAATAAAATATTACATATACTATTTACCAGTAATTACATAACTAACAGTGGCAATTCTTCTTTGTTTTAGCTATAGGTAACTACTAGTCCCGCCCACTTTTGGTAAGAAGAGGAACAACTGACCCAGGTGCTTCAATTTATTTATGACTAATAATCATCTAGGTGCGGGGAGGAGGGTGGGCTCCCACTCTGTAACTACTTGGTAAGTAATGACTTCCAAAAATTACTAGAAGGGCCTTTAGTCTTCTCCATACTTTTCAAGCAGAACTACAGGGCTCTCACTGGGCAGAGGACTCTCCTCATCTTCAGGCCCTAATAATTCTGACAAATCCTTAATCACAAAAGAAGGAGTCCAGGGGCTACTAGGACTCTCGTTTTTGGCGAGAAAATTAAGAGATAGTGAATAGTTTGCATCTCCTCCAGAGAACCCAATTCTCCTATCCATAGCCAGAAGTTCACTTATTCCATTTGCTGTAGCTATGGCTATTAAAAAGAGCATCTTTGTCAGGTTTCTGAATGAGGCATCTTCCAAAGGTTCAAACAGGGGCCAGAAAGCAATTTTACCATAGCATCTAGATTCCAGGCCACTAAATCTTTTCCTCTTTTGCTCTTATTCAAAAATTTAATTAAGTCTGTGATGTCTTGGTTTACAGAAAAATCTAGTCATCTATGTCTGAAAACAGAGTTGAGCATAGTTCTATAACCTTTGATCGTAGACCCAGATAAGCCTCTGGAATCTGAGGGAAAGAAGAAAGTCTGCAATTTCTATCACAGTTGTCTTAGAAGATGAGATACCCTTTTTGTGTGCACCATATGCGGAAGATTGCCCACTTATTTTGGTAGACTGCTGCAGAGGATTTACATCTACATTTTGAAATTGCTCTTGCAGCCTTCTTGAAAAGCCTTTTGCTTTATTTAATCTGTTGACAGTTTGAATCCTGTCAGAGCAAGACAGGATAGCCGTTGATGAAACCTCTTGAAGTACGGTTGTCTGAGCAAGTTTGTCTTCTGAGGGAGCAATCGTGGGAAGTCCGCTATCAGTTCCAACTTCCAACAGATCTGGATGCCACTCTTTTAGTGCATGGAATGGGCTACCAAAATCATGGACACATTCCTGTGTGTTAGCAACTTATTTAGTACCTCCCTTATCATCCCAAACAGAGGGAAGGCATAAAGGAATTTGTCCGACCAATCTTGTAGCACTGCGTCCGTCGCCAATGCTAGCAGATCTGGTACTGGGGAGAAGAATGTTGGTAGTCGAGAATTTCCCCACGACCTTAAAGGGACCCGCAGACCTTCAGATCTACGGTCCACTCCATGGGGATCACTTGATTACATCTGTTAAACTGATCCACAAGGACGTTGAGTTTCCCTTGCACAAATCTTGTGATGATTGTTGTCTGATTCTCCTTGGACCACAGAAGATCCCTCGCTGCTTTGCTTATTGAAAAGGAGTGCGTTCTCTCTTGTTGCTGAAGTACACTAGTGCCATTGTGTTGTCTGAGTGCACTGCTATTGTTCTGTTGTACACCTCTGATGCAAACCTCCTGAGACCTAAGTGAATAGCTTTTAAATCTTTCACATTTATGCACATCTCCTTTCCCTCCTGAGACCATACTCCCGACACTTTCTTGGTCTCTAGTAGATCTCCCCAACCTACATCCAATGCATCGGAATAGTTTAGGTCAGGGTTCTGTGGGTGAAGAGACTTTCCCTTCTGAAGTCTTCCTTCTGATCTCCATCACAGCAAATTACTTTTATCACTTGTGCTACCAGAAACACATGCAAATCGGGCTGACTTTTTCTGTCCCATGTGGCACCAAGATAGAACTGAAACACTCTCATGTGGAGTCTTCCTAATGACATTAACTGCTCTAGCAAGGCCAGTCCTGATCAGGCTCATCCACTTGTTGGCTGAGCAACGTTGAAGGGTGAGAAACTCTTGTATTGTCTGAAGGCAAGACTCCACTGTTTTGGGTGACGGAAAAGCCTGAAAAAGAAGAGAGTTCAGAGTCATTTCCAAATAAACTAAACTATCTCTTGAGATGGAACCATCTGAGACTTTTGGAAGTTTATTAAGAAACCTAACTCCTGAGTCAACATTAGTGTCCTTTTTAAGTCCTCCGTGCACTGCTCCTATGACTGAGAGCGAAGGAGCCAGTCGTCTAGATACAGAGCTATCTTTATTTATTCTTTCTAGATGCAGCCATCTTGCTAGAGGAGCTAGAACCCTTGTGAACACCTGTGGGGCTGTCCACAGGCTAAAACAAGTGCCCTGAACTGATATACTTGATCTTGGAATACAAATCTGAGATTTCCTTGATTCTGGATGCACTGGGATGTGGAAATATGCATCCCTCATATCTACATAGACCATCTAATCTCCCTGGCGCATTGCTGATGGAATATGACAATTTGTCCAAAATTGCATTTTTCCTAACTATACAAACCTGAGGTCCTTTTACAATAGGAAGGTACTAGCGGCAGCTGGATAGGTCGTAAGCTTTCGAACAAGGGGTTCGGTAGTTAACTGCTTGTCCGACAGGCGCGCACGCGCCGACTGGGAGGTAAACAAATCACTTTTGCTTTTGGCCCAAGCAAAAAACTGAGAGTGAGGGGTGGCATGAGGTGGGGCTATGTGTAAAAGGACCTCAGGTTTGTATAGTTAGGAAAAATGCAATTTTGGACAAATTGTCATTTGTTCCGACACGGCATACAAACCTTCGGTCCTTTTACAATAGGAAGACTCACTTCTTGGTGGGTGGAATCTGAGTCTTTTGTGAACAGACTGGTGTACGCCCAACCTTGGAAGCCTCCCTGGTCGTAAGAGCGAGGGAGGGATCCAAGCCTCTGTCCGATTGATCGGGGTGTGCACCGCAGGATCAATGGTCAGACCTCTGGACCGAGTACTAAGAGAGAGGCAAGCGTATCTCTTCGTACCAGCAATGTAAGAACTTGTTCCTGTACAGGAGCAAATATAAAGTCATGGATTTGACTCCTGTAGGCATCCACTTCCCCCCCCTTGTAGGAGGAAGTGGTGGATATTCTGCTCCCATCCCTAGTGAAAGGGATAGGATGGGGCTCTGTCATATAGCTCTCCGCATCTCGTCCTCATCCAGCGTAGTGACGACCGTGGCCCTCTGCCCATAGGTAGAGGAGGAGGAAAAGACGGAAGAGGGAGCCAGTCACTCACTCATTCCACATCCATCCCCACAGTCACACCAGGACTCGATGCTGTTTCAGCCTGCGAGGGTCTGGGTTTGCTACACAACTTGTTGAGCAGCCACCACGGGTCCCAAGGAAAAGGTATCCAAGGACCTGTGGGCAATATCCCGAAGGTAGAAGGACGTAAAGGTAGTCTGGTTAGACCAGACCCCTGCCTTCAGTACCTGCGCCACGGAGAAGTTCTTACGAAACGCCAACGAGGGGCCAATACTTCTGACTTCGTGAGCTCTCGGACGGGACGTACGGATTGTCGTCACTACCATCAGCCTCATACGCCCCTCCATGATGACCTCACGCAGCCGGAATGAAAGAGTATCCTTGGATACTCCTTTCTTGGTTACCCCGGTGCTAACGAAGAGGCGTCGACACTCAGGCCTGAGGTGTCGAGTTCTCTTCAGATAGCGTCGTAGCGCCCTCCCAGGACAAAGCAGCATCTCATCCGCATCATTATCGGTGAAGTCCATTAGGGAGGGAATCGTGAAACGACTCGAACCTGTCGTCAGGGATCGACGGTTTCTGAGTCTTCGCAACGAAGTTCGGGACGAAATCGAGCGTCACAGATCCCCATCCCCTGGAATGTCGTACATCATGGGAAAGACCATGAAGTTCCCGTACTCTCTCGCCGATGCCAAGGGCCAGCAAGAAGAGGGTCTTGAGGGTCAGATCCCTGTCTGACGACTCTCGGAGTGGCTCGAACGGCGTTCGAGTCAAACTCCTAAGGACGAGAGTCACATCCCCACGCAGGGAGCCTGAGTTCCCTGGGTGGGCAAGACCTTTCGAAGCTCCTCATGAGCAAGGAGATCTCGAACGAGTTCGAGATGTCCAATCCCCTCAGTTTCAGGACGAGCGCCAAGGCGGCTCGTATCCTTTGACTGTGGGGACTGAGAGGAGCTTCTCTCGGCGAAGAAAAACGAGGAAATCCGCTACCTGCTGAAGAGTTGGCTCTGAGGGGAGATAGACCCCGTCTACGACACCAACCACAGAAGACGGCCCACTTCCCCTGGTACACAGCTGCAGAGGCCTGACGGACGTTTCCGGCCATCTCTGTTGCTGCGCTACGAGAAAAAGCCTCTCGTTCGCAAGAGATGGTGGATAACAGCCAGCCGTGAAGAGTAGGGACTGACTGCTCGGTGGTGCCGCTCGACGTGTGGCTGGGCGAGAAGGTTGTGCCAAGGGGGAATCTCTCTCGTTCTCCTGCGAGAAAAGAGCCAGCAGGTTCCGGATACCAAATGGCCTGTGGCCATTTGGGAGCCACCAGGATCATCCTGAGATTCGGGCGGGGTGACCAGTGCTCGACTGATCACCTTGCGAATCAGGCTGAACGGGGGCGGGGGAAAGGCATAGGCGAAGAGGTTGTCCCACGGGTTGTTGAAGAGCGTCCTCTGCAGCTGCCCATGGGTCCGGCACGGCCGCAGAAGCCAACACCTGGAGCTTCCTGTTGTGCCGGGTGGCGAACAGATCCACGACTGGTCGCCCCCACAGGTCGAAGAGCCTTTCCGCCACGTCCTGGTGTAGAGACCATTCGGTCCCTATCACCTGATCCCGACGGCTGAGCGTGTCTGCTTACTACATTCCTCTCCCTGGAATGTACGTGCCGACAGCTCTATTGAGTGTGCCTCGGCCCACTCGTGCACCTGCCGAGTCAACTGGTACAACGGGAGAGACACTAGGCCCCCCTGTCTGTTGACGTAGGCCACTACCGTGGTGTTGTCGCACATCAACACCACTGAGTGTCTCACCAAGCGGTCCTGGAAACTCTTGGAGAGCGAGGAACGCTACCTTGAGTTCCAGTACATTGATGTGAAGGTGCTTGTCGTTCTCGTCCCACACTCCTGAAGTCAGCAACTCCTCCAGGTGTGCGCCCCATCCCTCGGTCGATGCTTCTGAGAACAGCTGCATGTCCGGGGGGGGAGTGCGCAGAGGCACTCCTCTTAAGAGGTTCCTGTCGTCCAGCCACCAGGCTAGATCCTGCCTTATTTCCGGTGTCAGTGACACTGGAAAGCTTGGGGGGGGGGGGATCCGTCGCCTGCGACCAACTCTCCTTTAGCCTCCACTGAAGAGACCGCAGGTGAAGACGCCCGTGAGGGACTACTTCTCGAGTGACGACAGGTGTCCGATCACGACTTGCCACCGCTGAGCTACCTGCTCCTGTCGAGACAGGAACTGGTTGGCTGCCTCCCTGAATCTGCTGATCCGCGAGTCTGCGGGGAAGACTCGCCCTGCTACCGTGTCGATCAGCATACCCCAGGTACTTCATCCTCTGCTTGGGCTCGAGATCGGACTTTTCGAAGTTCACAACGATCCCCAGATCGCGACAGAACTCGAGCAGTCGATCCCTGTCCTGTAGCAACTGCGAGCGGGAGCTCGCCAGGAACTAACCAATCGTCGAGATACCTCGTCAGACGTATCCCGTGTGAATGGGCCCAAGCAGACACCAGAGTGAACACTCGCGTGAACACCTGTGGGGCGGTTGAGAGACCGAAGCAAAGTGCCCTGAATTGGTACACCGTCCCGTCGAGGATGAAGCGGAGGTACTTTCTGGAGGACTGATGAATGGGTATTTGGAAATACGCATCCTTCAAGTCCACCGAAAGCATGAAATCGTTCTCCTGATGGAGTCGAGCACTGAGCGTGCCGTCTCCATCGTGAACCGGGTCTGGCGAACAACCCGGTTCAGGGGAGAGAGATCTATCACCGGGCGCCCCCCAGCCTCCCGTAGACTTTTCCACCAGGAAGAGTCGCTGTAAAAGCCCGGTGACTGATCCGTGACGATTTCTACAGCTCTCTTGCTCAGCATGGTCTTGATCTCCTGTCTCAGTGCTACGTCCTTCGATGACCCTGGAACGTACGACTGCTGTTGGACGGGTTGGAGGTGAGGGGTTGGCCGAGATTCGAAGGGTAATGATATCCGTCCCGAAGGACATCTACGAATCCAGGTCTCGGTGCCGTAGCGCTGCCAAGTTGCCCAATGGCTGGCCAGGCACCCCCCCACTTCGGTTGGGGCAGCAGGTGAGGGGGAACGCCGTCCCTAGCGTTTCCCCTTTTCTTCGACGTTCTTCCCAGAGCCTCCACGGGAGGAGGAGGGCTGGGAGGAGGGCTGGTTACGGCTCCCCTTGTTAGAAGTCGAAGAAGACAGAGTCTTTCCCCGGGGCTTCGACGCAGCTACCGTCTTGGCCACCGAGGAATCGCTAGCCGAGCTCTTAGACTTGGCCGCAGTCCGAGGCTGCCCAGAAGCCTTCGAGACTGCCTGGTGTACCAGACGGTCACTGTCGTCAGTGCGCCGTCTGTCCACCGCAGCGTCCACCATCTCTCCTGGAAAGAGAGACGTGGTGGAACTCCGTAAAGGTCCGTTGCGAAGTCCCAACGCCGCTTCACGCCCGGCCGCCCTGGAAAACCCGAGTAAGGACGGCGTCCCTTCGTCGGAGAACCAGGTTGGCCCACAGGTTCACCGTCTGGTGGGCAAGGAAGGAGATGGCTCTTCCTCCAGACTGGCAAAGTCTCCTAAAGGCCGAGTCATCTTCAGGAGAAATTCCCCCGGAGTTGGCTGCGACCTTAGATACTGTGAGGGACCACAGATCTAGCCAGGAGACGGCCTGGAAAGCTGCCATGGCGGTAGATTCCAGACCGAGTGCCTCTTACTGCGAGAACCATAGGTTCTCGGACAGGAGCTGCTGCAGAGACACACCCGGAGTCAGCCTGGCTAACTCCGGGTTCACCTGTTTGGGCGGCATCGGGTCTTCAGATGGCACGTAAAACCGCCGCTGTCGCAGCAGAGGAGGTGGAAGCAGCTTGCTCGACCTGCTAGCCTTGAGCGAACCACCGTCTTGTCCTGGAAACAAGCGATTCAACCTGGTCCAGCACTGAGTCAGCAAGCTCGGAACGCGGCAAACCCACCGTCGGTCTGGGTTCCCTCTTCGGGCCCCAGAACGACTCGAGCCGGGACGTGGGCTCGGATGGTGGGAGCGGCGATCCTTCCCCGAGGTCGTTGTGCTGACGAATCAGCGCAATAACCTCGGCAAAGTTCCTCTAGATCTCAGGAGTGACTGCGTCCTGCGGAGTCGGACCATCCAGTCCTTCAAACAGGAGCATCTCCCGAGACCCTCCTCCCTCAAGGGGAGGAACAGCGACAGACCCCTCTCGGTCTCCTCCAACCACTTGTGCGTACGACTGGCTGGTCCGAGAACCGTGCCTGGTACGTACGACGACGTGGTGGGATCCTGAGGGGCGCACCCCTCACGATCACTCCTCAATACCTCGCCCCTCCCGGTGTAACCCGAGGAGGTTGAAGGTGTGGGAGAGGCAGACCTGACGCTCCCTCCTCGCTCGCTGGCAGAACCAGCGGGCTTGGAAGACTGCAGGCGATCGTCAACCCGCGGTGGCCATCGAGCTGCAGACCTAGTCGAGCCGTCTCGCTGTGGAGAACGGCTGGACCGAGAACAGCGGCCCCGGTCTCGTGTGTCAGAAGAGCTGGTGCCGGTCGCCGTACCCGATCGCTCTCTGTGCGAGTGACGGTCAGGCGACCGGCGAGCTCTACTGTCACGGTTGAGACCGGTGCGTGTCCTCACGGCGCGTCAGTTCGCTGGTACCAGCCGTGGCTGGTGCCGCGAACGGGGGACCTCTTCCCAGCCTCAGCCCGTGGCCGGTCATGGACCGTCACGTCCGCCAGGGTAGCCAGCTGCTCGCACGAGAGCGAGAGCTGGTCTGGTGAGAGTCGCGTGAGCGGCTGTCACCAGTCTTCCGCTCCGTGCCGTGAACCTGACGCTGAGCGGACTCAGAGGTCTGGTTCCTGGCTGCACGGTCGCTGTTAGGCGACCGTACACTCGATACCTCTGCGAACGACGGAGCGCCGGGACGGATCCTGCTGCCGTGGCCGAACCACTACCAGCAGGTGAGGAAGTGCCGGTGTTAGCCGGCACTCCTCTGGTCCCCGTAGTCTTCTTCCTCGCGGAAGAAGAGACGGGTCCTGCCCCCGAAGGAGCAGGGTGACCAGCGGAAGAACCCCCCGTCTCACCAGAGCGAGACGGGCCCTTAGAAGTTCCCGAAGGAGACTTCTTAGGGGGGGGGGGGGGGGGGGGGAGAGACGACCTTCTTCTTCTTCGGCGGGGGAGCCCTAGAAGAAGAAGAAGAGGCGGCAGACGACGACGACGACGAAGAAGACGATGAAGACGACGACGACACCTTCCTCCTCTTCTTCTTCTTCTTCGTCAACCTCCTCAGGACCGACGTCAGATCTGTCATCCAGAGCGGAGCCGGGGCTGCTGTTGCCGAAGCAACAGGGCCCGGACGCACCTGTCCGAACAGATCAGCATCGGGAGCAGCGGGCCAGGAACTGGGACAACGTCAGCAGGTGCAGGCATCACAGGAACAGCAGTAGAGACGGCAGGAGCAGGTACAGTAACGGCAGCAGTGGTCATCAACGTCACGTCCGTGAACGGCGGCTGGGCAGGTACGGCAGGTACGGCAGGCTGTGCAGGCTGTCCAGTTGGACGGACCAGCGGAACAGACATCCTTGGTACTGGTGGGAGGTCCAGGGGCGAGCTCTTCGGCACACGAAGTCCGGTCGCGGCAGCACGGCAAACCCAGGTGGCGGCATCACACTCCCCCGTGGTACGGCGACTGG
Source organism: Macrobrachium nipponense (assembly GCF_015104395.2). Lineage (NCBI taxonomy): Eukaryota > Metazoa > Arthropoda > Malacostraca > Decapoda > Palaemonidae > Macrobrachium > Macrobrachium nipponense. The sequence continues at coordinate 98,636,603 of NC_061108.1, forward strand.
CCCATGCACCGATGTAGTAGGTATTACAGAGACCGCGTGCGGGGTGTACACCAGGTGAGGAGGTGAAGCGTAGCCAGGTGTTGTAAGGGTCGTGGTGGTGGTCGTAACCGTCGCATGGGTGACCGCCACTGAGCCAGCGAGATGATAGAGCAGCCCCTGGACACTCGGCACGCCCTGCAGCCCCCACGATGCCCACACCTGTCCGAGGTCGTCCTTCGCGGCAACCGCACCTGAGGAAGCAAAAGTCGGGTGATTAGCAGGATCCTCTACCCGCTCGCGCGAAGACGAACGGATAGAGGACCCAGAGTACAACTCGACGTCAGGGTATCTAGCGCCCTCCTCCACTCTCGACAGGTCAGGTGAGGAGAAGGACCCAGAAACCCCCCCCGAAGGGGAAGGCGCCAAACGTGGAAGCTGAGCGGGCGGCAGGAAAGAGACGAAGTGTCCGTAACCAAAGGAGTCGCGGGAGAGCTTTCCGACGACTCCTTTGCAGGCCCTCGCTTCTTCCTGCCTTCATACAAAGTCCACTGCGCCTCCGACCAATTATTACACACTTCACAGGGCTCGGCTCGGGTGCATTCGCGCCCCCGACACCGAGCGCACAAAATATGTGGGTCAATTTTCGGGAATGAGCGGAACTTTCCGCATTTACGCCCTTCGGTACCCGGGCATAGTCTCCGTGGGGTAGCGAGGCGAGGAGATTCCATGATTGACCAATAAATCACAATTAAATGAATAAAGAGAAATGATTGTACTTACAATGATTCTTTCATACACAAACACAACCATATACTCAAGGAAAGCAAACGACGAGAAGCGGGCAGAGAGCGTCGAACACACACGTCTACTCGCTGTGAGGCCGAAAGCAAAAGTGATTTGTTTACCTCCCAGTCGCGCGCGCGCGCCTGTCGGACAAGCAGTTAACTACCGAACCCCTTGTTCGAAAGCTTACGACCTATCCAGCTGCCGCTAGTACCTTCCTATTGTAAAAGGACCGAAGGTTTGTATGCCGTGTCGGAACAAGTAGCAATTTGTCTCCATGCGAAATTTTGTCATTTGAACTAAAACATTCAGGGCG
>NC_061108.1:98638180-98673074 GCF_015104395.2 Macrobrachium nipponense
TTGTAAGGGTTGTGGTGGTGGTCGTAACCGTAGCATGCGTGACTGCCACAGAGCCAGCGAGATGGTAGAGCAGCCCCTGGACACTCGGCACGCCCCTGCAGCCCCAACGATGCCCACACCTGTCCGAGGTCGTCCTTCGCGGCAACCGCACCTGAGGAAGCAAAAGTCGGGTGATTAGCAGGATCCTCTACCCACTCGCGCGAAGACGAACGGATAGAGGACCCAGAGTACAACTCGACATCGGGGTATCTAGCGCCCTCCTCCACACTCGACAGGTCGGGTGAGGAGAAGGACCTAGAAACCCCCCCCGAAGGGGAAGGCGCCAAACGTGGGAGCTGAGCGGGCGGCAGGAAAGAAGACGAAGTGTCCGTAACCAAAGGAGTCGCGGGAGAGCTTTCCGACGACTCCTTTGCAGGCCTTCGCTTCTTCCTGCCTTCGTACAAAGTCCACTGCGCCTCCGACCAATTAGAACATACTTCACAGGGCTCGGCTCGGGTGCATTCGCGCCCCCGACACCGAGCGCACAAAATATGTGGGTCAATTTCGGGAATGAGCGGAACTTTCCGCATTTACGCCCTTCGGTACCCGGGCATAGTCTCCGTGGGGTAGCGAGGTGTGGAGATTCCATTATTGATCAATTTCAAAATATGACAATTGTGCGAAAATTGCATTTTTCCTAACTATACAAACCTGAGGTCCTTTAACAATAGGAAGTAGCTAGCGGCAGCTGGAACGGTCGTAAGCTTCGAACAAGGGGAGAACGGTAGTTAACTGCTTGTCCGACAGTCGCGCCTGGGAGGTAAACAAATCACTTTTGCTTTTGGCCCATGCAAAATACGCAGAGTGAGGGTGGCATGAGGAGGGACTATATAGTAAAGACCTCAGGTTTGTATAGTTAGGAAAAATGCAATTTTCGACAAATTGTCATTTGTTCCGATACGTAATACAAACCATCGGTCCTTTAACAATAGGAAGACTCACTTCTTGGTGGGAGGAATCTGAGTCTTTTGATGAACAGACTGGTGTTCGTCCATCCCTGGAATGCCTCCCTGGTCGTAAGAGCGAGGGAGGGATCCAAGCCTCTGTCCGATTGATCGGGGTGTGCACCGCAGGATCAATGGTCAGACCTCTGGGCCGAGTACTAAGAGAGAGGCCAGCGTATCTCTTCGTACCAGCAAGCAAGAACTTGTTCCTGTTTGCAAGAGGCAACATAAAGTATGGGTTGTCTCAAGCTGGCATCCACTTCCTCCCCCTTGTTGGAGGAAGTGGTGGATATACGCTCCTATCCCTAGTGAAAGGGATAGGATGGGGCTCTGTTGAGTAGCCTCACCTTGCATCTTGTCCTTATCCAGCAGGGTGACGACCGTGTCCCTCTAACCACAGGTAGAGGGGAAGAAAAAGATGGGAAGAGGAGCCAGTCACACTCTCATTCACTCATCCATTCTTACGGTCACACCAGGACTCGATGCTGTTCAGCCTGCGAGGGTCTGGGTTCGCTACACAACGTGTTGAGCAGCCACCACGGGTCCCAAGGAAAAAGATCCAAGGACCTGTGGGGCAATATCCCGAAGGTAGAAGGAAGGGCATGTGGTCTTGGTTGGACCAGACCCCTGCCTTCAGTACCTGCGCCACGGAGAAGTTCTTGCGGACAAGGCAGCATCTCCTTCGTATCGAAGGCGGTGGTTGAAGTCCATTAGGGAGGGGATTGTGAACGACTCGAACCAATCGTCAGGGACCGAAGGGTTCTGAGTCTTCGCTACGAAGTTCGGTACGAAATCGAGCGTCACGGATCCCCATCCCCTGGATGCTTGACTTCGCAGGAGAAGTCATGCAGTTTCCTCAGAGGAAAAAGAAGGAAATAGTCGCATGACCTATCCCTCTTCTCTACTTCGGTGATGTCCAGTACCCATACTGGTCTGTCCGTTTGCCACGAAGTCTCTCGCATCCTCCTATCCCCATGCAGCGAAGTTCTCGGTAGTGGATAGGACACCGACACTCCATGGTGGGTGTCGATGGTATGGGTACTGTGACAAGCTATTAAGACGAAGTAATGATTGCTCTGTAACAACCGAACTAAGTCAACAGCGTAGTTCGTAACTGACTCGGGCGCTCTGACAGCTGCCGACTGACTGCGTTCGGTAGGAGGCAAGTTGTCAAAGCATCCGAGTAAGTCACGTGACCTTCGCCTTTAAAGGGTTATGCCGAAAGACCAAACAAATAATGTATTTGTTTGTCACCAATGCTGGACAGCGAGGTGATGATTCTTCTTAAGGCATGTGCCCAACAGGCGAAAGTCAATTGCCTTCTAGAGACCAAGGTCCCTGAAGGTAAAACATCTCATGGTTGTTGAATCTCAGCTAAGGAGAAACAACACTATGTACCGTTGAAGACGAAGGTAGATATTGAATGCAACCTACGTCTTCACAGATGAATCGAGAGAAGGATTCTCAAGATTCATAACCTGTGCTTACAAATGACTGAAAACGCTAACCGCTGTTTCATTGCTGTCCGGTGAGAAGTCGTAGTTGCAATGAAAAGCGGGGCGTTCTTCAGTAATGAAAACACAGGGGAAAGCGCCTGAAGAACTGCTTCTCATGGGCTGAACATTTAGGAAGTAGAGCTGTCAGGTCGGAGAGTAGGCGATGTCTTCTGACACATCTTGTAATTCGGGTTGAACAATGACAATTGTACACCTACGAATACGAGATATTTGAAGACAAACTCAGATGTCTGCAAAATCATTCGCATTATCGCAGTGCGATGCAGCGGGAGACTTGTACAGACTTCTGTTACCGTGCGGTAAACAGAAAGATGAAAGAGTCCAAGAGATATCTCTGTTGAAAATTCTCGCAATGTCGAAGGCGATGGAATCTAGCGTCACAGCCGTAGATGGTCCTTCATTATGCGAGAATCCCCGTTAATCAGAGACCTAAGTCCATGATTGTTGGGCAGAGATACGGTTCGGTAGTATCAATCAAAGCAGGGGAGAGAGAGACATACATGGACCGTGCATCTCGGAGGCCCAGCTGATACTGAGCTGCTATCAGGCAGTTCGATACGCAGTAGTTGAGCCTGAGCTCTCGCTGACTCGTCATCCTGAGTTGCCAGGTAATCTATTATTCCACGAAGGAATGCGTTCGGCTAGAACTACCGAGCATAAAAGATATGCTCGAGCAATTATATTTAGGCGAAAACGAATTTCGGTAAATATAAAAAGTTGAAATGGTGTTGTCGTGACAAAACCGTAAGTATATAAAATTGAAACTGAAAACTCCTGGGAGGTTGCAGGCAACACGAGTTGCAGTTCAATTAGAATACTTGTCTTATAAGTCGCAATCCGTAGATTAACTAGGATATGCGCCTACCCCTCGGACAATTCAACTGCTTAGTAGAATCATGTCGCGAGGTTAATATACGTAGTATATTTGTAGGATTCTGAACAACGATTCTCCATCCTAATTTCTTTCCTTCAAGAAAACAAAATAAGGATGGAGATCGACCACCTTCGATCTCTATCAAAGAGAGTGAAGGAGAAGTCTTCTCGAAGGAAAGCTTCAATGGTGAACAGAATACTAAGACGATAGTTCAAGCCAAACTGGATATTCCCGTCCGATCTTCTCTATTCCAGGTTGGTCGCCTACTGTGAGATAGTTTCTTTCAGCAGCAGTCTTCTTCCCAATGCTAGAAATACCAGGAATTCGAGCATAGGCGAGGTTCCCGATTATCGTGTAACATATCGGGGATTCTCGTCTCGCTCACTTTGGACCGTGGTCTCGCCCAAGTGTTTGGAGATCGTAAAAAACTCGAACACTGAATGCGCTAGAAATTCCGTAGAATTCTAAGCAGTCTGCGAAACCCCCACCGAATTCGTCAAACGATATCGGCTGGTGGTCCTCTCGATTCCCGTAGAAATCGAGAATGGGGCAGGATTCCTCCTCAACGACCGGGGCTTACGTCGGGTAGGACCCGAAGGTCCCCCCGGTAGCGCAGTCCCGAACGTGGGATCCTACAGAGAAATCTCCGTAGGATCCCTCCCCTTTCCCTCGTAGCCGTAAGGAGAGAGGGAATGGGGGAGAAATTGGATACTCGCTCACCTTCCCAGTGGAACTAGCAGTTGGAGAAGAGTAGGAGCAGCCATCGCCTTGCGGCGATGGCCTCTCAGAGTCTGGGAAAACGTATCGTCAGGAGAAAACGTTTTCCCGCGGAGGGTTACGAACTCTCACTGTAGGTAAGGGTCTGCCGCCACTGTGAACGTCGTCTGGGTGGGGCTGATCGACACCTGACAGGAGAGAGCCGATACCGTCCTCCGACTCATTCCAGTCCTCGTCGAGGTCGAAACCTCTCAGGAGGACCGAAGGAGTATTTAAATACGGTGTCCGAAGACACGTAGAAACGCCGCTGTCGCAGTAGAGGAGGTGGAAGTAGCTTGATCGACCGGCCAGAACTGAGAGAGCCTTCTTGTCCGGAGACGAGAGACTCTGGTTCGAGGCAGAATCGGCAAGCTCCGATCGCGGCAGACCCACCGTCGGTTTGGGTTCCCTCTCGGGCCCCAAAACGACTCAAGCAGAGACGTGGGCTCTGCTGGTGGGAGCGGCAATCCTTCCGCAAGGTCATTATGCTGACGAATCAGCTTAATGACTTCTGCAAATTCCTCTGTATCTCGGGAATAACCGCGTCTTGCGGAGTAGGACCGTCCAGTCCCTCCAACAAGAACCGATCCCGAGATACTCTCCTTCAGAAGGAGGAAACAGCGGCAGACCCCTGACGGTCGCTCCAGCTACTTGCGCGTATGTCCTGGTCGGTCCTAGAACCGTGCCTGGTCCATACAGCGTCATAGCGGGATCGCGAGCGGCGCACCTCTCGCGATCATTCATAGGTACCTCGCTCCTCCCGGTGTAGCCCGAGGAGGTTGAAGGTACAGGAGAGGCAGACCTGACGCTTCCCCCTAGCTCGCTGGCAGGACCAGCGTGCTTGGAGGGCTGCTGCTGATCGTCAATCCGCGGTGGCGATCGAGCAGCAGGCCTAGCCTTGCCGCTCGCCTGGGGCGAGAGGCTCGGCTAAGAACGTCGACGCTGATCTCTAGCGTCAGGCGAGCTGTTGCTGGTTACCGTCTCCGCCCGGTCCGATGGGAGCGGCGTCAGGTGACCTGCTAGGCTCGCTGTCGCGGTGAGACCGGCGAGCGTCCTCTCGGCGCGTCGAGCCGCTGGTACCAGCCGTGGCTGGTACCGACGGCCGCGGGGACCCCTTCCTCGCCTCAACCCGTGGCTGGTCAGCGACCGTCACGTCAACCCGAGCAGCCAGCTGGTCGCTGCGAGAGCGTCCACTGGCCTGGCGAGAGTCGTCTGCACGACACTCGCCAGTCTTCTGCTCCGCGCTTCGGTCTTGACGGCGAGCGAGCTCGGGTGTCAAGACTTTGGCTGGACGGTCTCCCGCGGGAGACCGTCCACTCGGTACTTCTCGCTAACGAGAAGCCGAGGCGGATCCTGGTTTAGGCGGCAGAACCGCTAGAACCAGGCGAGGAAGTGCCAGCCGAAGCTAGTACTCCTCTGGTCCCCGTCTTCTTCTCCTTGGTAGAAGAAAAGACGGGCCCTGTTCCCGAGGGAGCAGGAGGACCAGCAGAAGAGCTCCCCAAATCGCCGGAGCGAGACGGGCCCTTAGAAGATCCCGAAGGAGCCTTCTTAGGGGGGAAAACCCGGGTTACCAGCTGGTCGCTGCAAGAGCGCCGCTGGCCTGGCAAGAGTCACCTGAGCGCTCTCACCAGCCTTCTGCTCCGTGCCGCGTCTTGGCGCCGAGCGAACTCTGGCGCCGAAACTTGGCTGCACGGTCTCCCGAGGGAGAACCGTACACTCGGGATCTCTCGCGAACAGAGAGACCGAGCCGGAACCTGACGTAGCGGCATCGCCGCTAGCACCAGGCGAGGAAGTACCAGAGCTAACCGATACTCCTCTGGTCCCCGTCTATCTCTTCCTTACGGAAGGGGAGACGGGCCCCGCTCCCGAAGGAGCAGGAGGACCAGCAGAAGGACCCCCCGTCCCACCGGGGTGGGACGGGCCCTTAGAAGTTCCCGAAGGAGACTTCTTAGGGGGGAAGGCAGCCTTCTTCTTCTTCGGCTTATGGGCCTTGGAAGTCGAAGGGGAAGAGGCAGCAGCAGACGATGAAGACGAAGATGACAGCTTCCTCTTCTCCTCTCCTCGTCAGCTCACGCAGGACAGTCGTCAGGTCCTCCATCCAGGCCGGAGCCGGGGCTATTGCCGAAGCAACACGGCCCGACTGCACCTGTCCGGAAGGGACCTGGGACTGGGGAAGACACACCGTGGGCAGGACCATCATGGGCAGGCTCAGGAACCAGGAGCGACAGGAACAGCAACCAGCTCAGGAGCGGCAGGAACAGCGGCAGCGGTAGACCCAGAAGGGACAGCCAAGCCAACAGCGGGTAATCACATCAGCGGCAGGTACGGCAGGCCCAGCGATTGCCTCGTAGAATCATCGGCAGCCAGCGGAACCTGGTACTGGCGGCCGGTCCAGGGGCGAGCTGCTGGAACAGCGGAAAGTCTGGGGCAGGCAAACACGAAGAAAACAGGCGGCGGCGGCAACTCCCCCTCGGTACGGCGGCGGCCCTAGTAGCGGCAGACGGCGTCACCGACACAGCATGGGGAGTGTAGACCAGAGGGGGGAGCAGCATAAGCGGCCGTGGTAGTAGTGGAGACCGCCCCAGACCTCGCTAGACGCTGCAGCAGCCCGTGGATGCTAGGCACGCCCTGCCGCCGCGGTGGTCCATACCTGTCCCAAGGTCGTTCTCCCACGGATGTAGCACCTGCGGTAACATAGATAGATTAGTAAGAGGGGTTCCCTCACGCACGGGGGGAAGACATGCCCCACCCCGAACGCAAGGAAGACCCCAAATACAAATACAACGAAGAAGCTGAGCGGGGGGCAGGAAGGAAGACGAAGAATCGGATACCAAGGGAGGCGCCGGGAGAGCTTTCCGACGACTTCCTGGCAGACTTCGCTTCCCCTACCCCGCACAGCAGTGAAAAGTAATATGAAAATGAAACAGAAATACTGCCCTTGCGATTCACTTCATAGAACTTAAAGGGGAAAAGATCAATTCCCGGGTAAGAACGGAAACTTGATCCAAATAATATGATGCTATCATAAAATATATATGAAAATGAAACAGAATACTGCACTTGCGATTTCACTTTCACATAAAATAATCGTAAGGATCAATTCCCGGGTAAGAACGAAAATTGATCCAAATTAAATTTCATGCAAATAAATAAATGAAAATGAAAAGAATATTGCAATTGCGAATCCACTTCATTGCATTCTATATACAAAATAAAAAGCTCGTGCTGAGCGCAATCACACTCTCGGTAACGAACGCACAGGGCAAAAATATAATGAAAAGAGTACTTACATTTTTCAATTACACACTTTCGCCCAAAATACATGACTCGGCGCGAGAGCGCCCGCCCTCGGCACCGAGGACATAATTCAAGGGTTTAATTCATGAACAGAGAGGAAATCGCCGCATCTACGGCGATAGCTCCATGTTGGTTCATAATAAGTAATGAAAATGAAAACAGTGTACTTACAGTTTCATTTTCAAGTCAAACAAACCATTAGTAGAAAACACAATATAAACAAAGCATACGGACGATGAAGCGGGCAGAGAGCGATGACGAAACACGTCCTTCACACCCGCGGCCGAAAGCAAAACTGATTTGTTTACCTCCCAGTCGCGCGGCGCGCGACTGTCGGACAAGCAGTTAACTACCGTTCTCTTCCCCTTGTTCGAAGCTTACGACCGTTCCAGCTGCCGCTAGCTACTTCCTATTGTTAAAGGACCGAGGGTTTGTATTACGTATCGGAACAATGAAGAAATAAGAGAGGAAATGATTGTACTTACAAATGTTCACACACAAAACACAACCAAATACTCATGAAAGCAAAAACGACGAGAAGCGGGCAGAGAGCGTCGAACACACACGTCCACTCTGTGAGGCCGAAAGCAAAAGTGATTTGTTTACCTCCCAGTCGCGCGCCCGCGCCTGTCGGACAAGCAGTTAACTACCGAACCCCTTGTTCGAAAGCTTACGACCTATCCAGCTGCCGCTAGTACCTTCCTATTGTAAAAGGACCGAAGGTTTGTATGCCGTGTCGGAACAAACTTAAATTAAGTAAAAGATTTACTTCTTGGTTCCTTACCTGATAGCAAAGTAGACTCTGTGATTACTGTCACTTAAGCCTGCTTCTGCTTTTATCAGAGTTGCCAGCCAGGTGTGGACCTGTAGTGCTGGTGCACTCTGGATGCTCTGTCAACGGGGACGTGACCTCAATGACAAGACCATCGAGCCAAACATATGGGAGTACACAGACAACCGACCACCACCTGACCAACTAAACCAAAAAACCCCTGACAGTTAAACTAAAGAATGGGAGATTTCCACAGAAAGATCTCACCATCTACCACAAACACAACAATAAAACTAAACCTAAGCTAAGCTGGGATAGGGAGAGAGCTACCTTCAGCCCCAAAACTGTGTCTGCCGAAATGTATGGCCCCAAAGAACTACAGTTCTCGTAAATCGTCTCACATCCCGGAGGTAATGTGAGGCGAATACGGAATTGCTCCTCCAAAAGGTGCTATCAAGGATATCTTTGATAGACATATTCCTTTGGAAGGCAAGAGAAGTAGCTACGGCTCTGACTTCGTGAGCTTTCACTTTAAAGAGGCTCAAATCAGTCTTCTGGCAAGATGAATGAGCCTCTTTAATGACGTCCCTCAAAAAGAAAGCCACAGCATTCTTCGACAACGGCAAATCTGGTCTCTTCACCGAGCACCAGAGATTACCTGAGGGACCTCTTATCTCTTTAGTTCTATGAACATAGAACTTGAGAGCCCTGACAGGGCACAGGGCTCTCTCTGGTTCTTGACCCACGAGACCCGACATACCTTTGATCTCAAAGCTCTTGGGCCAAGGATTAGACGGGTTCTCATTTTTTGCCAAGAAAGTCAGGCTCAACAAGCAGACAGCGTTGTCCCCCTTGAAGCCCACTAGGCTACTGAACGCTTGGATTTCACTAACTCTCTTCGCCGTCGCCAGAGAAGTTAGGAAAAGCGCTTTCTTTGTCAAGTCCCGTAGAGAAGCTTCGTGGAGAGGCTCAAAGGGACTTAACATTAGATGCTTCAGAACCACATCGAGATTCCATGAGGGTGGTCTTGCCTGTGGAATCTTGGAGGTTTCGAACGACCTTAAGAGATCGTGTAGATCCTTGTTGTCGGAGAGGTCCGGTCCTCTGTGTCGAAAAACGGCCGACAACATACTCCTATAACCTTTAATTGTAGGAACTGCCAATTTCTTCACATTTCTTAGATAGAGCAAGAAATCTGCTATCTGGTTCACAGAGGTCGTGGAAGAGGAAATTCCTTCCTTTTTGCACCATGCCCTGAAGGAGGCCCACTTAGATTGGTAGACAGCTCTTGAAGAGGCTCTTCGAGCATTAGCGATTGCTCTCGCAGCTGCTTTCGAAAAGCCTCTCGCTCTGGCCAACTTTTCGATAGTCTGAACGCAGTCAGAGCCAGAGCGGAGAGGTTTTGGTGATACCTTTTGAAGTGAGGCTGTTTGAGTAGATCTCTCCTCCAGGGCAACGTTCTTGGGAAGTCCACAAGGAAAGTCATGACCTCTGTGAACCACTCTCTTGCTGGCCACATCGGGGCAATCAGAGTCAACCTTGTCCCTTCTGAAGCTGCGAACTTCCTCATGACTTCCCCCATGATCTTGAATGGGGGAAAGGCGTAAAGATCTAGGTCTGTCCAGCTCCAGAGCAACGCGTCCACCGCAATTGGTCCTGGATCCAGGACCGGGGAGCAATACAGAGGAAGCCTCTTCGTCCTCGACGTAGCAAACAGGTCGACTAGAGGACGTCCCCACAGTCTCCATAATTGCCGACAGACTTCCTGGTGCAAGGTCCACTCTGTTGGCAGAATTTGATTTCGACGACTGAGAAGGTCCGCCCTGACATTCTGTACCCCTGCCACGAATCTCGTCAGGATCTTGATCTGCCTTACGTCTGCCCATAGCAGAACTTCCCTCGCAAGGAGAAAAAGGGATCGGGAGTGAGTTCCTCCCTGATTCTTCAGATATGCAAGGGCTGTGGTACTGTCTGAGTTGACTTGAATGACCTTGCCTGACACTTTGCCTTCGAAGAACTGCAGCGACAGGAAGATCGCTGCCAGTTCCTTTACATTGATGTGCCAGGCTACCTGTTCCCCTCTCCGGGAGCCTGACACTTCCTCCCCTCCTAGTGTTGCTCCCCAACCGGAAATGGAAGCGTCTGAGAACAACACTAGGTCGGGGCTCAGAAGATTTAGGGATAACCCCTCTCGCAACTTCTGAGGGTCGAGCCACCATCTTAAGCGGTCTTTCACTGTGTTTGAGATCCTTAGGATCGCATTCAGGTCCTCCTTCGCTTTCCATTCTTCCGCAAGGAAAAATTGAAGAGGCCTGAGGTGCAGTCTTCCCAACGAGACAAACTTTTCCAGCGAGGAAATGGTGCCCAGCAGACTCATCCATTCCCTCACCGAACAAGCTTCTCTCCCTAGGAAGGCTGCGACTTTCTCTAAACCCAGCTGCTGACGTTCCTGGGATGGAAACGCCCGAAAAGCCACTGAATCCATCTGAATCCCCAGATACACGATGGACTGTGTCGGGGTCAGATGTGACTTTTCGGAGTTGACTAAAAGACCCAGGGACTTTGCTAGGGCTAACGTCGACTGAAGGTCCTCCAGACATTTTCTTCTCGACGACGCTCTGATCAGCCAATCGTCGAGGTAGAGGGATATCCTGATCCCTGAAGAATGGAGCCACCTCGCTACATTCCTCATTATAACTGTAAAAACCATCGGGGCGAGCTGAGGACCGAAACAAAGGGCTCTGAATTGCCAAACCCTGTTGCCTAAGACAAAATCTCAGGTACTTCCTTGAAAGAGGGTGGACGGGGACGTGAAAGTACGCGTCCTGCAGGTCCAGAGACACCATCCAGTCGCCAGGTCTCAAGGCTCCTAGCACCGACTGAGGCGTCTCCATTTTGAACTTGTTTTTCTCCACAAAAAGATTGAGCCTGCTCACATCCAGGACTGGGCGCCAACCCGACGACTGCTTCGGCACCAGGAAAATCCTGTTGTAGAAGCCCGGTGACCCCAGGTCCACGACTTGCTCCACCGCTCTTTTTTCGACCATCTGGTCTAAAAGATCGAAAAGGATACTTTTCTTCTCTCCCTGATAAGTCGGAGAGAGGTCTCTGGGAGTTGATGTTAAAGGAGGAGGATGTAAAAAGGGGATCTTGTACCCTTGCTCTACGATCTTGAGAATCCAAGGGTCCGCCCCTCTCTGCCTCCATGCCTCTGCAAAGAACTTCAGCCTGGCCCCGACTGGCGTCTGAAGGACAAGATCTTCATTTGGCAGATTTTGGCTTAAATGAAGCTCTTCCTCTCGAAAAACCTCTCCCTCGAGGAGCTGCTCTCGAGGGGGGTGCCCCGCGAAAGGGTTTGACTTTCTTCGGGGGTTTAACGAACGAAGATGTAGAAGGAACTGCTGGGCGCCTTGAAGACTGTGCCAAGAGGTCCTGGGTCGCCTTCTCCTGCAAACTCGTCGCAAGATCTTTCACCATAGCTGGGGGAAGAGATGGTCCAAAAGAGGCGCAAAGAGCAATTCCGCTTTCTGAGCGGGGAGAAACCGACTTAGCGGTTTAAAATTACATAGAAGAGCTCTTTTCTTCAGGAAAGCTGTTCCAAAATGAGAAACCAGCTCTTCCGAACCATCCCTGACGGCCTTGTCCATACACGACAACACGCTGGACAGCTCCCCCAGACAGAGAATCAGGGCTTCTAGACTGAAGGTCCAAACTCCCAAGCACCAGTCTAAGAAATTGAAGACACCCAAAGTGCGCAGCAGTCCCTTCAAGTGGTGGTCCGTCTCCACAGGAGTCCAGGACACCTTTGCAGATGATAAGAGGGACCTCTCTGAGCGTCCACTAAAACTGGAGAAGTCCCCAAGAGCGGACGAAGGAACCTTTACCCCACGTCCTCCTTGGTTTCATATACCAAATGCCTCTTTCCCGGAGAGTCTAGAGAAGAAGGGCGAAAGTGGTCTTGCCCTGGTCCTTCCTTCGAGACATAAAATCTTGGAGCTTCTTGAAAGCCCTCTTGGTTGAAAGCGACGTCTTCATCTCGACAAACTCAGGAGTCTTGACTGACTTAGAAGACGAAAGTTGAGAGGGAGGAGACCTAGGGGCTGCCGGCTGAAACTTATCCCCGAAGGACGAAACGTAACAGCCGCACAAGAACCTTATAGTCTGAGACAGCCGAAAGCTACAGGAGGTTCTTCTTCGACGCTGAACTCGCTGGACTACTAAGTTCCCCTTCTTCTCTAAGAGGAACTGGAGAACGTCCATCCGGAGAGGGCGTACGTCCAGCAGGCTTAGGCCTAAACAAGGACTTCCGCTGATTGGAAGTCACCGCTTCAGGCACGGACTCGCCCTTACGACGATCCTTTGAAGGACGGACATCTTGTGAACGTAGAGCGTCCTTTGAAACAACGGGAACTGTCTTACTACTAGACACGTCCCTACGAGAGGAAGCACGAGCTTCCTGACGAGAGGCGCCAAAAGCGTCCTGCTTAGCCAGGCAAGCGTCCTGCTGAGCGTCCTCAAAAGCGTCCTGCTTCGAACGGCGAGCGTCCTGCTTTTCAAAAGCGTCCTGCTTCGAACGGCGAGCGTCCTGCCGAGCGTCCTCAAAAGCGTCCTGTCGAAAGCGCAAAGCATCCTGCTGAGCGTAAGATCTACTCGGAGAACGAGAGAACGGTGACGATCCGGAGGAGGAGAGGAGAGGACGAACGAGACGAGAGAGAAGGAGACTGCTTCGTCCTCTTGACGGGCAGCCTGACGTCCTTTCTTCGCTTAGGCTCGACTGCTGCTGGGCGAGTCCTTTGAGCCATGAGAGACGAAATCTGGTCCTGAAGGGACAAAAGGATTTTCTTCGTAGGTGACGAAGAAGAAGGGGCAGGACTGACCCTGCAAGAAGGCGAGGGGCGAGGGGACGCCTCCTTCCTTCTCGCAGGTACAGCTACCTGCATCTCAGGGGAACACGCCTGTACGCGCAACCCAGCGTCCTCGTCAGTTGAGACTCTACCTCTCTTCTGAGGAGGAAAAGCGTCATACGCGTCCTCTGAAGAAAGCGGTGATAGGACGTAAAGCGGTGATAGGACGTGAAGCGTCCTCAAAACGAAAAGTCCTTTTCAGCGGACGAGAGTCTCTCCGAGCGCTCCACCCCTTGCGCGGGGAGGACGCTTCGGAGGACGAAAAGCAATCCTTCAGGACGCGCACTCATGCGCACTCCTTGGCAGCCTGGGACTTAGCAACAAGGCCTGCCAAAGGGACGCCAGATCGGTGGGGAGCCCCCGTAACCCTCTTGCGGCTTTCGACATACCCACTCCCTGGGTCCTGGGAGTCCGATAGAGGTCTAGGCCTAGAGGCATTATGGGGCCGATCTGACGCCCCTCCACCAACACTAGGGGCACTATCACAAACTTTCACAGGGCCAGTTTCTAAGGCCAACACTTTCGATTCAAGAGCGCGAATAGACTCGAGAATCAGAGAAAGGGCATTACCTTCTCCAGACACAGCAATAGGGCCCGAAGGCAACAACACAGGATTAGGTTGAACAAAATCTACCGGTGTTAGAGGAGGAGAAATATTACATTCCTTACCTTTTGTAGAACTGCTCTTGGAGGAAGACCTCCTGACTCTATCACGCTCCAATTTACGCCGATAGGTCTCATACATCTTCCATTTATCATCTGACAAATCCTTGCATTCATTGCACCGATCATCAACCAAGCAAACATGCCCCCTGCATTCCATACAAACTGTGTGAGGATCAACTGAAGGTTTAAGAAGCCTCACCTTACATTCACTCCTCACACACTCTCAAACTCCCTGTACTTGATCCCGACATCATGTACACAGAAAAGCCAATCCAAAATCAAAAACCAATCCACTATTACGCGTGCCAATCCAACAATCCAGAGTCGATACCAAAAGTCAATCCAGATAATTTAAAGCGAGATAATCCAAAAATCCTGGACGGAGGTACTGCAAACAGTTGTTTCCAGCACCGGCGACAGAAAAAATATGAATAGAAAATGGGAATGGTTCCTGAAATCCGCCTCCCAGCGGCGGGAATGGGTACTACCACCTGGCCGCCCACTACGTGTGCCGGGAGTTTTGAAATTCTGTCGGACGTCAGAAAATACAGCTATATATATATCTGACAGGTAAGTTTCATGAACAAAATCATATTATTACCTGCAATGAATATTCTATCACTATCACGCACTCATTCATAAATTCCCTGACACATTGCAACATCAATTATAAACACTGAATACTCAAAATACTTTATAAAATACAAAAGAAAAACAATTTTAATATAAGCCTTTTTTTAACCTCGAACAAAGGAACTAAAAACAGCAATTCCGCAAATAAAATAAATGAACTACACAACACAGAGGTCACAGAGTACCCAAAAGATTTCATAAACATGCAAAGAGTAAGACTTTCAGACTGGCACTACACTGGAGGAAAGCAGACCACATAAGGTACGATCAAGTGAAAGCAAAAGAAAGGAACACTACAGTCGACACATTCACCATTATAGAAATGTAAACCCAACAGGTATTAAATCACAGTAGTAAAATACCTGTACAATAAAACACATGGCAACACTACACAGGATGTATGAAACAATGCTACAAAGAACAACTGAACTTATCAAAACCCAATACAATATTGAAGTAACGCATTGGTACATCATTCATCATTTGTTATGGATTAGCATTTGATCTATTAGGATGGCCACCCTATGTGATGAACAGCATATTACAGCTTACATAGGCCAAAGGCCAAATGATTACCACTTGCAATATAACACTAGGAATTCAATGAATGGAGATTAATTCACACACCTCATTTGTACGGTAGTGCGAGAAGGCACTGTGAAATTTTCCTTGGTCCCAATTCATTCTTCACACTGTTCACAAAGTAGCTATGGATAGCATGGACACTGCACCTTATGTAAGGGTAGGTTACCATAGGTTAATATTACCTTACTAGGTTAACTTTTGCATGGATATTACCTTGTTCCTGATTTGTTTATTTTCCTTTTTATGTATATTTAGTGATAACATACATGAAGTGTTTTTCTTTATTTATGTTGGTGCTATTCACTCTATCTTTTGAAAACTTGTCTCACAGTAGTCCCCCATAATTGTGACGGGAAACAAAAAAAAGTTTGTCTCAACACTAACAATAAAAGAGAAAATATGAGACAAGCAGTTGGAAAAACATTTTCTTACATCTGGCAAAAACTGTTACGCATAAACCAAAAGTACTGTTAGGCTAACTCTTTGTAGTATAGCCTATAAAGTCCTATAATCACTAATGTCTATTTAGGTGATAATTCCTAGAGGTATTTCACAATAACAAGTAAACTTCAAAATTGATATCTTTAGCACATCTTAACATCATGGTGTTAATCTACAGATAAGGCTTAAAATTCCTATCATTATCTGCGCAACAACCAGGATCAGTAGGGGAGTTTCAATTTGAAGCTCATCTATTACTGTAAATACAAGGAATATACACTACACAAACATAAGTTAAAATGAGTGAAAACTACAAGCCAACTGTTCTCAGCAAGATGCTATTAAGCTATTTAAGCTGACGAAACAATTGACATTTTCCTGTAGCCTAGCCTGTATATTCTGCATAACTGTCCAATATGATATTGTTTTATTTTACAATAAAGTTTTGTACATACTTACCTGGCAGCATATACTTAGCTTACGTCTCTGACGTCACGACAGAATTCAAAACTCGCGGGCTAACGCGACAGGTAGGTCAGGTGATCTACCTTACCGCCGCTGGGAGGCGGGTGTAAGAACCATCATACCTTTCTTGCCAGATTTTTTCTCTCTATACCTGTCTCCTGAGGGGAGGCTGGGCGGGCCATCAATCGTATATGTCTGCCAGGTAAGTATGTACAAAACTTTATTGTAAAATAACAATATCATTTTTGTACATGAACTTTCCTGTAAGACATATACTTAGCTGATTGACACCCTTGGTGGAGGGTACAAGACAGAAAATAACAAAGAAAAGGTAAACAACACCTGTTGTAGGATAAAAATAACCTTGGTTCTTACCTGTTTGGGCTGAAGACTTCATAGATACTGTCTATTAGTCTGCATAGCCATAAGAGCTACAGCGAGGGCGTGACCTACAGCTGAAAACGACTCTTTGGGTCTACTAACGGGACTTGATATCCGCTTACTTAGTAGAATCCAAGTCGGATCATGTCAATGGGGTTCGCCCTCTTCTATGACAGAACCTGTCCACTACCAACGCAGGGAGCTTCAAACCAAATCCGATCACCTAACCAAACAAAATAACGTTATTAGCATTACGACGAAACGAAAAAAAGATGCCTACCTGCATCATTTTTCATACAACCATATGAACTCAATTAACAAAAAAACAATGGAAAAACTACTAAGGATATGTTCCAGCTCCCTGCCCCAGCACCGAATCCGCCGATATGTACGGGCCTAACGCGAAGCACTCGTCATACGTAATACTGACGTCTTTTAGGTAGTGGTGGCGAATACTGAATTACATCTCCAGAATGTAGTTTTCATCAGATTCTGAAGAGACATATTCTTCTTAAAGGCCAAGGAAGTGGCAATTGCTCTTACTTCATGAGCCTTGACTTTTAGGATCTTGAAATGTTCCTCATTACAAGCTTTATGTGCTTCTTTCACAAACACTTCTAATGAAGAAAGACAGCGCATTTTTCGACAATGGTCTGCTGGGGTCCTTTACAGAGCACCATAGTCTGTCCTCAATGCCCTTAAGGGTTTTCTTCTTCTGAAGGTAGTATTTTAAACTCCTAACAGGGCAAAGAGTTCTTTCAGGTTCTTCCCCTACTATGGCAGATAAACCACGAACCTCAAAGTTCCTTGGCCACGGATTTGAGGGGTTCTCATTTTTTGCCAAAAACGAAGGAAGGAAGGAACAAACCACGGAATCTCCTTTGAAAACCTACCCTTCCTTCTAGGGCATGAATCTCACTAACCCTTTTAGCTGATGCTAAAGCCATGAGAAAGAGAGCTTTCCATCGTGAGATCTTTGAAGGAGGCTAAATGTGGTGGTTCAAACCTAGCGGACTCAGGAAACGAAGAACCACATCCAGATTCCAACTTGGAACTTCGCTCGAGGTTTCTTGGAAGATTCAAAGGATCTTAATAGATCATGAAGATCTTTGTTATTCGAAAGATCTAATTTCCTATGTCTGAATACCGCAGCCAGCATGCTTCGGTATCCTTTGATAGTAGATACTGCCAAAACCGCATTTTTCTCTGAGGAAAAACTAGGAAATCTGCTATCTGAGTCACAGAGGTACTGGAAGAGGAAAACTTCTGGTTCCTGCACCAACGGCGAAAGACGTCCCACTTCGACTGGTAGACTTTAAGGGTTCGAAGGTCTTCTAGCTGAGGCGATAGCCTTAGCAGCTTTTGTCGAAAACCCCTTCGCTCTGACAAGGACTTTTGACAGTCGAAAGCCAGTCAGATTGAGAGCGGGGAGGTTTCTGTGATAC
Organism: Macrobrachium nipponense; assembly: GCF_015104395.2. Classification (NCBI taxonomy): domain Eukaryota; kingdom Metazoa; phylum Arthropoda; class Malacostraca; order Decapoda; family Palaemonidae; genus Macrobrachium; species Macrobrachium nipponense. The sequence goes on from NC_061108.1 coordinate 98,655,900, forward strand.
TGTCGAAGTGGGGTTGTTTGAGCAAATCTTGTCTTTGTGGAAGTGCTCTTGGAAAGTCCACCAACATTCCAGTACCTCTGTGAACCAATCTTGGGCGGGCCAGAACGGAGCTACTAGCGTCATTCTTGTCCTCTCCGAGATAGCAAATTTCTTGAGGGTTTGTCCTAGTACTTTGAAGGGGGGGAAAGGCGTAGACGTCTAGCCCTGTCCAATCTAGGAGAAACGCATCCACTTATACTGCTCCTGGGTCTGAGATCGGGGCGGGGAGCAGTAAAGTTCGATTCTTGCGTTCTTTGCTGTTGCAAAGAGATCGATGTGAGGTCTGCCCCATCTTCTCCACAGGTCTTGGCATACTTCTGAGTGGAGGGTCCACTCGGAAGGCAGGAGTTGATTCTTCCTGCTCAGGAGATCGGCCCTGACGTTCCTTTCTCCCTGTACGAATCGGTGAGAAGACTGATCTTCCTTGTTTGAGACCACAGCAGAAGATCCCTTGCTGTTTCGTACAGGGAGAAGGAGTGCGTCCCCCCCCCCCCTGTTTTTTGATGTACGCCAAGGCTGTGTGTTGTCCGAATTGACCTGCACTACTGCATTTCGGACGTGGGGTTCGAAGGCTTTCAATGCCATCCAGACTGCCATCAAACTCTTTCTTGTTGATGTGCCAGGACACCTGATCCCCCTTCCAGGTGCCTGACACTTCTCTTGTCCCGAGTGTCGCTCCCCAAACCTGCCTCCGATGCGTCGGAAAACAACACATGGCTGGGGTTCGGCATGTAGAGAGACATTCCTTCCACAAATCGAAGTGGGTTGTTCCACCACCGAAGGACTCTCTTGATTTCCCTTGAGATCTTGAAGGAGAACTCCAGATCTAGGGAGAGACGCCTCCAGTTCTGGTATAGGAAGAACTGTAGAGGCCTGAGATGCAACCTTCCTAGAGAAACTAATTGCTCCAGCGAGGAGAGTGTCCCCAGCAGACTCATCCACTCCCTCGCTGTGCATGCATCTTTCTCTAGGAAGGTCGTTATTTTCTCGTAGCAACGAGCTATCCTCTCTGGCGACGGAAAAGCCCGAAAAGCCAGAGAAGCTATCCGAATCCCCAGATAGATCCTCTCTTGACTGGGGATTAATTGAGACTTCTGGAAGTTCACCAGAAGTCCCAGCGAACTTGCCAATGTAAGGGTCTTTTGAAGGTCCTCCAGACATCTTTCTTGAGACTCTGCTTCGATTAGCCAGTCGTCGAGATAAAAGCGACACCCTCACTCTCCTCAAATGTAGCCACTGCGCCACGTTTTTCATTAACCCCGTGAAAACTTGGGGTGCAGTTGATAGGCCGAAGCACAAGGCCTTGAATTGGAAGATGTTTTCCTCCCATCATGAATCGTAGATACTTCCGTGAAGAAGGATGGACGGCACATGAAAGTAAGCGTCCTTGAAGGTCTAGAGGACACCATCCAGTCCCCTGGACGAAGAGCCGCTAACACTGAGGAAGTTGGTCTCCATGGCGAACTTCCTCTTTTCCACAAAGACGTTCAGGGCGCTTACATCCAACACCGGTCTCCATCCTCCTGAGTTCTTCGGAACTAGGAAAAGTCTGTTGTAAAAGCCCGCAGAGCGGGGATCTTTCACTAGTTCTATAGCCTCCTTCTCTAGCATGAGATCTACTGCTAGAGAAAGGGCTTGATTCATGATGGGGTCCTTGTACTTGGCTACCAACTCCCTCGGAGTTGTCGTCAATGGTGGTCTTGACGAGAAAGGAATGAGGTATCCTTTGCTGACAATCGATAGGGACCAATTGTCTGCCCCTTTGTGGGCCCAGACGTCGGCAAATTTCAGTAGTCTGGCACCCACTGATGTCTGGAGTCCTTGACCGCTATTTCTTCCCTCTGACTGACTTAGAGAAGGTGGTTTTACCTCTCTTAAAAGGTCTAGTCCCTCTGGTTGCAGAACCTCTGACAGCGGGTCCTCCTCGAAAGGGCTCCTGTCTCAGAGGAGTCTCTTTCTTGGTCTTGGGTTGGAAGACAGAGCGAGGTTTCCTGCCGCCTGGGCTAACATGTCCTGAGTAGCCTTAGCTGAAAGGGCACTCGAGACATCTTGGATAATTTTCTTGGGGAACAGAAGAGGAGAGAGTTGAGCATACAAGAGCGAGGCCCTTGTGCATGAGACACTGCCTTCGTGAGAAACGAACAGTAGACCGACCGTTTCTTAAGCACTCCAGCTCCAAACAGTGAGGAGACTTCACTCGATCCGTCTCTCACTGCTTTATCCATGCAGTGAGTACACAGTTAAGATCTTCAGGAGACAGAGCATCTGGGGTCTTGGTCTTATTAGCCAGAACACCTAAAGACCAATCAAGGAAGTTGAAAACTTCCAGGACTCGGAACATTCCCTTCAGTAAGTGGTCAAGTTCGTTCATTCCCCACGTAGTCTTGGCGGACAAGAGGGCGGAACGACGAGCAGCATCCACTAATGAAGAGAAGTCCGAGTCCGCAGACGAAGGGAGAGCGAGGCCTAAAGGTTCTCCCGATTCGTACCAGAATCCCAATCTGCCGGTCAGTTTAGACGGAGGGAAAGAAAAAAAACCGTCTTCCCTTTCTCCTCCTTAGAAAGGAGCCATTCCCAAAACCTCTCAGCGCCTTCTTCATGGAAACAGTAGGTTTCATCCTTACACAAGACGAAACCTTCGACGTCTTCGAAGTGGAGAATAACGAAAGAGGTGAAGGGGAGCCACAGGAGAAAGGATATCTCCAAACTCTTGCGGAGTAACTCTGTTAGTTTCTTATAGGAGAAACTGAGGCGTCTTTTGGTCCTTCTTCTTCTGAGGGGTCCTGTTCCTCCTGAGCTGAAGAGCCCTCCTGATCCTTAGAGGCGCGACTATCCTTAAAGGAGTCTCTAGAGGAAGTTAGACGTATACGTCTTGGAGACAATGCTTCAGGCAAGTGTCTACTTGCAAACATCCTTCTTGTCTGGAGGAGTGCGTTTCCCAGATCCTTGAAGCCTAATAGTAGTCAGGCGGCAGTCAGGTGCAGAGCGCCTGTTTGAAGAAGAACTTCTATCAGGCTCTTGGCGCCTATCCAAAGGAGAGCGCCTACCAGGCTCTTGGCGCCTGAACCGAGGCGAGAGAATCTCTGGCGACGAGCGCCTACTAGGTGAGCGCCTACCAGGGAGAAGCGCCTGCTAGGCTCTCGGCACCTGACTCCGAGGCGAGTAAAAGTCGGGAGACGAGCGCCTGCCAGGCGAAACGCGCCTAACAAGCTCTTGACGCCTGTCCAGCGAAGGGCGCCTGTCCGATTTAGGGCGCTTGTCAACCGGAGAGTGGAGGCGAGACGAGGAGCGGCTACGAGGTGAGTAGTGCCTACTAGGCTCTTGGCGCCTGTCAAGGGGAGCGATCCTGTCTCGAGAAGAGCGTCTGTAGGGTGAGGCTCTCCTACGCGCAGTTTGCTCCTTGTCCGAAGGAGAAACTTGTCTGTCAGGCGAATGTCGCTTAGACGCAGATGTGATCTTGTCCGAAGCAGAAAGCCTCCTGCGAGAATCCGAACGACCACAGTGAGCGCGCTCTTCCGTCGAATAGCGAGAGTCAGGAGAGGGGAGCCTGGACTTCTTTACAGGAAGCGAGACGTCCTTCCTACGACGAGAAGACACGCAAAGAGAGCCAGCCAGAGCCGAAATCTGCGCCTGAAGGTTAGCCAACACCCTTGCAGGAGAATTCACAAACTCGTGAACAGGAGACGAGGCTCGATCTCCGCTCGGGGAACGATACTCCTGAGATCTCTTACGCTTCTTCGCTTCCACCTCAGGCTCTTCCGAAAAAACTTCAGGGCTGGAAGGGCGGGCGGGCGCAGGGAGCGTTCCAGGCTCTCTTCGAAGGGCGCGAGGCTTCCGAAGAGCTCCATCCTCTTTTAGGAGAAGGCGAAGGAAGACGACGACGAAGCACTGGCGCAAAATTTCTCTCTTGGAGCGATCCAAGGGTAGCCTGGGACGATCAACATGAGCTACCGAGGGGACGCCTGACCGTTGGGGATGCTCCCTAACCTTCCTGCGGCTTCGACTTTCCTCCTCCACTGGGACTGGGAGTCTGGAAGAGGTCTAGGCCTGGAAAGCATTAGGGAGCCGATCAGACGCACCCTCCACTGCACTGGGGTTCACTGCACAAATCACTATTGGAATCACTCTTACCTTCTAGTTGCTTGATTTTCCTCTCCATACTGCGAATGGTGGCTTTTCATTGAGGCCACTTCCGAAGGCGCATCTTCGGCTTCGGTGCAGGGAGCAGGAGCTGAAACTGACAAAGGAGCTACTTCTAAAATAGGATTATCTACATCCAACTCGCTAATACGAGATCTACTACTGCTCCTGGAAGAAGCTTTTCCTAACTTTATCCTTTTCAAGCTTCCTCAAGTAGGAAGACAAAGACTTCCATTCATCCTCATTCAGCTTTTCACATTCATTACAAGGGTTATAAAAGGTGCATTCATTCCCTCTACACTTCAAACATACCGTGTGAGGGTCTACCGCAGCTTTCGGTAGCCTCACCTTACACTCAGTCATACAACAAAACTCTAAACATAGCAGTTTTCTTAGTATCAACATCAGACATCATGAATCCAAGAAAAATCCAAAGAAAAATCCAAAGAAAAGTCCAATAACTGTCCACAAATCACGAATGCCAGGCCAAAAGATCGGGTACTTCACCAAAAGTCCGTAGAAACAATCCAGGGCGAAAAACGAGAAAAGAATCCAACTGTCAAGAGGTACCGACAACAGGTGTGGTCGACACCGACGACAGAAAAAATCTGGCAAGAAAGGTATGATGGTTCTTACACCGCCTCCCAGCGGCGGGTAAGGTAGATCACCTGACCTACCTGTCGCGTTAGCCGCGAGTTTGAATTCTGTCGTGACGTCAGAGACGTAAGCTAAGTATATGTCTGACAGGAAAGTTCATGTACAAAAATAATAAGCAGCAATGGACCTCAGAATAATCACTGAGACTTAGAAATAAAAAGTTTTCAAAAATTACTAGGCTAAGTATGTTGACCATCATAATGTAACCTATTCCAATACAAATGTAAACCATGGTTTTCCTGAATTTTCTTAATGTAATTCCTACAAATTTTGGCACTTTTTCCATTGCAAATGGTATTTTGAATTATAAACTTCGCCAATAATATTGGGGGACATTATGGTAAAGTGGTTTAGGGTGGATTAAACAGCAAATAGAGCCTCTGGTGACAGTCACTATAATAAAATTCACAGGAATCGTATAAAAAATGACCTTTAATATCAAACAAAAGCTAATCCTACCTCCTCATTCCCCATTCACAGGGGAAACCATTATCTCTAGTGATAAAAAACTTGTGAATGTATAGCATGAGTGGCAGTTGTAAAATAAAAGAGAAAAATACATGGAACGCAGATGAAAAATGGTAGTAATATTTTATTCTAATATCATAACTTGATATTGGAGTTCTTATGCTGTACTCTCAAGACACCTATTATGCATAATACTATGAAAATACACTTGAATCTATCACAAATTTACTACTACCAAGATATCTAATGTCTTTTACATTTTAACAATCCTTCCCAATGAGATTGGTTAAACAGAGTGCTCATGGAAGGGGTTACGAAACTGAAAACATTACTAAAAAAAAGAAAGAGAGAGAAAAAAAACTATAGTTATTCTGTAGTCATTAACTACAGGGATGCACCCAATCTACCTGGCCTGGGGCAGGCTGGGGGTGGTGTCATTTGCACTCCTGGATTTCCCATAATCTCTGGTAAATAGCAGCAACTGCACTTGCAAAAATAACCTCTACAGTCATCTAACTTAACCTTATCTGTGATGATCATAGCAGGCAGCGAACCTTACAAAATTAAAGTAATTATAAGATTAATTATTTGCAAAGATTTTATTTATTTCTAGTGATGAGATTAACCCAGCGATTGTTTAATAATAAATTAATTATTTAATGCATACAGGAAAGCATGTATATGATGCAGTACAGGTGAGAGAACTCGATAAATCTACCAAAATAATGAGAAATTTATTGTCATTTGATAATGTTCTTACAAATAAAAGCTCCACAGGACAACAAGTTTAGGTAGTAACAGCCCCTCATAGACACCCTTTTATTTATTGGTCAGTCAAAAATTTCATTAACACTATACTACTAGCTAAAATATCTTAGAGGCGGAGCTCTTTAGAATTACTGAATTTTGGCAAGGATTATAATCTTACACTGACTTGTTAATAGTAATATGGGTACTTTATAACAATATATAGAGAAAACAATGGCCTACATTAACATAAGCATCCTTACCTAAACGCGAGCTTCAACTGCCTTCAACATAAAAATATTACTAACTTTGGCATCTAGCCTATAGGCTAGTAGTAGGTATTCCAGGGTAGTCCCCTAGGTCGGGGTTACCCTGAAATGATCGACCTAGCCTACTCAAATCATAGGGCCAATAAATAATGAATAAATATCAAGTTCAAAGTTATTTTCCAAGACGTAAATGGGCTAAAAAATGATAAATCACAGATATGAGTAACGTCTACTGGGGTCACGTGATTTTCCCATCTCGTTAGAAGTCAGTCCACTGTCAACAGCAACAGTAACCTGCACGTTGTCCAGTACATTTAGAATGGTACCTTAAATGTGTCACTGTTCTCTTTCTAATTATTTGAAACAATGCAGCAGTGTCAATGGACAGCGCATACCAAACAGATTCTATGACGTTTACATCAGTCTAGCCCGCAGGCTGCCTTGTGTCAACAACTAGATAGCATGACAGACAAACAATTAAGAATGGCCCCTCCCACGAATTCCTCTGCGTAAATGTGAATGAATATTACTTTAATACGAAATGTCACGAGCAGAAATTACACTGAATAAAAGCGACATTACCACCAAGTGCAGAATAACGCGCAACCACTGCTTTTATACGCGTCAAGTACGTTCACCCTTCGATCTTTGGTGGCCCGATCTGTCAAAATACGTAGAACGTCAAACGTAGCGCTGCAGTGACAGCAGTGTTGCCATAGGCTGTATTTACTCAAATGTATCATAGAGACAATAAATATAGACTGGGTTTTCTTTATGCCGCCATGTAAAAACCAAACAAAGTAGCCAGAATTTGTTCGAGTACAGTATGACAATGGGGATGGCCAATAAAAGAAAAATGTCCATTGCAATTACTGTGCATTTCTACATCATTCTGGTGCTTCATTAACGTTTTACGTGCAATTTCATAATGTTTTATGTAAGTAGTGATTGAAATTATTTGAAAAGATAGTCTTTAAATTGTCTTAAACAATAAGGTTCAAGTTCTCCATTACTGAATTGTAAAATATCTCTAAATATTTTAATTGGGTTTCATACAATTAGCTTCGATCTATCATCTCCGAAAACATAATTTTTTGATTTGCTTAAGGAATATCAATGTTTGTTTAATTAAAGAATCTGGTAAATATCATATTCGTAGCATCTGGTTCTGAAGATAATCATCCACTCAATTTATTTACAAATCTATGAAAATTCTGGGGAATGTGACAGACGACAGCAGTCAAAAGCTGCTATTCCTCCAACCAGTCACCAATGTTTAACTCGATAAATATGAAGTATATCAGACATACTTGTAGACCTACTATTCAAATTAATGCTTACTTTGGAGAAGAATCAGAATCATATATGATCCAGAATAGTCCTTTATGGCTCTCTTTCTAGTGCCTTCGGTATGGAATATATGGTATAATTTCGCGAATTCTAAAACATGAAAATTATAATATGATAAATCTTTGGTAAAGATGAAACACGCAGCGCAGATGCGCTGGGAAGACTTTAAAAATCGGAATAGATTCCTTAAGAAAATGCATGTGTTATTTCAATCCCATTGTAATGGATTACAAAATTTCAAGAACTGCCATGCAATATGCAAATTTTCTCACTCACAATCCACGGAAATTATCGAAGAATCATATGCAGTTAAGAATTTTATTTAAATCCCACCGGGGAACTTGATTGCCAGTCAGTTTAGTAAACATTTGAGAACGACATTCATTTTAGTGGCTAATTGAAGCACCGCACTCAGCATTCATCCAAAATCAGAAAACTGTATTCTGTATTTTCAAAAGCATTTAATGCAGGAACATGAAAACAAAAAGCCATGCTGATAAATAGTTTTTTTTATAGATTATTACATGTTTCCTTCAGATCTTGAAGTTTAATTCAAATTCGAATCATTATAATGAGTGGTGTACACAAAAAAAATCGCGAAGAAGAAGAGAGCTTATTTATAATCACATACTATTACAAAGATGTGATAAAAAAAAATTATGCTAAAGGGTTAAAAAGGCAACCAGTAATTTACAAAGCCAACTCGGTGACAATGAGAGCTTTAGCTACAGTATATAAAACTAAAAGAATCTTATATCACCCGCGACATATGAGTTAGCCAATTACGTACACCAGATGGCTGCACTATTACTGGTAGTTAGAATAATTCAGCCTACAAAATCCTGATCCATGTGAATATATCTGTTTATGTATTCTTCACCCAAATTGCTTTTAATTTTTAGAAACCTGCTAGTATTTACAGATTAACGTTAATGATAAGTACATTAGCACTAGGGTCAAACAAGTAATAAATCGCCATTTTTTATTATTTAACCTTGGAGCTGATTATCGACGTCATGTTTAACAGAATGAGCGTCATTCATCTGTCCTTTACAAGTTAGGTTTAGGCCAAACTTTTCCACGGTTAGGTAATACAAGATAAATGTCATAGTCATCCTCATCCATCCTTTATAAATGAAAACATACAGTTGATAAAGTAGCCTATACTTGAGGTTAGGTATACGAATCCATGTGTGGCTTTATTTATTTATTATTATTTTTTGTCATGTCCTGCTTCCTAATGGATACCAGGGGAACATTTTATTAAAATCTTATTTGATTATTCTATATTATGTTAAAATGTTGGGATAACAGAAGACATGGGTCATCAACCCAAAATTACCTAATATGTAAATATTAGTGTGATCGTAAGCTTCTCCATTGTGTGTATTCACGCATTTTGTTATGTCTTGATCCCTAAAAATCGGAACTCGGACATTCCAAGCACTTTGCAAAGCGGGAACCGATCAACATAAGTAGGCTACTGTATTTTGGGAATTATCAGCATCATATTTCGGTACTGTGCACAAAGTAAAAGATATATATTGACTTATGATTATTAAAATATAATTCATATCGTTTACCGACCCTTATAGTCAAAGCTAGTATCGTTAAGGAATAATTATTTTCCGTGTTTAACATTGCTTGCTTTTAAACTCTGACTTCTAGCTCGCATCTGAACCTTGCTATATTTTGGTTATATAGTTTGCGTATGTACTATAGATTCACACACACACACACACACACACACACACACACACACACACATATATATATATATATATATATATATATATATATATGTGTGTGTATATATATATATATATATAAGCGAATCCCACAGGAAAATTATAATCAGAAATCCAAGCGCTTTCGTCTTTACTAAGACATTGTCAAGGAGCTAATGAAATACAATGGGAGAGAAAGGTCTCGGGTACACAACAAGATCAAGAATACCAGATGGTTAATTGTCAAACTTAGATACCCCAAGGACTTTTGTAGATGTGGCATGGAAAAGAGCTAGAAAAACATTTTATTCAACTAATGACAAACTTGAATTTAGTAAGCAGGCTGCATATATGAAATTCCTTGCAAAAAGTGTGATAAAGTCTATTACGGACAGACCGGTAAATCTCTTTCACAACGTCTCAAACAGCACCAATATTCTGTGAGAACTGGGCAAATATCGAATGCATTATTCGTACATATGAGAGATTTAGACCATCCTATTATTAACTGGAGTCAAGCAAGAGCCTTAATCCCATGTAAAATGACACAGTTAAAAGGAATATCATTGAATCTTGTTTCATCAAGTCAAATAATAGAAATGTTCTAAGTTAAGTCTTGGTTTATTTAAACTTGATGCTTTCATAATGAAAAAAGTTGTAGATAAATATAAGCAACAAAATTGAAATATTCAGTCTTTACATGTTTTGGACTGTAAAGATACTTTGTAATTTCGGTTAGGTTCAAATATGTTTAGGTTTGTGACCGTGTGATATCCGATAATCCTGGATTATCTCTTTTAATTTCTACCCTTTTGACAATTAACCATCTGGTATTCTTGATCTTGTTGTGTACCTGAGACCTTTCTCTCCAATTGTATTTCATTAGCTCCTTGACAATGTCTTAGTAAAGACGAAAGCGCTTGGATTTCTCACTATCATTTTCCTGTGGGATTCACTTATTTATGAAGTCACGTGCATCTACTGTGATTTTTATAATATATATATCTATATATATATATAATATAAATATATATATATATATATATATATATATATATATATATATATATATATGTGTGTGTGTGTGTGTGTGTGTGTATGTGTTTATAAAGCCAGAATGACCACTCACATCGAGAAGTTAAAGTGTCGTTGTTGCCATAATGTGTAGTAGTCTTACTCCATTTTCTAAACCTCTCTCCATTAATTATCTCCTAATTACTAATGTTTCAAAATTTGCATTATATCAGTTTGACTATTTGACTCCTGGGTTTTAGTTAGAATTCACAAAACTATTATTACTAGGAGACATTAATGTTCATTGTTAACGGCGTTGCAAAATAAACACTACTTCAAATGTTTCTCTGAATTTTAGCGAAAAAATAACGCCACCAAAAAAGCAGCATCATGTAAAATTATTCACTTTGTTCCTTGAAAACAAATGTGACAATCATAGATACTTATTATAGAAAATGAAATGTAGTACTATTTGCCCAGTCACTGTTCAGTAGGACGACTGGTTATAAAAAACTGCCTGTTTCTGTGTCTGTATAAATATATATAAATATACTTAGGCAATTGAACAAGCGAACAATCTACCGTATGATATTCGTTCTCTCGGAACGACTCGATTAGATAATGTGAACTGGGCCCAGTCATGTCGGTCTAACTTATTGGAGCCATGTCACTGATAATTCGACTCGGTGAAAGCCAATACGTAACAGATCACAGACATCACTTGTGCTGCATTTAGGATGTATTATTATTATTATTATTATTATTATTATTATTATTATTATTATTATTATTATTATTATTATTATTATTATTATTATTATTATTATTAGCAATCAGTGTTTATTAGAGGGTTATTTTTAAGGAGTATGGCCCACTTCACAGCAAGGATTATTTGAATTAATCAGTATAGCGTTTCATTTAAAATTCGTACTAAACCGATACAAAGGGCGCCATATTAGCAGACAACAACTCGTTGGATTACAAGAACACAATCGTAATGGATGCACTAAGTTTTCATCTGCTGAAACAAACGTCCAACCGTTCATTCTTTCAGTAGGTTTACATTACACCCACAAGCGTGTTTAGACGTATAGTCCTACACTTCCTTATATTACTCATTCCTGTCTAAATACTAAGTATGGCCCGCTATCCTTTGAAGTTTATCCTTTCCGAGTAACGTGGTTATTGCTTATTGTCATATGATTCAGCACTTGCAGGGTAAATGTAACAATCAATGTGGTCTTTATTTTCTCTGAAGTGCTCTACCATACACACTTCACTCAGGCTCAGTGTTATAGGTTCTCAGAAGCGTCTCCCAAAAATGTAATGGGAAATTACAGTGAAAACTCTGGCACTGATAAACCCCTTGGTCTCCTAAATGGTGAAATTTCGTCTCAGTTCGTAGACTCTTTCGAGTAACCCTTCCCTGCATCTTGAGCGCCAATGTGGTCACTAACGCAAATCAATATGGCACTTCAGACACTTGAGAGTTTGATTTCTCTCTCTCTCTCTCTCTCTCTCTCTCTCTCTCTCTCTCTCTCTCTCTCTCTCTCTCTCTCTCTCTCTCTCTCTCTCTCAATACTAGATTTAAGTTCCATTCTGTTTCTTAACATATTGTCTTCGATATTATTATTTGCTTTCAAACATATTGGAAAAACGAGTGTTATATTCAGCTCAAGTAAAGAAAATGATAGTATGAACGGAAAGCTTTGAGAGAGAGAGAGAGAGAGAGGAGAGAGAGAGAGAGAGAGAGAAGAGAGAGAGAGAGAGACCCTCCCTTTAACATTAATAAAACAAATGATCGCTTTCAGGATTGTGGACTAATCCGATGCCATTAATTTTAACTCTTCGCCGCTGATTGATTTTGCAAAGCTATTAAAAGCCACCTTCACACAGAACGATCAATGTTTGTGGTATTATTTATTAACAAGAGGAACAGAGCCTGAAAATTTCCCCTATGACCTCCATTCTATAGCGATACTCTGATCCCTACCAGAAAACACGTAGTACATAAGTCTATAGATTTCACCTTAAACCTTTCAGATAAACAAGTACTAGGTGCATTTGGATAAATTCGTAATGCCCTTTTTGCACCAGGGATTTATAACTGGGATATAGAGTTGAAAAAAACAAAAAAGAGAACGGGTTAGCAGATAGGTTGGGTTAGTATGCAACGTTAAAATACATACATCGCCATTAGGACGTACGAATCTCAACATGAAAATTGTTTTTACGCACAATTACCTGTTTTCGTAAAGTTATGTTCGTCTTAGGTACGATGAGTTCTAAACACACACATGCATCATTTTCCTGTGGTATAAGCTTTACACACACGTACCATTGGGGTATCACGCTCTGAATCCACCACCGCTTATCGGTAACGGCGTACAATACTGAAGTTGATAATGACTGACAGAAAAATTACTGCGGGCTACGCTTGTTATAGAAGGAACGTCTTTCTGTAGGTTTAATATTATTTACTGCTGATTTCTTTGTTATTTTTTTTCTAATGCGGGTTACGTGGGGTCGGTTTCTGGTTTAAAAGACGCATTTTAACCGTATTGTTTATTTTGCGCTGTTCATCCTCTTCATCCTCCTCCCCTCCACCTCCTCCACCTCTCCTCCTCCTCCTCTCTCTCCTCCTCCTCCACTCCTCCTCCTCTCCTCTGGTGGGAGAAACGTTTTTCTTCATTATCTGTTACTTATTTCCCTCTATTTCCCTTTTTAATGTAGGTTTTGTTGTCGTCGGGTGGGGACGAGGGGTGAAATGAGTACTAAGAAAACCTTATTTATTTATTCTCCGAATTAGCGCATTTTTTAATCAGAAAGTAAGAGACGTATTTGGGGACAGAAGACTTCTCTAAGCTGTTTATTTGATTCCTATACTGCTGTTTCCCTCTCAAAAATGAATTCTTTATACTCTGATTATTTTTTACTTGTGATCCCTTTATTTGCAGGTAAGAGACATCATATAAAGAGTGCATAAAAGCTGTTTGCGTGTTTCACGTATATTAAGTGGCGGATTTGGGGGCGGGGGCGGGGCGGGGGCGGGGGGGGGGGGGTGTGTGCTATAGCTGCGGGTACCTCGTCATGCGTTCCACCCATGGATATCATATTATATATAGCATTGTTTTCTTTCAATAAGTCATTATTAGTTGCAAACATTTGATTTATAAAACAGCAACTGCTACCACTGTGTAAATTATGTGTAGATAAATTGTGTACACGTTATATATATACATACATACATATATATACATAAAACAACAACTGCTTCTACTATATATATATATATATATATATATATATATATATATATATATATATACTGTGTGTGTGTGTGTGTGTGTGTGTTTGTGTGTGTGTGGATACATTGGGTACAAGATACACACACACACAACACACACACACACACACACACATATATATATATATATATATATATATATAATATATATATATATATATATATGATAATCGTAGGTGCGCCTCCATGAAAGATTTCTAGATCCGCTGCGTATATTATAATATATTGTCAAGGTCAGAAATGTAGTTCTCTCTCTCTCTCTCTCTCTCTCTCTCTCTCTCTCTCTCTCTCTCTCTCTCTCTTTTATTTAAGGACGAGCGGAGAGTTTCTGAGTAAACAAACACTTTTAGGAGCTCAGGAATTTTTTTGTAGGTTTATGCATTCTAATAATTTATCAGTTAATACCTTTGGTATAATTGATTTTTCTGACCTCAAAAACACTTTTTGGGAAGGGATTTATTTCATTTAATATCAAATAATATTTCTGAGGCTACCATAATTTTCCTGGGCTAAGAGACGACATTTTTTTTAGAAAAGATTTTTTATTGCTTAATAATAGTTTTGAGGCGAGATTTTTTTTTTTTTAGTGCAAAGATGGTTTTTGGGAAGTATATGTTTTTATTATTATTAACATTGATTCATGCTACTGAGGTGATAATAATTTTTCAGGGCTCAGAGAAGATTTTTGGGATAGTTATTTTCATCTATTTATTTATTGTCAGTCAATAGTTTTGAGGTGTAAATAATTTTTCTTTGCTTAGAATCGATTTTTGTTAAATCGATTTTTTCCTTGTCAATAAAATATATCTATAAATTGTTTTTCCTTAAGATTCTTCTATTCTTGTTTTGAATGTTTTTTTTTTTACTCATTTTTTTACTCAATTTTTTTTTATAGAATAAGTGGCTTCTCTGGAGTCTGAACGCTTTTATGGAAGGTTAATTAATTGATTGTCAGGTAAATTTTTGAAGATAATTGAGTTTCCAGATTCTGGTGAATTTTCTGGAAATGCAAATATTTGTTTTACGGTAAATGACACTTTTATGGCGTGCCGTGAGTCATTATACAGTTTTATTTTTTCTTTTATTTATTCCTTTTATTTCATGTTTTTTTCACTAAAGCATAGTCGCCTTTTGCTACGATTTTTCATTTGTTAATAATTTTTTTTTATTTGTAGGTGATTTTTCTGGGCGGACTTTTTTTGAGAGGATTTTTCCTTTATCATCAAAATATATTTTTTTATCAGTGAGATTTGTGGGAAGCTTTATTATTTTAATCTTTTACTTTCAGTTAATTGTTTTTGAGTCTCAGATAATTTCATGGGCTCAGGAAAGCTTTTTTTTTTTTTAAGGCTTACTTCTACTTTTATTGTCAACGCAATATTTTTTGTTGGAAAGTGGCCCCTTATGGATTCTAAGAGCTTATGTCATTTTTTCCTATCATACCTCTTTTTTTTTTATTATTATTATTGCATAAATATTTTTTTAAGGACGATACTATATTTCTTTTTTTATGCAATTGTAAGGGACTTCCTGTTCTTAGGGTCACTTTTTTGGAGGTTCGCTTATTTTCTTCTTGACTGTCTGTCTATCAAGGTTCATGGGTGGGAAATGATGTGTCTAAAGGCCATTCATCTATTTCATAATGCTGATCCTTTTTAGGTGAAACAAGAAACGTTTCTCGTTTCGACCCCCTGTTTTTCGAAGTTAATCATTTTTCACATCATTAATTTCTTTATTTTTTCTGAGGGTAGACGTGCAATTTTGTGAAAAATTAATGATGTGAAAAAAAAGTTTTTACATCATTAATTTCTTTATTTCTTCTGAGTGTAGACACGCAATTTTGTGAAAAAATATTTTCATATCGTTGATTTTTTTATTTTTTCGGAGTGTAGACGCGCAATTCTGTGAAAAATTAATTCTGCGAAAAAATATTTTCACATCATTAATTTCCTTATTTTTTCTGAGTGTAAACGCCCAATTTTGTGAGAAATTAATGACGTGAAAAAATATTTTCATATCACTAATTTCTGTATTTTTTCTAAGTGTAGACGCGCAATTTTGTGAAAAATTAATGATGTGAAAAAATATTTTCACATAATTAATTTCTGTATTCTTTTTTAGTGTAGACGCCCAATTTTGTGAAAATTTAATGATGTGAAAAAATATTTTCATATCACTAATTTCTGTATTTTTTTTCTAAGTGTAGAAGCCCAATTTTGTGAAAAATTAATGATGTTAAAAAATATTTTTACATCATTAATTTCTGTATTTTTTTTTTGAGTGTAAACACGCAATTTTGTGAAAAATTAATGATGTGAAATAATATTTTCATATCATTCATTTCTATATTTTTTTTCTGAGTGTAGATGCGCAATTTTGTGAAAAAATAATACCGCGAAAAAATATTTCCATATCATTAATTTCTTTATCTTTTCTGAGTGTAGACGTGCAATTTTGCGAAAAATTAATGCCGTGAAAATTTTTTTTCACATAATTAATTTCTGTATTTTTTCTGAGTGTAGACACGCAATTTTGTGAAAAATTAATGATGTGAAAAAATATTTTTACATCATTAATTTCTTTAGTTTTTCTGAGTGTAGACACTCAGTTTGACGGTCACTTTTTTTTTGTCCATTCATTTTTGTGTCGTCAAGGTGACGGGCTAGGACCTCTTTTAATAGCCGTTAAATTTAACTTATAATCAACCTTTTCTCATTGGTGTAAAAGATATTCTAGGTTTTGTGGAGTTTTATTTATTTTTTTAATGTCGACAAATTTATTTTTATTTGGACAGTGAGACATAAGACGGATTTTGGGACGTTATTATTATTATTATTATTATTATTATTATTATTATTATTATTATTATTATTATTAAGAAACATCAGAAAGATTTATTTTTTTCGGGCAGGTTATATTTTTTTCTTGTTTTTCTTCACATGCAACTTCCACCGCATTCCAGTACCTGGAAATACTAAAATGTGAAGGTTTTCAGTGCACAGTTATTTAGTAGTTAATAATCACATATTCACAGTAACAATACTGTATGAATAAACACGGTAGACACGCAAGAACTATATTATGTATCGTGTATGAAGAATGATGATAATTATTCTTTATTTCTTCAATGAATTATTGATTACACTTGCACATAGAACCGATCTATACAAATACAACCGTGTGTGTAAGATGTTAATATTTGTTTCGTTCGGAGTGAGTGGGAATTTTAATTTGCGTGTCTCTATGAAATCTTGACAACAGTGTGTGCACTTCAGTTGTTTTTTGTTATTGACGGGTGGTGCCCTCTATACACACTTCTATCCCTTATACTGCCGATCTTCTGTATTGTTCTCACTCGTCTATACTTCTGCCAGTGTTGTCACAGCCGGCAAAATGGTGAATTGGTGCATTTTGCCAGATCATGTTTTAGAAGTCATATTCTCATATTTAGACGTTT
>NC_061108.1:98673574-98740026 GCF_015104395.2 Macrobrachium nipponense
GTTTTCTGAGAATCAGAGGTATCCGGGCGAACTTGTCCCGACACTTGGCATTGCCTTCGAACGCCAAACTCGATTGATGTCCTTGAGCTTGGCTTTCAACAGAACGTCCGTGACTGAGGCAAAACTGGAGTGAGCCTAGGATCCTCTCCTGATTCCTTCTCGAAGTCTCTTTGCACTTTAAGAATTGTCTTGTTGCCTTGGCAATCTCCTTTCTCTTTCCTGCTGGAATGGAAAGAGTGTGAGAATCCAAGTCCCAATGAATCCCTAGCCACTGGAACTTGGACTCGAAGTCAACCGGGGACTTGGTCCTGTTGATCTTGAAGACCCTAAATATTCCAGGAAAGACATGACCTTGTCCGTGGCTTTCATACATTTGCCTTTGTCCATCTCCCAGATTAGCCAATCGTCTAGGTACGCCACACCAATATACCCTGGGATCTTTAGCTCCTGCACCACTGTCTCCGCCAGTTTCGTGAAAACCCTTGGTGCTATATTCAGCCCGAAGGGCATTACTTTGAAGGAGTAGGCTTCTTTCCCTAGTTTGAAGCCGAGGAATGGTCGGAAGTGCCGAGCTATCGGGACATGATAGTAGGCGTCTGTAAGATCTATAGAGGTGGTGACGGCCCCACGGGGAAGTAAGGTCCGCACCTGAGAGATGGTCAGCATTTTGAACTTGTCGCAACGAATGTACAAGTTTAGACGGGACAAGTCTAAGATCACCTTCTTTTGTCGGTCCCTTTCTTTGGGACGCTGAATAGACGACCCTGAAATTTCAAGTTCTTCGTCTTGGAGATTGCTCCCTTCTGGAGAAGGTCTTGGAGTAATCCATCAATTCCTGCGTTTGTTCCATAGAAGGTGATGGGTGGAGGAGGACCTTTGATCCAACTCCAGCCTAGGCCTCTGGATACTATGCTTTTTGCCCAACTGCTGAACCCCCAACGATGACGAAAGAGGACAGCCTGCCTCCTACCTGAGAAACTTCATTGAGATGATGAAGGCCGGGATCTCTGCCTGACCTTGCACCTCTAGTTCGCCCTTGGGCTCTGGTCCTCCGCGCTGGCGAAGGATCCTCTAGCCCTGCCACCCCTAGCAACTCTGGTAAAGGGGTGAAATGCCCGACTCTCATAGACCGGGTTAAAAGCGGGCGACACTGAATACTGTGAGGAGGCCTGTTGGTTAGACGGCGGCGAAAGGAAGACAAATTGATGCTGTTGCTGAGGCTGAGCCTTAGAAGTCGAAGGCTGGGATACCTGTTGAATTGGAACAGCTTGTAGCACAGGATGCTGTTGCGGGACTTGGAAAGGTAGGAACTTCCTTTGCCTCTTCTTAGCCCTAAACTGGAGGAAGAAGACTCTGATTTCCTTTTGAAAGGGATTCCCCAACGCAACCTGATGCTTTGGTTAAGACGTGATGCCTCACTCTGAACCTCGGATACTGCTGAAGCTGGGAAGAGATCTGCACCCCAGATTGAGGAAGCTAGAAGCTTGTTGGGTCGTGCCTTATCGTCGCCTCAGACAGAACATGCTTCCTGCAATTTCTCCTAGCAATCGCAAAGTCGTACAAGTCACATTGCATGCTTAAAAGTAACGACTTCGCAATGACCTTAAACAGCAGCTCCTGAGCGTACTCCCGAGCCGCCGTCTCTGTCATCACTAGGGAGTTAAGAGGACCTTGCGAGACGTGTCTTAGCGTCAAATTCGGCTTGGATCAATGCGTCTGACAGCCTAGGAAGGCGTTCACTAAACAAGGTGATTGCACAATCTGGCTTCAGCTTTCCTACCGAGAACGTAGCTGGCAAAATCCTCCCACAAAATCCTCCCTACCTGGGAGTAGTAAAGATGTGGGATTCTGTCTCCCTAAGCTGGGGCATGGGCTCTCTCGAGTCACTGCCTGGAGTGTTAGTTCTGCTACCTTTGATGTAAAAGGTAAGGGTTGCCGACATCAGTTGTAAACATGGTGAAAGGACTTTTAAAAGCTGTTATTCTAGTATTTGAGCAGTCCCACTCTTCTAGGCTCCGTACCCATGTTTGCTGAGCCTGATCTCTAGAGAGGATAACAGTCTCCTTGGGGACCTTATCCTCTCTAACAGAGCTGCCTCCGTAAGCCTAACATAGCGATAAATGGAGGCTGTAAACCTTCGGGGAAAAACTCGAAATCCTCGAGCCTACGTGTGCCGCAACCTTCTATAGTCAAACATCCCATTGACAAACGGAGCGAAGTTAGCCACCCTCCAGGGATTACCCGGGTGGGAAGGGAGGGAGCGTGGACCCGTCAGGCATGTTCTGAGCTTGCATCAAGCTACTAGAAGGGGCCGAAACTGCCGACTCCTGTCTGAGACCTGCAATCAGGGAGTCCTGAGCACCTAACCTGCTAAACACTTCTTCAAACCTTGCTGCAACTGATCTGAGTAAACTACCAAGGCCACTGACCTGATTTAGAATATTTGTGTTGAACTGGTCTTGGTCAACGGAAGGAGAATCATCCTGTCCCTCTTGCGGTACCTTATGAGGTATCCGGTCCCTAGAAGTTAATGGAATGGAACTGGTAGGGCAATAGGAAGAATTCCCTCCTTGAGACCTTGGGGATTGAAGGTTTGGAAAGTGACTTTATTTAGTTTTAATATGTGTATGAACCTCTGTGACTGCCCAGTCCTTGGCATTGTCTCTGATCTGCCTTTAAGCAAGGTTTTACCCGCAGGTTTTTTCTTTAGTTTAGGAATCACAGAGAAGGAGTGCAACCTGGGAGGGGGCAAACCTCCTGTGAAAAACCCATGAAGGAATTGGAAGTAGAAGGAGAGGAAGAATCAGAGTCACTCAAGGAAAGATCCCGGTGACTAACTAAGCTAGCCTCATTAACACTGTTACCTGTACCTGTGCCTAGTGTAACGGGCAAATCCTCAACCCACTTCAAGTGAGACTTCCTCTAGTCCAAGGTCCGGCAATTCCGCCTCTTGCTGTTCAATAACTGAGTCTTGTATTGATTTGATAATTGGTGCCGCTACTTTTGGATCGACGTATCCGGCAGATTTTTCCGGCTGGGAAGAGCAAAGTCGCCATATCTCGGGACAGAATATACGGCTTAGCCTTCCCTACGTTCCGTCCAAACCCTCCAACCCAGATCTTGAGGGCGGAGAGTGCAGCATCCTTAATAGACTGCTCAGCCTGTAATGCAAGGAATGTGTCAATACCAAGTAAATTCCTTGAACATTTATTCTATAATTATTTGATTAAACAATGTAATTTAATTAAACAAATTTTAATTGATCATTTATTTATCTCATTTCAATTTTTTTTTTTTTTTTTTTTTTTTTTTTTTGTTTTTTTTTTTTTTTTTTTTTTTTTTTTTTATACAATAAACATAGAATCAGCAGTGCGGCAACTTACCGAAGAGGTAGCCTGATGTACCAAGTCGTAGCAGGCAAAACAGTTTTCATGATGCCAGACCACGGAATCAGGAAGCAGCACTGCACAGGGGGCGTGGCCCCGCCCCGACAAACGTCATGGCCGCACGGATCTTGCAGAGCAGCACTACAGCCGGCAACCAGACACTGAGAGGCCTGTAAGTGCAATAATATATAAGAACAATTGCACACACTTAATAGGATAATGAAGTATATTTCTTTTATTATTTATTTTTTTTTTTTTGTGCCGGAGCATTCCGGGCTATAAAGAAAAGAAAGGGTATAAATATATTCATATGTTAACGTCCCGGAGACTGTGTAAGGAAAAAAACCACCCGAGTTGTATACCCGGAGCTGTATGACCCGGGGCCCGGGGAGGGGGGTACACGAAGTAACCCGGGACGGCCACATGAACTCGCAAGTTCCGTGGCAAGAAAATAAAAAAAAAAAAACATAAAAATAAAGATAAAAATAATGATAATAAAAACTAAATAACAAATATACTATCTCCGCCTACGGAAGAGTAACTTCCGTAAACATAACCCTCAATGACTCTGGGAGCGGCCGGAATCTAAACCCGCCTTATGCGGAGAGGGAATGTTTTACGGCGGGTGGATGTAAGCTCCGGGAGTGAAAGAAGCAGAGCGCAACAATCCACGGAAGCCGAGGCTGAAACGCAGTGCGACTAACAACTCCGGAGGCGGTCGGCTAAGAAGCGACACTCCCCAGCCCAAGGTCCTGGGAGACCCACTACACCTCCCCCCCTCCGCTGGTGGGACCGGCCGTCAGCGACAAACAACGAGAGCGGCACCCAACTACGGGGAGTCCCACGAGGGGGGAGGGGGAGGGAGGGAGGGCTGAAGGGGGGGACGATCACGTGACCAGCGATACCCCGCGAATAAAGGATCACGAGGAAAACGCAGGCAAAGCCTATGAAGGCTAGCTGCTGACCGAACACCCAAATATAACATAGACAAAATAAAATCAATTACTTAAAGCTAAGGGAAAAACATGCTTTAACAGGGGTAATGAAAATAAGGCGAAAATATAAAACGCAATGGAGGCCACTCGATGAGAGTGGGCGCAACAAGGAAAAATTACTTGCTCACCGACAAAACGAAAACAAACGGTAAGCTGACGAAAAGAAAAAGGGGAATTCTTGAATGGAAAATACCAAACTAAAATAAAAGGGGGAAGGGGGGGGGGGAACGATAGATAAACAACGAAGCACGAAACAAAGAACGTGCACGAACGACGACCCCCCCCTTGAAAACAGGAAATCATGAAAACAATAAACGTAGATCAAACAAGATCGACAAAGTAACTGCCACCCAAGACATAATAATATACTGAAAATATATACTGAAATACCATAAGTTACGAGTATATAAATAAATATATATAGGTACTGATTTACTGAAAGAAGCCGCTCGAAATTGGTACAAAACAAGGGAACGACGTAATGGCGGCTCGCTACCGCTCGTTACGGGAGGAGATGCCTAACAAAATCCTAACCTAAATAAAGGCAAAACGAAAGGCAAAATCACTCCCTAAATACAGAAAAAGGGCGAACCAGTACTTAACTTGGGTGAAGAGGCAGATTGACGATCCATAACGAAAAAGAATAACGAAACTAATAAAAAGAACAGATAGCTATAAAAAAAGCGTGCAACGCTGGGAGGCTATCGATAAGAATGACGCCGCAGTCCCCCATTCAACAGGGTAGCTGGGTGTGACCTATAGGTCGGCTCCCCGTTTTCAGGGTCTTTTGATGAGGAAAAGGCTAATTGGAGGGTTGCTGTGGTAGTGTTTTAACACTCGCCCCAGTTCTATACCGACACCTTTTATTTAGGTGAGCGAGTCAGAGACTTCTGACATGTCCAATTTAGCAGTTCTCTGTATCATAGCAATGTTTTTACTAGAAATAGTGCTAAAGAGGACACATTTCACATGATACAATAAAGTTTTATGCATACTTACCAGGCAGGTATATATAATTAAATTACCCTCCTCCCCTCAGGAGACAGGGTTCAGAGAAAATCTGAGGCAAAACGGGAATACTAGTTCCAAGTACCAGCGCCACGGGAACGTGGGGGAGTCACCTGAACTACCAGTGGTCTAGCGGTTGCCGAGAGTTTTGAAAATTCTGCCAGTGCGAACAGACAACAGAGAATGTTGTTTGACAGATTTGCATCTGTCAAACAACAAAGACCTTCACGATCATTGAGGTCTGTGGAATCTCGATTCTAGCTCACCATCTACTTTTTGTCTCGCCTGTTTTCTCGGAGTCAGACACTCGTGCGAGATCAGGCGACATATAGTAGCCCTGAGTTTCTTATTGACGAAGTCGATTGCGGACGACGTTGGGTTGCGTTGATACACCCCCAAGGTTTGCTTAGATTGAATCGCCCAGGCAGTCCAGACACTCATCCTTCAGCTAAGAATAGTGCCTTTTGGTCTTCAGGGTACAGCCTTGCTGTCCTTGATTCGTCTGACTGGTCAACTGGTCGTTCACCTGACTTTAGTACAGACGTAGTCTGAAGTTCTGATGTCAAAGCATTCGAACCTCTCCTGCCTGTTAACTTCTTGTATGTGATCAGGAAGGCCTTCTTCTAACCACCCTAGATACGACAAAGAGGGTTAGTGAGATTTTAAGCCATCGTCACAAGTTTTGGCTTTAGAGAACACAAGGAAGGTGTGCTCTCTAAGCCTTTCGTTATGGCCTAAGAATGGAAACCCTTTTTGTCCTTGGGCCAGGATCTTGGAAGCAAGGATGACACAAGTTAGTGGGGAGGAGCGAGAGAGAGTCCTGTGCCCTGTCAGGTCTCTCAAGTTTTATCTACTTAAAATCAAGAAAGTCGAAGTCAGTCGGGCAATCTGCAATGTTCCGAAAAAGACCAGACTTGCCCATATCGAAGTACACCCTGGTTTTAGGGTTAAGGAGTTTCTTTACAAAAAAAAAAAAAAAAAAAAAAAACAAAAAATGCTCCTTCATTGTGTTTGCACAAAGATTTGAAATCTTTTTATCTGAATGCTCACGAGTGAGGGCGCGGCCTCGGAAGCATTTCAACAGAGCATGGCACTCAGCAACATCCTGAGTACCATATTTTAGCAAAGCAACTCTGGGTTCACTTCACACTCCCTGCGAGATGTGAAGATGGCATATGAGATCTGCTGCTCGCTAGGGCCATACGTGTCTGCAGACACAATCTTGGGGGCAAGAAGTACTACTCATCCTATCCTGTAGAAAAATGGTTAGGAAGAGCTCTTAATTTAGTTGTGGAGTCGCTGACAACGGCGACTTCTAACTCTGAAGCCTTAGTTAACACACATTAACTTTGGCTAGGTTGGTCAGGTGGTGATATTATATAATTATATATATTATTTATTTTACTTCTTAGCCCTCATGGTATGGTCAATATGGTCTAGTCACATTGTGGTCACGCCCCCGTTGACCAGATCATCTGGAGTGCACCAGCTTTATAGGTCTCTACCTCGCTGGCAACTCTAGTAAAGCAAAAGCAGACTTGGGTGACAGTAATCACGAAGTCGGCTATGCTAACAGGTGGAACCAAGATGTAAATCATCTGCATGCATTTGTTTCCCAAAATCCTTCTATTCTGTCCCTTCCCACCTCCAACGGTGGATTCAGCTATATATATACTGACAGGTAAGTTTCATGAACAAAATGATATTGTTATGATACATAAAGTTTGTTCATACTACCTGGCAGATATATATAACAAGTACCCACCCACCTCCCCTCAGGGGACAGTGGTAAATAAAAATTATGAATAGAAAATGGGAATGGTTCCTGATACCCGCCTCCCAGCGGCGGGAATGGGTACTAACCACCTGGCCGACCACTGCGTGTGTCGGAAGTTTTTTAAATTCTGTCGGACTTCAGAAAATACAGCTATATATATACCTGCCAGGTAAGTATGCATTAAAACTTTATTGTATCATCACAATATCATTGTTATTTTACAATAAAGTTTTGTACATACTTACCTGGCAGATATATACGATTGATGGCCCTCCCAGCCTCCCCTCAGGAGACAGGTGGAGAAAAAATTATAACGGAAAGGGGGAATTGGTTCATACACCTGCCACCCAGCGGCGGGTGGGGTAGATCACCTGACCTACCTGTCGCATTTGCCGCGAGTTTTGAATTCTGTCGTGACGTCAAAAACGTAAGCTAAGTATATATCTGCCAGGTAAGTATGTACAAAACTTTATTGTAAAATAACAATATCATTTTGGCCATTTGTGATATACGTGTTATCCTATAGAATGGTGAAATTGGTTTAAAGGTCCCACATATACAAATATTTCTGTTAGTTGTTGAGGTTGGTTTTGAGGCATCTACGCCAGTGGTATTTCTGTATTTTGTACTGATTGACAGTTTTTGAAATACTGTATTGAATTTTTTTTTTTTTCACTGAAGTTGCTGAAATCAACCTTTCTTTTACAGTGCTTTTATCACTATGATGGGTGAAGGGGAGTATACGCCTCTTGCCGATCGCCCCTTGTTTGGTGCAGCAGAAAGTCAACCAAGGGTATGTTTGATACTAAATGGTAATGTGTACAGCAGTTTGTTACTAGATTACATATTTCTGTTTGCACCAGATTTTTTGTGGTCTATGCTCAATTGTCATTGTTAATACAGGAGACTGGTAACTTAAGAAGGAAATATTTTTGCAAGGAAGTTTCTTTAGTAAAAGCTGTTGAAAGCCTTCAGTACTCCAAGAATTACTCTGAGGATGTTGGGTATCATATATAAATGTAGTGTATATAACTTTAGTGCATCTGCATGCAATGATATATTATTAAATCATGATACAGTATTTATACTACAGTTCTAGCTGTGCATAATTACAAAATTCAGCTGAAATATCAACGGTACAAGTTACTCTTTCTGAAAGATACATAGTACAGTGTTGTATACATAACTGGAAGAATGAACTGCACTCATTTCTTGTTAGTATAGTTAAATTCATGATTTGATACTTACTACATTACAGTATTGTATTAGAGTTTACCTAAAACTGTACAGTGTATTTGTATAACTTAGAGGCCATGTAATTAGCATGCTGTATAAATTATTCTTTTTGTTTTTCTCCCACAGGGACGATTGATAAATGCCTTGATAATATTTGTAACAATATTGCTGGTGCTTATCACTACAATTACAGCTTTCTTCCCAGGACCAAAGTTCCTTGATATGTTCTTTGTGTTTTGCATCATTCTCATCTGCATCTCTCATCTCACAGTGGTAAAATCTTATGAATTTTTATTCAATAGTGTAGTATGGTATATCGTGTGTGGTAGCATGAAGACCATGAAATTACAATAGTTATTTGTGTAGTACTACATTTCTTTAGAGAAATTTAGCTTTGATGCATTTAGATTTTGTTAAATAGTTGTTTTTATACATGAACTTTCCTGTCAGATATATACTTAGCTTACGTCTCTGATGTCACGACAGAATTCAAAACTCACGGCACACGCGACAGGTAGGTCAGGTGATCTACCTTACCCGCCGCTGGGTGGCAGGTGTATGAACCAATCCCGTTTTCTAGTCAGATTTTCTCTGTCGCCGGGACCGACTACACCTGTTGTCGGTTCCTCCTGATAGTTGGATTAATTTCTCGTTGCCTTGGATTGTTTTGGACTGACTTTTGGTGAAGTATCTGATCTTTTTGGCTTGGCATATGCGCTTTGTGGACCGTTTTTTATTTTCATACAATCAACTTACCTGTCAGATATATACATAGCTAAGACTCCGTCGTCCCCGACAGAAATTCAAATTTCGCGCCACTCGCTACAGGTAGGTCAGGTGATCTACCGGCCTGCCCTGGGCGGCAGGACTAGGAACCATCCCCGTTTTCTATCATATTTTCTCTGTCGCCGGTGGTATCAACATTGTTGCTATTACCTCCTGACTTAGATTCTTATTTCATCCTTTGATCATCGTTTCTCGGCTTTTTGGTGACGTATCTGGATCGTGTTTTTGGCATTCGCTACTGTGGACTGTTTTTTGGAATTGCTTTTTGGATTTTTCTCAGTATGTCTGATTCAAATGTGAGTGTGAGAATGTGTGAATGTATTCTGCAGGGTGAGGATACCGAAAGCTTCGGTTGATCCTCACACTGTATGTCGTAAATGTAGGGGGTTTCAGTGTTCTGCTAATAATACTTGTAATGAATGCGAGGGATTAAATGCAGAAGAGTGGAAGACTTTAACTTCTTATTTGAAGAAGTTAGAGAGGGATAGGGTTAGACGTCTGAAAGGTGTGAGTTCAAGGCCTATTGAGCCTTTTACTGATAATTATTCTAATCCTAAGAGATTTAGATTCTCCCTAGTGTCTAATTCACAAGTGTACTTTCGGAATCGGCCTCGGAAATCGCTGATCTGAAGCTACGATTCGAGACATGAAGTCCTAAAATGGCGGACTTACAAGGTAAGGCTAGTGAAAGTGAGGCATTACAGTGAAGTGAGTTCTCCCCAGTGTTGTGGAGGGGCGTTTGAGGTTTGATCGTCCCTGCGACGCTCCAAGGCCTAGACCTCTTCCAAGCTCCCATGCCCAGAGGAGAAGGAAAGTCGAAAGCCTTAAGAGGTCTGTGGGGAATCCCCAACGGTCAGACGTCCCTTCAGCAAGCTCCTGTGTTTCGTGGCAGGCTGCTCAAGGGTGCTTTAGAAAAGCGTCCTTCGTGAGTGTTTTCTCATCCTCTCCCTCTCCCTCACCTAAACGAGGGTGGAAGGAGTCGGATTTATCGAGGCCTCTTGAAACGTCATTTGAAAGAACCCGAAATTGATTCGAGCCCAGAAGCGTTTTCTCAGGATGACGCTCCCTCTTCTATTAAGAAGGCGAAGGTGGCGTCAGCGTCACCCGACGAGGACGCAGAAGTACCCTTTCCTACTTCTCCCCCGATTGATGACGAAAGGCGTCATGCAGTTGACGTGGGAGAAGCTTCAAGGAAGATTATTATGGCAGTACAAGAACAACTGGCCTCTCTGGTGGGAGTTTTAGCGCCTCGTAGGAAGGACGTTGCGCTTCCAATCAAGAAGTCTCGTCCTCTCTCCCCTGCTAAGCGAGAAGCGTCATGCAGACGTGAAGCTTCTAAACATATACAGAAGCTTCGGGTTCGAGAGCGAGATCGGTAGCTTACGAAAGATACGTAACGCCAGAGAGACGTGAGACGTCTTTTAGACATGAAGCGTCTTTGAAAGCGGTTGGCAGACGTGAAGCTCCAACCAATATTTTGGCGCCAGTTAGGACGCCTTTTGAGAGCGGAGCGTCTTCCAGGCGCGAGGCGTCATCCGGACGTCAGCAGCCAAGTAAGCGGGAGGCGTCAGCCAGGACGCTTGGCGGACGAGAAGCGTCATCCAAGCGGGAAGCTTCTTCTATTTATGGAGAGAAGCCTGAGCTTTTTGGCGCCTTCCAGGGCTATTAAAGCGGGGAAGAGGAAGGAATATCATTCCCTTAGCCCCTCTCCTATTAGGAGTTTGTCTCCTCCAGAGGAAGAGCGTACAGAGTTGGGAGCGGAGACTCATTTAGATCCCGAGTTGGAAGTAAACTCGGATGAAGAATATCAAGGAGAGAAGGACTGTCGAACTATAAGTTTTGATGCCTTGCTTCTAGAGGAGTATGGAGACGAATTGACTCCTGGCCGCCGCTCCTCCTTCTCCGCGCTCTCTGTTTTCGAGTGCTAAGACGAAGAAGTCTTCGTCTTTGTCTCAAAATGAAGCCCACCATTTCAATGAAGAGGGCTCTACAAATCCTTAGACTCTTAGATGAAGTCTAAGAAGGACTTAGTAAGAACGGTCCTTCTGCATGCCTCCAGCGAGACTAGCTGGTAAAAGAGGGCATTTGGTATCAGACGGGAGAGAATATGGGTATTGCTCTCCCGTCTACGTCAGAAGCAGACTTTTCGACCTTAGTTGACGCTTCACGTCGACTAGGTCTCAACTCGGCACGGATTACGTGGGGCATTTCTGAACTGGACCATCTCCTCAAGGGACTCTTTCATGTATTGGAAGTTTTCAACTTCTTAGATTGGTCCCTTGGGTGATGTCCAAGAAAGCCCATGATTCGGAAGGAATCGAACCGGGAAGCCCTTTTGTGCATATTGTCTTGTATAGACAAAAGCGGTGCAGGATGGCTCGTTTGAAATCTCCTCTTTGTTTGGAGCAGGTCTTCTAAAGAAGAGGACGGTATATGGTGCCTTTTTAACCAAGGCAGTCTCCCACGCTCAGAGGGCAGCGCTGCTGTATTCGCCTTGTCTGACTTTTTGTTCCCTTCTCAGTTGGTGAAGGACATTGCTCATTCATTAACTGAGAAGGCGACTCAGGACCTTCTGACGCGTCAGCAAGGAAGAAGAAGCTGTTCTTTACAACTGACAAGAAAGGACCAAGAGTACATCGGTTTCAGCCCTTTCGAGGTGGCCCTACCTCCAGACCTCCCGCAAGAAGGAAGGCTCCTGAGAAGAGAGGTAGGTCTGCCTTTCGTCCCTTTAAAAGGGAAAGTGAAGCTTCTCTCCTCCAAGCACCAGTAGGTGCCAGGCTCCTGGGATTTGTGGAGGCCTGGACACTTATAAACGCAGACGCGTCATCGTTGGCTATAATAAGGAAGGGATATCGTATCCCTTTCCTGAACACTCCCTCCCCTAACGTCAATACCACGGGAACTAACAGCCAAGTACAAGGATCCTATGCTGGAGGGATACTCTTCGATCGATGGTGTAACAAATGTGGGACAAGAGAGCGATAGAACTAGTACTGGATCAAAATCTCCCCGGGGTTTTACAATCGCCTTTTCTGGTTGCGAAAGCCTCGGGAGGCTGGAGACCAGTACTGGACGTCAGCTCTCTGAACCAAATTTGTTCGGAAGGAGAAGTTCTCGATGGAGACTTCTGCTTCAGTCCTTGCGTCATTGCGACAAGGAGATTGGATGGTGTCTCTAGATCTCCAGGACGCCTACTTTCACGTCCCCGATCCACCCTTCATCGAAGAAGTACCTCCGTTTCATGGCGGGGGGAAGGATCTTCAGTTCAGAGCCTTGTGTTTCGGCCTGTCCACAGCTCCTCAGGTCTTCACAAGCCTGATGAAGAATGTGGCGAGGTTTCTTCACCTCAAAGGAGTAAATATCTCTCTGTATCGGACAACTGGCTCATCAGGGCCAGATCAGAGAGACAGTGCTTGGAGGACCTGACGTTAACTTTAGATCTGATCAAAGCGTTGGGATGCTCGTGAACCTCGAGAAGTCGCAGCTGACCCCCAGACAGGACTTAGTCTATCTGGGGATTCGGATGGATTCTCGGGGTTTCGAGTATTTCCTTCGCAAGAGAGAATCGCAAAAGGTTTGCAGATAGTCTCTCTCTTCTTAAGGAAGGAACATACGTCGGCGAGGGAATGGTTGAGCTGCTAGGGACCCTTTCCTCTGCTCGGACAGTTCTTCCCGCTAGGAAGACTTCATTTACGTCCGCTTTCAATTCTTCCTCAAGAAGTCTTGGAGTTGGAAAACTGGACAACTGTCGGACGCCTTTCCATTCCAGTGGAGATAAGATCGCACCTGGAATGGTGGTTGCCCCTCTGGAAGAGAACAAAGGGATCTCTCTAAGGACACAGAACCAGACATAGTGTTGTACTCCGACGCGTCGGAGAAAGGTTGGGGAGCAACATTAGGCTCGAAGGAGGTGTCAGGCACCTGGGAACCAGAGCAGGTGACTTGGCACATAAACTGCAAAGAGCTCTTCGCCGTGCATCTGGCTTTGAAGAGTCTAGAACCTCTGGTGTCGAACAAAGTAGTGGCAAGTAAACGTGGACAACACCACCGCACTTGCCTACATTCGAAAAACCAGGGAG
This sequence comes from Macrobrachium nipponense, assembly GCF_015104395.2. Taxonomy (NCBI): domain Eukaryota; kingdom Metazoa; phylum Arthropoda; class Malacostraca; order Decapoda; family Palaemonidae; genus Macrobrachium; species Macrobrachium nipponense. The sequence continues at coordinate 98,686,842 of NC_061108.1, forward strand.
GGACTCACTCCTCGTTCCTTTACGAACTGACGAGAGACCTTTTGCTTTGGACGTCTCACAGGAACATCTCCCTCTGACAAGGTTCTGTGCAGGGAGTAAAGAATGTGAGGGCAGACAGACTCAGCAGGAGGAACCAGGTCCTTCATACAGAGTGGACCCTACACGAGGAGGTGTGTCAAGATCTCTGGTCGCTGTGGGGGGCACCTCATGTGGATCTCTTCGCCACATTCATTTCCAAAAGGCTGGCAGTCTTTTGCTCGGTCGTGGAAGATCCAAGAGCTCTTATGGTAGACGCCTTCATGCTAGATTGGTCTCGCGTAGACGTCTATGCTTTTCCTCCATTCAAAATCCTGGGACTAGTACTAAAAAAGTTTGTGGCGTCAAAGGAGACGAGGATGACATTGATAGCCCCCTTTTGGCCGGCCCAAGATTGGTTACGGAGGTGGTAGAGTGGATCGTAGACTTTCCAAGATCCCTACCAAGAAGGATGGATCTTCTCAGACAACCACACTTCAAGAGGTATATCAAAACCTCCCCGCTCTCGCTCTGACTGCCTTTCGACTATCGAAAGACTCGTCAGAGCGAGAGGGTTTTCTCGCGAAGTTGCAAGCACGATCGCGAGAGCACGCAGAACCTCCACTACGAAAAGTATATCAGTCGAAGTGGGAGGTTTTTAGAAGGTGGTGCTAGAACTAAGAAGTTGTCCTCCTCCACTACCTCTATAGCGGAAATTGCTGATTTCCTTCTATTCCTGAGAGAGCAATCTCAATCTAGCTGTATCACAATAAAGGGATACAGAAGTATGCTCTCGGCTGTCTTCAGGAATAGAGGATTAGATCTGGCAGATAATAAAGATCTCCACGATCTCATAAGGTCCTTGAGACTTCAAAGTCGAAGGAACCGGTCCCTATCCGAACTGGAACCTAGACGTGGTCCTCAAGTTTCTTCATCTGAAAGATTCGAACCTCCTCATCTGGCTTCATTTCGAGACATCACCAGAAAATGCCTATTCCTATTATCTTTAGCTACGGCAAAGAGAGTTAGTGAATTACATGCTCTGCAAGATAAAGTAGGTTTCAAGGGAGACTCGGCTATTTGCTCGTTTAAGACCTGTTTTTAGCTAAGAATGAGAATCCCTCGAATCCCTGGCCTAAGTCATTCGAAGTCAAAGGCATATCGAGTCTCGTAGAAGAGAAGCAGAAAGATCTCTATGCCCTGTAAGAGCTCTAAAGTTCTACATTCAGAGAAAGCATCAGATGGAGGCTCTAGACAAGGTCTTTGGGTGCGCGGTAAAAGACCCAAACAAGACTGATGTCCAAGAATGCGCTGGCATTCTTTGTGAGGAACGTCATTACAAGACGCGCATAAGGTCTGTTCTGACGAACAGTTACGACTGTTGAAAGTTAAAGCTCATGAAGTGGAGAGCAGTAGCGACGTCTCTCTCGTTTCATAAGAATATGTCGCTTAAAAACATCATAGATACGACATTTGGAGATGCAACTCAGTATTTGCATCTCATTACTTGAAAGACGTTCGTGTGACATATGAGAAGTGTTTTTCTCTAGGTCCGTTCGTATCGGCGGATACGATTCTGGGTACGGGAGCCGACACCAATCCTTAAAAGTATATACTTTTCTTCTTTTTAGATATGGTCTGGAGTCTCCCTCGAACAATGGAGGACTTGGTTTGTAGCACGGGCGGCCGTCTATGTTGTTCAGTAAGAGAATCTTGTTCATATCTAATTAGATGAGTATAATTTTTTTTTTTTAGAAATTATGTATGTGTGCGTATTGGTTTTTGAGTTACGGTTGTTGTGAAGAGTTCGGGGATAACTCGGAACAAATCCTTATTCTAACATATGGTTAGGATCAGGTGGTCGGGATTGGTTGTGTGCTCCTTCATAAGGTGTATTGTCATATAAGTGGATCAGCACCCATTGACAAAGTCCTTTCAGGCTCTGCCGAGTAAGCGGATAAGACCCCATCGGCAGACCCACAAGAACTCTTGGCCATAGATCATATATCTCGCTAAAGTTTCTTGAGGTGATGCAGACTACTGGGCAAACACCCACGAAGTCTACCACCTATCAGGTAGGAACCAAGGTTTTATTTATACCTACAACATATGTTGTTTACCTGTCTATTCCATATAGTAGCTGTCTCTTACCCTCCACCGAAGGGTGCCAATCAGCTATGTATATATCTGACAGGTAAGTTGATTGTATGAAAATGATATTGTTATGTTACAATAAAGTTTCATACATACTTACCTGGCAGATATATACAATTAAAAGCCCACCCAGCCTCCCCGCAGGAGACAGGTGGAAGAGAGAAAATATATGATAGAAAACGGGGATGGTTCCTAGTTCCTGCCGCCCAGGGCATGGCCGGTAGATCACCTGACCTACCTGTAGCGAGTGGCGCGAAATTTGAATTTCTGTCGGGGACGACGGAGTCTTAGCTATGTATATATCTGCCAGGTAAGTATGTATGAAACTTTATTGTAACATAACAATATCATTTTTCTTTGGTTTTTCTTTGGATTTGCTCATTATGTCTGACTGAGAAGTTAAGAAATCGGCTGTTTAGAGTGTGTTCTGTGAGTGATTGTAAAGTGAGGCTACTGAAAGCTGCGGTAGACCCTCACACTGTATGTATGAAGTGCAGGGGGAGTGATTGTTCTTTCATTAACCCTTGTAAGGAATGTGAAAAGTTAAATAAGGATGAATGGAAGTCTCTCTCTTCCTACATGAGGAAGTTGGAGAAAGATAAGGTTAGGAAGGCTTCGTCAAGAAGCTCTAGTAGGTCTCACATTAGCGAGCTAGAAGTAGATAACCCTGTAACAGATGTAGTAACCGTTTACCTGTTTCAGCACCTGCTCCCTGCATCGAACCCGAAGATACGCCTTCGGAAGTGGCCTCCATGAGAGCCACGATTCGCAGCATAGAGAGTAAGATCCGTGCCTTAGAAGGTAAGAGTGACAGTGCCAGTGAATTTTGCAGTGCCCCTAGTGCAGTGGAGGGTGCGTCTGACCGGCTCCATAATGCTTCCAGGCCTAGACCTCTTCCAGACTCCCAGTCCCAGTGGAGGAGGAAAGTCAACAGCCGCAGGAAGGTTAGGGAGAACCCCCACCGGTCAGGCGTCCCCTCGGTAGCTCCTTAGAGCGCACCAAGAAGGAAGTGTTACGTCAGTGCTTCTCTTCTTCGTCTTCGCCTTCTCCTAAGTGCGGATGGAGCTCCTCGGAAGCATCGCGCCCGTTGAAGAGAGCCTGGGAGGCTCCTTGCGCCCTTCCCTCCAGCCCTGAATGCTTTACGGATGAGCATGATGTCGACATTAAGAAGCCCAGGAGATCGCAGGAGTATTTTTCTCCTAGTAGGGCTCGAGCATCGTCCCCGGTAGAGGATTTTGAGAGGTCACCCGCTTGGATTTTAGCGGGTCTGCAGGCGCAGATTTCGGCTCTGGCTGACTCCTTGGCAGGGAGTTCTCGCTGTAAGAAGGACGTCTCTCTCCATGTGAAGAAGTCAAGGCGCCCCTCTCCCGCCTTTCGCTCTTCGTTGGAGGTTGCTCTCTCTCCCGGACGATTGGATTATCGCTTGAGGCGCTCGTCCCTGGACAGACTCCCTTCCTCGTCCAGGCGCCAGTCCCCTGGTAAACGTGCTCCTGTTGACATCCTTTCACCTTCGGACAAGGAACAAGCTCCTCGTAGGCGTTCTCCGACCGTGAGACGTACTTCTTCAGTCTCGCATTCTGCACTCGACAGACGGCAGTCGCCCTACATGCGAGCCTCTCCCAGCAGGCGCTCTTCTAGAGACAGGCTCTCTCCTCTCGTCAGGCGCCAAGAGCCTGGTAGGCGCTACTCCCCATGTAGCCGCTCCTCTCCAGGCAACCGCTCTCCTCTGGACAGGCGCCTAAAGTCGGACAGGCGCTGCTCACCAAGTAGGCGCTCTTCTCCTGTCAGCCGCTCTTCTCTTGTCAGGCGCCAAGAGCCGGACAGGCGCCTCTCTCCTGGTAGGCGCTCTTCACCTGATAACCGCTCTCCTCAATGCAGGTGCCTGGAGCCTAGCAGACGCCTCTCCCCAAGTAGGCGCTCTTCGCCAGAGAGCCGCTCTCCTCTTGGCAGGCGCCAAGAGCCTGGTAGGCGCTCAGAGCCTGGTAGGCTCTTCTCCAGGCAGCCGCTCTCCTCTTGACAGGCGGCCAGAGCCTGGTAGGCACTCAGAGCCTGGCAGACGCTTCTCTCCAAGCAGGCACTCTCCACCAGGCAGCCGCCCTTCTCTCGATAGGCGCCAAGAGCCTCGAGATCTCCCTCCTCTGGGGAGGAAGGATTCATCGGATAGGCGCTCTCCGGAAGCTTTGGCTTCCCCTGACAGGCGTCAGACTTCTGCCAGACGCCTCTCCAAGGATAGACGCACTTCATCCAACAAGACCGCCTACCCTAAGAAGGATCTTGAGGGTTCTTCTGTTGAGGAAGAACAGGAACCATCGGAAGAAGAACTGAATAAGGATTCATCGGTTTCTTCGTATAAGAAGCTGACAGACCTGCTGCTCCAAGAGTTTGGAGATGCCCTTTCTCCTGTCGCTCCTCCTTCGCCTCTCTCATTGTTTTCAACCTCCAAAACGACGAAGGTTTCAGCATGCGTCAGGATGAAACCAACCATCTCTATGAAGAAGGCTCTGAGAGGTTTTGGGGAATGGCTTCTCTCCAAGGAAGAGAAAGGGAAGACAGTGTTTACTTTCCCTCCTTCCAAACTGACAGGGAAATTGGGATTCTGGTATGAATCGGGAGAACCTTTGGGCCTGGTTCTTCCCTCCTCTGCGTACTTGGACTTCTCTTCATTGGTGGATTCCTCTCGACGCTCTGCCCTTCTGTCTGCGAAGACTACGTGGGGGATGAATGAGCTTGACCACCTTTTGAAGGGAATGTTCCGAGTCCTGGAAGTCTTCAACTTCCTAGACTGGTCCTTAGGAGTATTGGCTAAAAGGACTCAGACCCCGGATTCCCTTTTCACCTGAGGATCTCCATAGTGTCCTCACTTGTATGGACAAGGCAGTGAGAGACGGTTCGAGTGAAGTTGCGTCACTCTTTGGAGCGGGAGTCATCAAGAAGAGAGCTGTGTACTGTTCTTACCTTACTAAGTCAGTATCACACGCGCAGAGAGCCTCTCTTTTGTATTCACAACTCTCTCCTCTGCTCTTTCCGAAGGAGATCATTAAGGACATCCCGAGCGCTCTCTCGGCAAAGGCTACTCAAGATATGCTGGCTCAGTCGGCGAGGAAACCTCGAGCAGCCTTCCAGGTTAAGACCAAGAAAGAGACTCCCTTGAGGCAGAAGCCCTTTCGAGGGGGCCCTCCTTCCAGAGCTTCTACCACTAGAGGAGTGAGACCGTTTAAGAGAGGGAGAACCTTCTCTAGATCGATTAGAGCAAAGAAATAGAATACAAGTCCTCCTGACAACAGTAGGCGCCAGACTACTAAGATTTGCCGACGTCTGGGCCCAGAAAGGGGCGGACAACTGGTCCCTCTCGATTGTCCGCAAAGGGTACCTCATTCCCTTCACATCAAGACCACCTTTGACGACAACTCCGAGGGAGTTGGTGGCCAAGTACAAGGACCCCATCATGAGCCAAGCCCTTACTCTAGCGGTAGAGCAATTGCTAGAGAAGGAAGCTATAGAACTAGTGAACGATCCTCTTTCTGCGGGTTTTTACAACCGCCTTTTCCTAGTTCCAAAAGCCTCAGGAGGATGGAGACCGGTTCTGGATGTAAGCGCCCTGAACTTCTTTGTGAAAAAGAGGAAGTTCGCCATGGAAACGACATCTTCAGTGTTGGCTGCTCTTCATCCAGGGGACTGGATGGTGTCCCTAGATCTTCAGGACGCTTACTTCCATGTGCCTATCTGTCCTTCTTCACGGAAGTATCTGAGGTTCATGATGGAAGGGAGGAAATTCCAATTTGTTCATGAAACTTACCTGTCAGATATATATATAGCTGTATTTTCTGAAGTCCGACAGAATTTAAAAAACTTCCGACACACGCAGTGGTCGGCCAGGTGGTTAGTACCCATTCCCGCCGCTGGGAGGCGGGTATCAGGAACCATTCCCATTTTCTATTCATAATTTTTCTGTCGCCGGTGCTGAAAACACCTGTTTTCAGTACCTCCGTCTTAGGATTTTGGAAACTTCATTGCCGCTAAGTATCCTAATTGTCTTTTGATTTATTTACTTGATTTGTGGCTAGGCATACGCTATCTTAAATTGATTTGAATTTGATTCATTTTTGCATAAGATATCTGAATCTAGTTAGGCTAGTTTCAGAGGTGTTGTCTGCAAGATAGGGTGTGGCTACCGAAAGCTTTGGTAGATCCGCACTTGGTATGCACGAGGGGTTTGGGTCTTGCTTCTTTGTTGAGATTTGTCATGTAAGGAGTGTGAAGGACTTTGTCTATTCCGTAAGGAAGACGTATGATTCGTATGTACGCAAATTAATCAGTAAACATGTCTAATTCCGTAAGGAAAAAGTATGATTCGTATGTACGCAATTAATCAGTAAACAAAGTCAGGGTAGTGAACCTGCTAACCTTCCTGTAGACTTTATTTTGCCTAACCCTATAGTATGGCCTACGGGTTATGAATATGTCTGCGAGAGGTGATCGCTCTCCTTCATTGTTGTGAAGAGTGCTACTTCTGTTATTGTTACTCCTAACCCTGTAATGTTGCCTTCGGGCCCTAAACAGTGTCTGTAGAGGTTATTGCCCTTTTCTCTTATACTCTTTGCGATTCGTAACTTAGAATCGAAAGTGCTTGCTTTAGAGAGCAATAGTGAAGTGGCTAAGTGCAGTGATAGTGACCCCTTGTGTTAGTGGAGGGTGCGTCAGATCGGCCTTATAACGCCTCTAGGTCTAGACCTCTGTCGGACTCCCAGGACCACAGGGAGAGGGCATGTCGAAAGCCGAAGGAGGGTTACGAGGAACCCCCACCGATCTGGCGTGCCTTCGGCAGTTTCTGATGAAAATCCCCAGACTGCCAAAGTTCGTGCACGTGCACGAATCCTGAAGGATTGCTTCTCGTCCTCCGAGGCGTCCTCCCCGCGCAAGGGTTGGAGCTCTCTGGCAAGGACTCGCGCCCTCTAAGAAGCTTTAGAGAAAGAGGACGCTTTCACGTCCTCTCTCTCGTCAGGAGGGAACGTCAGATCCGCCCCATAACGCCTTCTAGGCCTGGACCTCTGTCGGACTCCCAGGACTAGGGAGAGGGTGGGCATGTCGAAAGCCGAAGGAGGGTTACGGGGAACCCACATCGATCTGGCGTCCCTTCGGTAGGACCTGTTGACGTTTCCCAGGCTGCGTAAAGATCGTGCACGTGCACGAATCTCGAAGGATAGAAGCTTTATAGAAGAGGACGCTTCACGTCCCCTCACTCTCTCGTTATGCGTTTCAGTGAGAAGTAAGAAGGCGAACGTCGCCTGATCACGTGTACGTCTTTCCACCGAGAAATATGAAAAAGAAGGCAGTTTCTCTCGCTTGTTTTGACGCCTGTCAGGAGCGTGACGCTTTTCTGCACGCTTCACGCTTCTTTTGACGCTCGGCTTGAACGGGACGCTCGGATGGACGCCAGGCGCGCGCCAGTGGACGCCGAGCGTCCTCGCCAGTGGACGCCGAGCGCGCGCCAGGACGCCGAGCGCGCGCCAGCGCACACCAGGTTTGTCTCCTGGCTGAACGTTTCTGTTGAACTCTTCAACTTCAAGCTCTTGTTTAAGATTTGAGCCTCAAGAATGTGAAGTAAGCAGTGCTTCGGAGGAAGCTTAAAGTGAACAGACAACTTCGTCTTCGAAACCCAGCAAGACTTCGGGTTTCCTGTGAATTCAAGAGGTCTCTGTCAATATTATATTGCTTTTCGCAAAGGTGGATGGAGTTAAGGAAAGCTCAAGGGAAGATCTCATTTTCTCTACCGCAGTCAAGACTTTGCGATAAGGCAGTTACGGGTTATGTAAAGGCTCGACGTCTCGGCGACGTTCAGTAGGATTCTTGCAAAGGCATTCATCAAAAGGACGCTCTTCAGGAAAGCGCAAGACAGGACTTCCTTTGCCACCTTTGCCATACTGCCAATAAATTTTAAGCTTTAGCAGGCATTAGTTTGTGATACGGGAGAGGAAGCTGGTTGGAGAGTTTCTTCCTCTTCCCAGGATAATTTTGCAAGCTTTTTAGCCCATCTGAAAGGGTTTTTCAGATGATAGATTTTGTTAGTTTCTAGTCGGGACTACGCTGCCGTATTGAACATCGTCGTTCTACCTGCCGTAAGCCCTGTCTCTTAACAGGATTCTTGCCCCTTTCTCGTTTGAGACGGGAATCGGAAAAATAAAATGCTCGACTTCCTGGATTACGTTTTGTCAATTCAGTGACTTTCCCCCATTGACAATATTCTATCGTTTTGTCAAGTAAGTGGGTATCCCTCATTGACAAAATATCTCTTTGTCCCGTAAATGGGTTAGTTCTCATTGACAAACATCTCTTTAACTTGATATTACGTAAGCGAATAAGCTCTTATTGACAAGATTCGGAAGAGCTCTCATTCGTCATTCGCAGACTCGTACAAGAAATAGACTTGTAGACTACGTCAATGAACGCTTAGGTCCAATAACATAAGAAGCTTGAGCTGTCTGCTTCGATTCTCTAAGTTTTGTTCATGAAACTTGCCTGTCAGATATGTATGTAGCTGTATTTCCGAATTCAGCTATATATATGTCTGCCAGGTAAGTATGAACAAACTTTATTGTGATATAATCATGTTTTGCCTTGCGTTATTTTACTACTGTTGGTTCAAGTCATACACGCTTGCTGTAGTTACCTCTTCGGATGGCAACCGAGAGGTCTATCTATTATTTTAAGGACATTTAATAGTTTACTCCCTGCAGCCTTCCAGGAGTTTCCGATTTATCTTTTACCGTTGATGGTAGTGTTTCCTGACGACACAAACGCATCTATATATTTAGCGTTTTCTGTTTCGCTTAAATATACCAGACTTGAGAGTCTTTTTGCTAAAAAATAACGGACCTATTTCTTCGTAGAATAGGGTAGCTGGCAACCCAGACATAAAGTTTAAGAGACTACGTTCGTAAGCTGCTGGCTGCTGCTGTGTCTGACTGTCCAAGTACAACCGAGCCAGTAACAGATCGTGCGCTGTCATGCTCCGTAGGTTACGTCTCTCTCTCCTGCGGGATTGACTGACTAACCGTATCTCTGTGCTGGCGGTTACGTCTCTCCTGCGGGATTGACTGACTAACTGTATCTCTGTCCTACAATCACGGACTTTAGCCTAAGATTGAGGGGATTTCTTACGTGAATGAATAAACGTTGCATTCGTTTTGCCTTACTATGTTCAACAGAGTTATCTCAATCCTTTCGGTGCTCGTTACCGCACGGTATAGAACTACGAGTCTACCGCAACATTGCACGTTTTTATGCTCTCCTGCTTAGGCAAAGCGCAGCCTTATAGGGAAGTAAGCATACTCGGGGAGGGAATGGATGAGCTTGCTGGGGACCATTTCCTTCCTGAAGAAGTTTGTTTCCCCGAATAGACTGCAATTCAGACCACAGTTTTTTCCTACCGGGAAACTGAAATATTATTCAAGATCTAGGAATTATTCTGAACATCTCTCAGTGCGTCATGATAGAAAGAAGGTGCCGGACATCTGGATAGTGTTTCAGATGTCCTGGATCTTAATCTGAAAGAAGTAAATGCAATTCGGTCGTCCCTCCAGTCCTCGAAACGAGTTTTTGGAACCAGTGGTCCACATCAACTCTGATATGATATTCCACAGCTCTCTCATATCTTAAGAAGTATCTTCTCTCGGTCCCTGCTCGAGTTTACGAGAAAGAGCCTATTATAACAACAGGCGTAGAACTGTAACGATCCTCTAGAGGTTCGTTACAGGATTGCAAAAGTCCGTACGAATCGTCTCGATCGACGGCAGCAACTTTTGACTTCCGAGTGGAATCTTTCTTTAGAAGTATGTTGAGAGTTGTGGAGACTTTAGGGACGCCCTTTCATTCTTCTCTTCGATATGTTGAGGACAAAGAGGCTTCTTCTTCTCTGCTCCCTTTTTCTCGATCCGGGATCGGTACCATTAAACGCCATCCTATGATATTGAACGGGGATGGATGTTTAGTCTCTTTCCCCCTTTTTCAATCGCTTAGGAAATGTAATGAGGATTTATGACGTCACAGGGAGCGACAATGAACGCTGATCGCCCCATGTTGGCCTTCAGGATCCTGGATTCACAGAGGCCACATCCTTCCTAGTTCACTTTCCAAGGACCTTTTCCGAGAGAGTCGGTCTACTCTAACTCGAAAGGTACCTATAACCTCTCCGCTCTGAGTCTGACAACGTTCAGACTATCGAGATGTTGACAGGAATAAGATTACCGTCTTCCATTTCCGTCTGAAGAATGGGATAAGCTGGCAGTCACAACTATTAAAGAATACGCAAATATGTTGTTGACGGCTTTTGGGCTCAGAGATTTGCGTCTGTCAAACAACAAGGCCCTTCACGATCTTTGAGTTCTGTGGAATCTCGAAACTCGCTCACCATCTACTTTTTGTCTCACCTGTTTTCTCGGAGTCAGACACTCATGCGAGATCAGGCGACATAGTAAGCCCTGAGTTTCTTGTTGACGAAGTCGGTTGCGTTTATACACCCCCGATGATCGTGTAACATGAGACCAGGTTGGACTGTCAGGCATTCTTCCTTCGGGACTGAATCGCCTTTTTGCTCCTTGCTCCTTTCTCCTGGCACCAGAAGCTCGAGTCAGGAGTTGATTCGCTGACGACGTTGGGTTGCGTTGATACACCCCCCCAAGGTTTGCTTAGATTGAATCGCCCAGGCAGTCCAGACACTCATCCTTCAGCGAAGAATAGTGCCTTATGGTCTTCAGGGTACAGCTTGCTGTCCTGATTCGTCTGACTGGTCAACTGGTCGGTCACCTGACTTAGTACAGACGGACTGACTGTGCATGTCCAGATCGAAGCTTTCAATATGGAACTTAGACGTAGTCTGAAGTTCTTGATGTCAAAGCATTCGAACCTCTCCTACCTGTTAACTTCTTGCATGTGATCAGGAAGGCCTTCTTCTAACCACCCTAGATACGACAAAGAGGGTTAGTGAGATTTTAAGCCATCGTCACAAGTTTTGGCTTTAGAGAACACAAGGGGGTGTGCTCTCTAAGCCTTTCGTTGTGGCCTAAGAATGGAAACCCGTTTTGTCCTTGGGCCAGGAGCTTGGAAGCAAGGTTGGCACAAGTTAGTGGGCAGGATCCAGAGAGAGTCCTGTGCCCTGTCAGGTCTCTCAAGTTTTATCTACATAAAACTCAAGAAAGTCGAAGTCATTCGGGCAATCTGCAGTGTCCGAAAAAGACCAGACTTGCCCATATCGAAGAACACCCTGGCTTTAGTGTTAAGAGTTCTTTCAAAAATGCTCCTTCATTGTGTTTGCACAAAGATTTGAAATCTCTTTTTTATCTGAATGCTCACGAGGTGAGGGCGCGGCCTCGGAAGCATTTCAACAGAGCATGGCACTCAGCAACATCCTGAGTACCATGTTTTAGCGAAGCAACTCTGTGTTCACTTCACACTCCCTGCGAGATGTGAAGATGGCATATGAGATCTGCTGCTCGCTAGGGCCATACGTGTCTGCAGACACAATCTTGGGGGCAAGAAGTACCACTCTATCCTATCCTGTAGAAAATGGTTAGGAAGAGCTCTTAATTTAGTTGTTGAGTCGCCGACAACGGCGACTTCTTAACTCTTAAGCCTTAGTTAACACACCTTAACTTGGCTAGGTTGGTCAGGTGGTGATATATATATTATATATATATATTATTTTACTTCTTAGCCCTCATGGTATGGTCAATATGGTCTAGTCACATTGTGGTCACGCCCCCGTTGACAGATCATCTGGAGTGCACCAGCTTTATAGGTCTCTACCTCGCTGGCAACTCTAGTAAAGCAAAAGCAGACTTGGGTGACAGTAATCACGAAGTCGGCTATGCTAACAGGTGGAACCAAGATGTAAATCATCTGCATGCATTTGTTTCCCAAAATCCTTCTATTCTGTCCCTTCCCACCTCCAACGGTGGGATTCAGCTATATATATATCTGACAGGTAAGTTTCATGAACAAAATGATATTGTTATGATACAATAAAGTTTGTTCATACTTACTGGCAGATATATATAATCAAGTACCCACCCACCTCCCCTCAGGGGACAGTGGAAATAAAAATTATGATAGAAAATGGGAATGGTTCCTGATACCCGCCTCCCAGCGGCGGGAATGGGTACTAACCACCTGGCCGACCACTGCGTGTGTCGGAAGTTTTTTAAATTCTGTTCGGACTTCAGAAAATACAGCTATATATATATCTGCCAGGTAAGTATGAACAAACTTTATTGTATCATAACAATATCATTTCAGGGCCTTGTGCTTCGGCCTCTCAACAGCCCCTCAAGTTTTCACGGGGCTAATGAAAAATGTAGCGCAGTGGCTACATTTGGAGGAAGTGAGGGTGTCCCTCTATCTGGACGACTGGCTAATCAGAGCCAAGTCAAAAGAACGATGTCTGGAGGACCTACAAAAGACCCTTACCATGGCAAGTTCGCTGGGACTTTTGGTGAACTTCCAGAAGTCTCAACTAATCCCCATTCAAGAGCGGATTTATTTGGGGATTCGGATGGTTTCTCTGGGTTTTCGGGCGTATCCGTCCCCAAAAAGGATAGCTCAATGCTCCGAGAAGGTCACAACCTTTCTAGAGAAAGATGCATGCACAGCGAGGGAGTGGATGAGTCTGTTGGGGACACTCTCCTCGTTGGAGCAATTAGTTTCTCTAGGAAGGTTGCACCTCAGACCTCTCCAGTTCTTTCTGCACCAAAACTGGTGATGTCTCTCACAAGACCTAGAGTTCTCCTTCAAGATCACAAGGGAGATCAAGAAGGACCTTTTATGGTGGGCGGACCCTCTCAGATTTGTAGAAGGTCTGTCCCTGCACATTCTGAACCCCAACTGAGTGTTGTTTTCCAACGCGTCGGAAACAGGTTGGGGAGCGACGCTCGGATCAAAAGAAGCGTCAGGCACCTGGGAGGGGGAACAGGTGCCCTGGCACATCAACAAGAAAGAATTGATGGCGATTTGGCTGGGCTTAAAAGCCTTCGAGTCACACGTCCGAGATGCAATAGTACAGATCAACGTGGACAACACCACAGCCCTGGCATACATCAGGAAGCAGGGGGGAACGCACTCCTTCTCCCTGTACGAAACAGCAAAGAACCTTCTGCTGTGGTTGGAGGCAAGGAGGATCAGACTCCTCACCAGATTCGTACAGGGAGAAAGGAACGTCAGGGCTGACCTCCTGAGCAGGAAAAATAAAAAATCAAGTCCTTCCTTCGGAGTGGACTCTTTACTCAGATGTTTGCTAGGACCTGTGGAGAATGTGGGGCAGACCTCACATAGACCTCTTCGCCACAGCCAAGAACGCGAGAATAGACATTTACTGCTCCCCGATCTCAGACCCAAGGGCAGTGGCAGTAGATGCCTTTCTCCTAGATTGGAGAGGTCTAGATTTGTATGCGTTTCCTCCCTTCAAGATACTGGGAGTAACACTCAAGAAGTTTGCGACCTCAGAAGCGGCAAGGATGACGCTGATAGCTCCGTTCTGGCCCGCCCAAGACTGGTTCACAGAGGTACTGGAATGGTTAGTATACATTCCAAGATCCCTGCCACAAAGGATCGATTTGCTCAGACAACCCCACTTCGACAGGTATCACAAAAACCTCCCCGCTCTCAATCTGACTGGCTTCAGACTGTCAAAAGTCTTGTCAGAGCGAAGGGGTTTTCTGCAAAAGCTGCAAAGGCTATCGCCACAGCAAGAAGACCTTCTACCCTTAGAGTCTACCAGTTGAAGTGGGATGTCTTTCGTCGTTGGTGCAGGAACCAGAAGCTTTCCTCTTCCAGTACCTCTGTAACCCAAATCGCAGACTTTCTCTTTTTCCTTAGGGAAAAATGCGGTCTGGCGGTTTCAACCATAAAAGGTTACCGTAGCATGCTAGCTGCAGTGTTCAGGCACAGAGGCCTGAACATTTTGGACAACAAAGATCTGCATGATTTGTTAAGGTCTTTTGAAACATCCAAGAAAGTTTCTGCTGGGATTCCAAGCTGGAATCTTGATGTGGTTCTTCGTTTCCTGAGGTCCTCGAGGTTTGAGCCGCCTCAGTCAGCTTCATTTAGAAACCTAACGAAGAAGTCCCTGTTCCTCATGGCTTTGGCATCAGCCAAGAGGATTAGTGAGCTGCATGCCTTAGAAGGAAGAGTAGGGTTCAAAGGAGATTCTGTGATTTGTTCCTTCCTTCCTTCATTCTTAGCCAAGAACGAGAACCCCTCAAACCCATGGCCCAGGAGTTTTGAGGTTCAAGGCTTAGCTGCACTCGTAGGGGAAGAAGCAGAGAGGACTCTTTGCCCTGTTAGAAGTATAAAGTTTTATCTTCAGAGGAAGAAGAAACTTAAGGGCAATAATGATAATCTATGGTGTTCTGTAAGAGATCCCAGTAGGCCATTGTCGAAAAACACACTGGCTCTCTTTATTAGAAGCCTTGTGAAAGAAGCCCATGTTGCATGCAATGAAAATCAATTTAAGCTCCTAAAGGTCAAGGCTCATGAGGTGAGAGCCATTGCCACATCCTTAGCTTTCAATAAGAATATGTGGCTACAGAATCTTATGAAAGTAACTATTTGGAGATGCAATTCAGTCTTCGTTAACCACTACCTAAGAGACGTCAAAATTACGTATGACAAGTGCTTCGTATCGGCGGATTCGGTACTGGGGCAGGGAGCTGAAACATATCCTTTTTAGTTTATTTCCCTTTTTTGGTATTGTGGTTTTATGGTTGTATGAAAGTGATGCGGGTAGGCATCTCTTTCATGTCGTATATCTAACAAGCATTAGATTGGTTAGGTGATCGGGTTTGTGTTTCAACTCCTTGCAATGGTAGTGTACAGGTTCTGTTTTGTAAGCGGGCGAATCCCCTTTGACAAGATCCTGCTTGGATTCTACCAAGGCAATGCAGACTAATTGACAGTACCTATGAAGTCTTCAGCCTAAACAGGTAAGAAAAAAGGCTTTTAGATCCTACAACAGGTGTTGTTTCCCTTTTCTATGTTATGTAGCTGTCTCTTACCCTCCTCCAAGGGTGTCAATCAGCTAAGTATATATCTGACAGGAAAGTTCATGTACAAAAATGATATTGTTAGTACGTATACAATAAAGTTTTGTACATACTTACCTGGCAGATATATACGATTGATGGCCCGCCCAGCCTCCCCTCAGGAGACAGGTGGAAAAGAAAATCTGACTAGAAAACGGGATTGGTTCATACACCCGCCACCCAGCGGCGGGTAAGGTAGATCACCTGACCTACCTGTCGCGTGTGCCGCGAGTTTTGAATTCTGTCGTGACGTCAGAGACGTAAGCTAAGTATATATCTGCCAGGTAAGTATGTACAAAACTTTACTGTATACTAACAATATCATTTTTAAAGTTGATTATTCCATAAAATGTACAGATCTTGTGCTTTAACACTTAGCACAATGCATGTTGGCAGAAAGTTAAATTTTTTGCTAACCAAAAGACCTTGAGTCCTTGTCTCACGTGATTGTCCTTCCATGAAGTCTTCAGCCATACTCACCTTACAGATTACGGAAATGTGTACAGTACTGATGATTTTTTTTAAGTATCCAGATATGTATTACATTTTTAACAACTGGAATTTGTTGAATAGAATATAAATTTTATGTTCAAAAAAGAACCTTTGAGGGTTAGTGCTTTTCTGCTTGCTACTGTATGATTTAGTTTTTTGTTAACTTTGCTGTTCTTTTTGTCTTATCTTACAGCTGTCTTACATGTGGCAAAATCATTATAATGATTTTTGTAATTATCATAGCATTAGGATGTAATAATATCTGTGACAACACCTCTACAGAATAAAGGCTCATCATCTTTTAGATCAAAAGTTCCCACAAGGTTGCAAAGGTTTGCTGCTTGGCTAGGACTTCAGTTAAAAGGGGTGCAATTTTGTACCTTCAAACACTAAAAGGAAAGTAAGGGAGGAGGCAGTGTGTATATGGACTGCTAGGAGGGTGTGACTGTCCCTTGGGGCAGACCCATTAGTAGTTCATATATTGCTGATTGCCAAGAGGATGTGGCTGTCCCTTGGACCAAACCCATGGGAAGTTGACATGCTACAGAATGTTACTAGAATCCATCTCTATATTTTTGACAATCATAGGCTTTAAATCACCCACCATCACCTACTTCAGTAGCTCACCATGCTTTTAAGGCCAGGTCAGATAGGTGTTAAAACACTTGCCAATAAACTCAAAGGAATTCTGTAGAAAACAGCAGTGGAAGAAGTTCAGGATGAGTTGTTGGGTCAGTGCAGTTGAATTTTAATTGTATCAAAGCCATTAGGGGATTGAAGACTGGTCAGAGTTTAGGTGTTGTAGACTTTATGTTAACACAAGCTGATTAGGCAAGCCTGCCACTCATCTGTTACCAATTAGGTGCATGCAGAAGCACATGACACCAGTGGATTAGGTTCCTCCTTGGCATTTTGTTCATAGGATTTTGAATGCTGGTTCCTGAATGTGTCAAAGCACTTTCACTTTTTCTTCAACAAATGTGACTCATCCAGTGCCCCTGGCAGGACAGTTTCTATCTTGCCTAAGATGATTGTGTGGAGTAGGGAATGAGTAAGATGACTGGTCTCTTTTCTTTCCCTTTTCTCCTTTCTTCATACCTACAGGCAGTTTGAAGAATAGACACATACGCTGGAACTGGCTTGATACAGATGAGCATTGCAGCCATACTGTTACAGCATGTTTTATGTTTCATGCAACATAAATCTGCTTCTCAGTAGCTTCAACTCCTCTCCTCAGCAAGCGGAGTAAGGGATGGAGACAAACCCATATTTTGTGGCTAACATGGTTTGTTATTTGAAGATATAGTTCATCTTGACTTCCATGTATGCAATGAAACAAGATTTTTATACATTCAACTTCCCTGCCAGATATATACTTAGCTATAGACTCCGTCGTCTCCGACAGAATTTCAAATTTCGCCGCACACGCTACCGGTAGGTCAGGTGATCTACTGCCCTGCCCTGGGTGGCAGGACTAGGAACCATTCCCGTTTTCTAATCAGAATTCTTCTGTCGCCCGGGCCATCAACATTGTTGTTGGTTCCTCTCGATTGGTTTTTCTTTTTTCACCGGCAATTGATCTTCTTGACCGACTTTTGGTGACGTATCTGGATTGTTGGATTGGCATACGCTTTTGTGGACTGTTTTGTGGACTTGATTTTGGATTTTTCTTTAAAAATGTCTGACTCTGGAATGGTTGTGAGACGTTGTGTGAATGTAGGCTGTAAGGTGAGGTTGCCGAAAGCTTCGGTAGACCCTCTCACTGTATGCAAGGTTTTGCGCGGGAGTATGAATGTTCTTTTACTAATACTTGCAAGGAATGTGAGAATTTGAGTGAGAACGAATGGAAGAATCTAACTAATTATTTAAAAAAGTTAGAGAGAGAAAGAGTGAGGAAGGCTTCTTATAGAAGTTAGTAGTTCGAGATCTGAACTAATTCCTAGCTTGGGATCTTCCCAAGGGTAAGTATTGCTACTTCTCCTTCCATTGCAGCCCTTCTCCTATTGCAGAACCTGTAGATTCAGCGAAAGAACTTGCGGATCTAAAAGCAGCCTTCAAGTTGATGGAAAACAAAATGGCTAGCCATACAAGGTAAGGCTAGTGATTATTCAAGTGGACAGTTGATATGAGTGTCCCAGTAAAGTGGAGGGGGCATCTGGTCGGCTCAGCAACGCTCCTAGGTCTAGACCTCTTCCAAGCTCACATGCCCAGAGGAGAAGGAATGTCAAAAACCGAAAGGAGGTTGTGGAGAATCCCCACCGATCAGGTGTCCCTTCGGCGGTTTCTGTGACACCCAGACTGCCAAGGATCGCTATTGTAAAGGCGTCCATGCGTGAGTGTTTTTCGTCGTCGGGATCTCATCTCCGAGACGTGATTGGAGGGATTCAGATCGATCTCGACCTCTCAAGAGGAGTTTTGGAAGGCTCCGACGATTGATTCGAGCCCAGAAAACTTCCCTGAGGAGTCTCCTTCGGGAGTTAAGAAGGCAAGAAGAGCCATTCTTTCAACCAGAGTGAGAAGGAGTCAGGAGGTGGAAGCTATGGACTCCTCCCCTCCTCCTTCCCCTCCTCCCGAAGAGGATAAAGAGGAGGTTACGAAGAGGTTCATGATGGCTATGCAAGAGCAGATTTCGTCTTTTGTAGGAGTTCTGTCAAAGGAGCCTCCTAGAAGGAAAGACTCTTCCCTTCCGATCAAAAGATCCTCCAGACGTATGGAGGTATCTGCCGCCAGGATCAATGCTCCTACTCGAGGTGAGGTTTCCTGTCGAAAACATGGATGAACCTATCAGACGTCTGGCACCGGCCAGGAGTGAGGAGTCACCCAGGAGGCAGGAGCCAAGAGCCAGGAGTGAGGAGTCAAACAGGAGGCAGGAGCCAAGAGCCAGGAGTGTGGAGTCATCCAGGCAGGAGGCAGGAGCCAGGAGGCAAGAGCCAGGAGGCAAGAGGCAGGAGTCAGGAGTCAAGAGGCAGGAGTCAGGAGCCAAGAGGCAGGAGTCAGGACGGCAGGAGCCAGGAGTCCGCGGAGGAGTCAGGAGGCAGGAGCCCGGAGTTAGGAGGCAGGAGTCAGGAGCCAGGAGGGAGGAGTCAGGAGGCAAGAGTCAAGAGCCAGGAGGCAGGAGTCGGAGACTCGTTCCTGGAATTTATGACTCTTCTCAAATAGGAGCTCCTCTCCTTCAGATCGTAGGAGGTCTTGGAAGGACTCTCCTCCAAACGTGAGCTTTCTCCTTCGTCTGATCGAGGTTTAGACGATTTGTCTGATGACGAACCTCCTGCAAATGAGGGACTCTCGAGTTATAAGGTCTTAGCCTCATTATTGCTACAAGAGTTTGGAGACACTCTTAGTCCGGCGGCTCCTCCTTCTCCTCGTTCTCTCTTTTCGAGCTCGGCTACGGCAAAATCTTCAGCCTTTCTGAAAATGAAGCCTGCAATTTCTATGAAGAAGGCACTCCATTCTTTAGATTCTTGGATGGACAAGAAGAAAGAGTTGGGAAAGACGGTATTCTGCATGCCTCCTTCCAAACTACATGGAAAGAGAGGTATTTGGTATGGGACAGGAGAGACTATGGGTCTTTCTCTGCCTGCCTCGGCAGATGCGGACTTTTCCAAATTAGTGGAGGCCTCTAGACGTCACTCCTTAGGATCGGTCAGATCGACGTGGAGCACTTCGGGGAGGGTTGAACCACTTTCTAAAGGGACTTTTTGTCACTTTAGAGGTGTTCAACTTTCTGGATTGGTCACTCGGAGTTCTGGCCAACAAATCTAAAGATCCGGATAGTTTCTTAAAAACCCAGAGATTCTCCATAGCGTCCTGTCTTGCATGGACAAGGCAGTACAGGACGGTTCGGGAGAAGTGGCTTCCCTTTTTGGTGCTGGTCTCCTGAAGAAGAGATCAGTATATGGATCCCTATTATCAAAAGGTGTTTCTCCGAGCCAGGAGGACTGCTTTATTGTTCGCACCCCTCTGTCGGATCATCTGTTTCCTTCTCAGTTAGTGAAGGATATATCTCGCTCGCTAACTGAGAAGGCGACACAGGACCTACTAACACAAACGTCCAAGAAGGACTGCCCTGTAGTGTCGGCGATTAAGAAGGACTCTCGTCCTCCTCAGCACCCTTTCTTCGTGGAGGTGCAGCGGCTCGTCCCCCCTGCCGAAAGAAGAGCTCTGACAAGAGAGGAAGGTCTTCCTTTAGACCTTTCAAGAAAACCAAATGACTTGTTGCTCCTTCAAGCACCAGTGGGCGCCAGACTCCTGAACTTTGCAGGAGTATGGGCAAAAAGGGGAGCCGACCCTTGGTCAGTGTCGGTCCTAAAGAAAGGATATGTAATCCCCTTCGAGGACAGCCCTCCCCTAACATCTACGCCTCGGGAACTGTCAGCGAGGTACAGAGACCCTGTAATGAGAAAGACTCTCCTTCAAATGGTGGAACAAATGTGGGAAAAGGAGGCCATCGAACTTGTGCAGGATCCACACTCCCCGGGATTTTACAATCGCCTTTTTCTGGTACCAAAGGCATCGGGGGGATGGAGACCAGTTCTGGACGTAAGCGCTCTGAATCGCTTTGTTCAGAAAAAGAAGTTTCGCATGAAACATCCGCTTCAGTAGTCGGCTCTTTCCGTCCAGGAGATTGGATGGTCTCTCTGGACTTGCAAGATGCGTATTTCCACGTTCCCATTCACCATTTGTCAAAGAAATATCTTCGGTTCGTAATAGGAGACAAGATTTTTCAATTCAGGGCTCTGTGCTTCGGTCTGTCTACAGCTCCGCAAGTATTCACCAACCTGATGGCGAATGTGGCAAGATGGCTTCACCTAGAGGAATAAACATCTCCCTCTACTTGGACGACTGGCTGATCAGGGCCAAGTCGGAGATTCAGTGCTTGGAGGACTTATCAGTAACAAGGAACATGATAGAATCGCTGGATTACTCGTGAACCTCGAGAAGTCGCAGCTGATCCCCCAGCCAGAGCTTGGTCTATCTGGGGATTCAGATGGATTTTCGGGGTTTTCGAGTATTTCCTTCGCGAGAAAGAATCACTCGAGGTTTGTCGAAAATCTCGAGCTTCTTAGAGAGAAAGAACAGTTCAGCGAGGGATTATCTGAGCCTTTTAGGGACCCTGTCCTCACTAGAAAGGTTCTTCTCTCTGGGGAGGCTTCACCTTCGCCCTCTTCAGTTTTTCCTGAAAGGGGTGTGGGTGGAGTTTGGAAGACGGGACAACTCTCGGACATATTCCCGCTTCCACAAGAGGTAAAAGATCATTTGAAGTGGTGGATCCTTCCTCTTCAAAAGAACGAAGGCGTATCGCTTGCCCTGCAGAACCCAGACCAAGTGTTATATTCCGACGCTTCGGAGTCGGGATGGGGAGCGACGCTAGGAGCAAGGGAGGTGTCAGGCACCTGGACAAAGGAACAGGTGTTCTGGCACATCAATTGCAAGGAACTAGTGGCCATACACCTAGCCTTAAAGTTCTTCGAAGAGATAGTCAGAGGCGGGGTGATACAGATAAACTCGGACAACACCACGGCTCTGGCTTACATACGCAAGCAAGGAGGCACGCACTCTTTCTCCCTCTTTCAGTTAACAAGACACCTGTTAACCTGGACAGAAGAAAGAGGCATAACTCTCCTCACAAGATTTGTTCAAGGGATAAAGAATGTGAGAGCGGACAGACTGAGCAGGAGGAATCAGGTCCTTCCCACAGAATGGACTCTACATGAAGAAGTGTGTCGAAGTCTTTGGTCCCTGTGGGGGAGACCTCACATAGACCTGTATGCGACGCTCCTCTCCAAAAGAATAGAGATCTTTTGCTCTCTTAGTGAGGAAGATCCGAGAGCCTTCGCAATAGACGCGTTTCTCCTGGATTGGTCGGGTGTGGACGCATACGCCTTTCCCCGTTCAAGATCCTGGGGGAAGTGCTCAGGAAGTTCGTCCAGCTTCAAAGAACACGAAGTTGACACTAATAGCCACCCCCATTTTGGCCAGCCCAGGAATGGTTCACGGAGTACTGGAGTGGATAGTGGACTTCCCCAGATCTCTTCCAAACAGACCAGACCTACTCAGACAACCCCACTTCGAGAGGTTTCATCACAACCTCCCAGGTCTCGCTCTGACTGCCTTTCGACTATCGAAAGACTTGTCAGAGCGAGGGGCTTTTCTCGCAAGGCTGCGGGCTCTATCGCTAGAGCCCGCAGAGCTTCGACGAGAAGAGTATACCTATCGAAGTGGGAAGTCTTTAGGAGGTGGTGTAAGAGTCAGAAGCTGTCCTCCAGTACCTCTATAGTGAATATTGCCGATTTTCCTCCTCTTTCTGAGAGAGGAATCACACCTATCTGTCTCAACAATAAAGGGATACAGAAGCATGCTGTCTTCCGTATTTAGAAATCGAGGGCTAGATATTGCAGACAACAAAGATCTACACGATCTAATTAGATCCTTTGAAACTTCAAAAGCAGCAACTCCTAGAACACCTAGTTGGAATCTGGACGTGGTTCTGAAATTCCTTTCATCGGATAAATTCGAGCCTTTACATCTGGCTTCCTTCCGCGACGTCACTAGGCAAATGCTTATTCCTGTTGTCTCTCGCTACAGCCAAGAGGACGAGCGAATTGCACGCTCTAGATTCCACAGTGGGGTTCAAAGGAGATGCTGCCATCTGTTCTTTCCAGACAATGTTTCTGGCGAAGAACGAAAACCCGTCAAAACCTTGGCCCAGAAGCTTTGAAGTAAAAGGTCTATCTAACCTCGTAGGCAGAGAGATAGAGAGGTCTCTCTGTCCAGTGAGAGCTCTTAAATTTTATTTAGAGAGGAAGAGACAGATGGAGCTTGTCAACAAGGTCTTTGGTGTGCGGTGAAGAACCCCAAAAGACTCATGTCCAAGAACGCCTTGGCTTTCTTTGTGAGAAGCGTAATTACGGACGCTCACAAGAACTGCTCGGAGGAATCCTTCGGTCTTCTAAAGGTCAAGACCCATGAGGTGAGAGCAGTAGCAACGTCCTTGGCGTTCCAAAAGAATATGTCTCTTAAAAATATCATTGAGACTACATATTGGAGGTGCAATTCAGTGTTTGCATCTCATTATCTGAAGGATGTGAGAGTGACCTATGAGAAGTGCTTCTCTCTAGGTCCATTTGTATCAGCAGATACAGTGCTGGGTCTTGGAGCAAAGACTGATCCTTAAATATTGTGTTTTTATCGTACATAAACCCTCTTGTCAGATATGTGCTTGGTTTTCTATTAGCAAGCTCACTGATGTCGCACGGGAGCATAGTGTCATTGCTGGTAGGGGATCAATGGTATGTATGGCTAGTCGGGGAGTACAAAATATTTTTTTTTTTGTATATTTTGTAAAAATGAAAGTGTAATTATGTTTCGAGTTTTTGGTTGTTTGTAAGGAGTTCGGGGATAACTCCTTGCAATCTTAGAACTAACATGGATGTTAGGATCAGGTGATCGGGATCGGTGTTGTGCTCCTTGAACAAGGTGTATTGTCATGTTAGTGGAATAGCACCCAATGACAAAGGCCTTTAGGCTCTGCCGAGTAAGTGGATAAGACCCCATTGGCAGACCCACAAGAACTCTTAGCCATAGATCAATATCTCGCTGAGGCTCTTGAGGCTAAGCAGACTCCAAGGCAGTAGCCGCGAAGTCTTCAGCCTAATAAGGTAGGAACCAAGGTTTATTAATACCTACAACATATGTTGTTTACCTGTCTATTTCAGTAGTTAGCTGTCTCTTACCCACCACCAATGGGTGCTAATCAGCTAAGTATATATCTGGCAGGGAAGTTGAATGTATAAAAATGATATTGTCATGTTACAATAAAGTTATACATACTTACCTGACAGATATATACGATTAATGGCCCACCCAGCCTCCCCGCAGGAGACAGGTGGAAGAGAAGAATTCTGATTAGAAAACGGGAATGGTTCCTAGTCCTGCCACCCAGGGCAGGGCGGTAGATCACCTGACCTACCGGTAGCGTGTGCCGCGAAATTTGAAATTCTGTCGGAGACGACGGAGTCTATAGCTAAGTATATATCTGTCAGGTAAGTATGTATAAAACTTTATTGTAACATGACAATATCATGTTTCATGGGGTTTTCTGAGTTTTAACTAACAAAATAGGCAGTTTGAAGCATTTTTATAGGGGCTTCAACTATTCGTGGATTCTAGCTATTTGCAGAAGCATCTGGTACGCATCCCCCGCAAATACAGGGGAACATTTTAGTGTGTTTGCTACTGCAGCAAAATTGCAGTATAGCCAATTTCAATGCTTATCACTCTTTCCTTTCCAGAATTGTTTAAGTGATGGGTTATAATGTAGCGTTAGAGAATTTTAGTTATGATAGGCTTTCTGAGGATAGCCTAGCCAAGATCCCAATAAAAGCAAGAATTATAAGAAGCAATTTTCATTGAAAACATACAAGGGCCCACCACAGAGGGAACATCCCTATGGAAGGCTGTGCTTAAAACTGGTTTAAAGGAGCAAAGTAAATGTAGCTTTGGTAGTGCGTACGCTGAGCTTGGATCGATAATATGTAGCTAGACCGACGACATCTTATGTCTGGTGCCAAAGCTTTTAGCTTATCTGGTGCCAAACTATACTGGTTGATCCTTTTTTATCCTGTCTTTAGTCTTTTGCTTGGCTCAGGATTAGGTCATGCATTTATCACATGCAGTGAATCCTAAAAGAGTGCTTTTCGTCATCCGATTCGTCTCCTAGCAGAAGTGGATGGACTTCCGACGAACTGTTGCGTCCGATCAAGAGGAGTTGGAAAGCTCCGACGCTGGACTCGAGCCCGGAACGTTTCCCGGACGATTCTCCCTACGAGAGGAAAAGAGCCAAGAGGACAATGTCTCGATCTCCTACGCCTTCCAGGGCGCATTCTCCTATTCATGAGAAAGAAAAGGAAGAAACCGCGACGGACATCCTACTTAAAATGCAGGAACAGATTTCTTCATTAGTAGGAGTATTGAGAAAAGACCTTCCGAGGAGAAAGGATGATTTTCTTCCTGTTAAGAGATCTCGTCCGACGGGCGTTCCGGACTCCAGACTCCTCTCCTCTACTCCTCGTCCGAGAACAGAGATGAATAAGGAAAGACGGACGAAAACACATAGGCTTGGGACGCCAGATACGGACAATGAAGAAGAGTGTCCGAGTCGGACAGAACCATCCAGGCGCTCGGCGCCAGAATTGGACGACTCGGACAGGCAAAAGTGTCCTACGCGGACGGCGCCAACCAGACACCATCCGCCAGACACGGACAGCCCGGACAGGCAGATTTGTCCTATGCGGACAACTATGACCAAGCCCCGTGTGCCGATTGCGGACAACCTGGACAAGGCAGACAGCCTGGACAGGACAAAACGTCGTGCGCAGGCAACTCCGTCTGGGCGCCAGGTGCCAGAAGCGGACAAGACGGACAGGCAGAAGTGTCGTACTGGAACGACACCAGCCAGGCGCCAAGTTCCAAATGTGGACAGCTCGGACAGACGACACTGTCCGAGACGGACAGATACGTCCAAGCGCATGGAACAAACTGGACTTTCGGCGCCAGATAAGCACCAAGCGCCAAGATTTTCTTCAAGAGAACCATGCGGAGAGATCAACCAGGAAGCGTCTCTCTATGATTTAGACCAGGAACGTTTTTCTCTGGACAGAGACGAAAAATGTCGCACAGGCGGCCGTCGTCCTGGTCACGAGATATCCGTTTCTGGTGGGAACTTTGCGCAAGCACAAGTGTCTTCTGATAAGAATGCAAGATGTCGCACAGGCGGCCGCCATACTTGTCAGAAAGGCTTAGATGATGATCGGGTTTCTTCTCAGGATCAGCGTTCGCTGGACAGGGACGCAAGATGTCGCACAGGCGGCCGTCGCCCTTGTCGGGAGGGAGCTGATCCTGCAAGGAGCCCTTCACCTTGCGAGAAGAGACGTTCTCCCGCGGCTGATAATGATTCTCCAGTGGAACTCGAATTGGAAGATGTCTCTGACACAGAAGATCAGAAAGGGGCTGGACTATCGGACTACAAAGCATTGGCGGCGCTTTTGCTCCAAGAATTTGGAGATTCTTTGAGTCCTGGCGCCCCTCCGTCTCCTTGGTCGCTATTCACGAGCACGAAGACCTCAAAGTCGTCCTCCTTCTTGAAGATGCGGCCAGCAATTTCCATGAAGAAAGCTTTGCAGTCTTTTGGAAACTGGCTCAACTCCAGGAAGGAGTCGGGGAAAGACTGTGTTTACCTGCCCTGCCTCCAGACTTTCTGGGAGGAGGGGTATCTGGTATGAGACAGGCGAAGCAATGGGACTCGCCCTCCCAGCTTCTGCAGAGGCAGATTTTTCAACGCTGGTGGACGCGTCGAGGAGACATTCTCTCTCCTCAGCCAAGACAACTTGGGGAATGTCTGAATTGGACCACCTCCTCAAGGGATTGTTCCATGTCTTGGAAGTTTTCAACTTTCTGGACTGGTCCCTTGGGGTGTTGGCCAAGAGGACACAAGACAATGAACGCCTGAGCCCCGATGTCCTTAATAGTATTTTGGCTTGTATGGACAAGGCAGTGCAAGACGGATTGGGAGAAGTGGCCTCCCTTTTCGGGGCGGGAATACTTAAGAAGAGAACTGTGTTTAGTTCTATTCTTACAAAAGCAGTCTCTCCGGTACAGAGGTTGTCCCTACTGTACGCCCCTCTGTCCAACCAGCTGTTCCCTTCTCAGTTAGTGAGAGACATTTCTCTCTCACTAACTGAGAAGGCGACACAAGACCTGCTGGTACAGTCAACCAAAAGGCCGAGGACAGCTGTTCCCGCTACGAAGAGGGAGACACGGAACCCAAAGCCGCCCTTTCGAGGGAGTTCGTCTTCTCGGTCCTCCTTTAAGAAGAGAGGAGCAGAAAGAAGAGGTAGGTCTTCTGCCTTTAGACCTACCAAGAAAAACAAGTGAACCTCAAGTCCTCCAAACACCAGTAGGCGCCAGACTTCTGAACTTTGCAGAAGAATGGGCGTCGAGAGGGGCGGACAACTGGTCCCTCTCAATAGTGAAGAGAGGATATCTAATCCCCTTCAGAGACAGGCCTCCCTTGACGTCTACTCCAAGGGAACTGTCAGCGAAGTACACGGACCCTGTCAATAGGAAGACCCTTCTTCAGTTAGTAGAACAAATGTTGGACAAGGAGGCCATAGAATTAGTGCAGGACCCACACTCTCGGGTCTTTTACAATCGACTGTTCCTCGTACCAAAAGCCTCGGGAGGGTGGAGACCTGTACTGGATGTGAGCGCACTGAACCGATTCGTAGAGAAACAGAAGTTCTCTATGGAAACTTCCAACTCGGTTCTTGCGGCTCTCCGTCCAGGAGATTGGATGGCCTCCTTGGATCCTAGCAAGGATGCGTAATCTTTTGCCAACAGGTCCCTGGCTGCATCCGTCATCGAGGAAATACCTATGTTTCATGATGCAGGGAAGGGTCTTTCAATTCAGGGCCATGTGCTTCGGCCTGTCTACGGCTCCCCAAGTGTTCACAAGCCTGATGAGGAACGTAGCACGATGGCTTCATCTGGAAGGGGTGAACATATCCCTCTATCTGGACGACTGGCTAATAAGGGCCAAATCGAAACAACAATGTTTGGAGGACGTGGAAACTACTTTGAATCTCGTTCATTCACTCGGACTACTCGTGAACCTCGAGAAGTCTCAGATGATCCCCAGCCAGGACATTGTCTATCTGGGGATTCAGATGGATTCTCGGGGTTTTCGAGCATATCCATTGCAAGACAGAATTGCTCAAGGCTTGGAAAAAGTCTCAACCTTCTTAGGGAAAGAACGAAGCTCAGCGAGGGAATGGATAAGTCTTCTGGGCACCCTTTCGTCGCTGGAGCAGTTCGTTTCCCTAGGAAGGCTAAATCTGAGACCTCTGCAGTTTTACCTGCAAAGAATGTGGGACCGAAAGAGAGGGGAACTTTCGGATCAGTTTCCCATTCTACAAGAGATAAAGTCAGACCTGAGGTGGTGGTTAACCCCTCTTCAAAAGAACGAAGGTACGTATATCCCTTTCGATTCGGAACCCTCTCCTAGTGTTGTTTTCCGAGGCCTCGGAAACGGGATGGGGAGCAACACTAAGGAAGAAGGAAGTGTCAGGAACCTGGACAGAAGAACAGGTGTCCTGGCATATAAACGTAAAGGAACTTATGGCAGTTCATCTAGCCTTGAAGAACTTCGAGTCGGAGGTCAGAGGCGTGGTAGTCCAGGTAAATTCAGACAATACCACGGCTCTGGCTTACATCTGAAAACAGGGGGGACTCACTCGCTGACACTACAAGATAGCGAGAGACCTCCTGATATGGGCAGAGGAACGAGGCACTGTACTCTAGACGAGGTTTGTACAAGGAACCAAAAATGTAAGAGCAGACAGACTCAGCAGGAAGAACCAGGTCCTTCCAACAGAGTGGACCCTCCACTCCGGAGTCTGCCAAAGGCTCTGGTCCCTCTGGGGGAAGCCCCAGATAGACCTGTTCGCCACATTCCTCTCCAGAAGGATGGAAAACTTTTGCTCCATAGTAGAAGACCCCAGAGCAATAGCAATAGATGCCCTTCTGATGGACTGGTCGGGCATAGATGCCTACGCTTTTCCCCCATTCAAGATTCTGGGGGAAGTGTTAAGGAAGTTCCGTTCCTCGGAGGCGACGAAACTGACACTCATCGCCCCATATTGGCCCGCTCGAGACTGGTTCACAGAGGTACTGGAATGGACGGTGGACTTCCCCAGATCTTTTCCCATGAGGACAGATCTGCTCAAACAACCCCACTTCGAGAGATATCACGGAAACATCCACGCTCTCTCCCTGACTGCCTTTCGACTATCGAAAGACTTGTCAGAGCGAGAGGCTTTTCTCGAAAAGCTGCGAGCGCAATTGCCAGAGCCCGCAGATCCTCTACTCTGCGGGTCTATCAATCGAAGTGGGAAGTCTTCCGTAGATGGTGTAGGTCGAAGAAGCTGTCCTCTTCCAATACCTCTGTGACCGAAATTGCTGATTTCCTTCTCTTCCTTAGAGAGGAATCACGCTTAGCTGTTTCAACCATAAAAGGTTATAGGAGCATGCTCTCGGCTGTATTTAGAAACAGGGGCCTCAACATAGAGGACAACAAGGATCTCCATGATTTGATACGATCCTTTGGTACTACAATGTCTAAGTCCTCTATCACACCAAGTTGGAATCTGGATGTGGTCCTCCAGTTTCTCTCTTCGGATACTTTCGAACCGCCGAATAAGGCATCCTTTAGAGACCTCTCGAGAAAGTGCATTTTTCTCTTGGCCCTCGCGACTGCCAAGAGGGTCAGTGAGATACATGCATTAGACTCTCTGGTAGGTTTTAAAGGAGATTCTGTTGTTGTCTCTTTCCAACCTCTGTTTCTGGCCAAGAATGAGAACCCTTCTAAACCTTGGCCCAGAAGTTTTGAAGTCAAGGGCCTCTCTCCCCTTGTGGGTAGAGAAGCAGAAAGGTCTCTGTGTCCGGTCAGAGCACTGAAGTTCTATCTGAAGAGAAAGAGTCAACTTCAGGGTTGTGATCAGAGCCTATAGTGCGCGGTAAGAAGAAACCCGAAAAAGGCACAAATGTCGAAGAACGCATTAGCATTCTTCGTGAGAAATGTGATAACGGAGGCTCACATTAAATGCCAAGAGAAAGCCTTTAAGCTGCTTAGGGTTAGAGCACACGAAGTACGTGCAATTGCAACTTCCCTAGCCTTTAATAGGAATATGTCAATGAAAGACATATTAGTAGCAACGTATTGGAGATGCAACTCAGTGTTTGCTTCCCATTACCTAAAAGACGTCAGAGTGACTTATGAAAAGTGCTTTTCTCTTGGACCTTATGTATCAGCGGATACCGTGCTGGGACAGGGAGCTGGTACTGATCCTTAAATAATATTATTTATAACTAAAAAATTGTTTGGTTTTGAGTTTTTTTATGGTCGTTTGAAAGGATGTTGGGGGGATAACTCCTTTCAATCGTAGTACTAACCCCGGTGTTAGGATCAGGTGATCGGGATCGGTGTTATGCTCCTTGATGATGCCATTTGGCAAGGTGTTTTGTCATGTTAGTGGATAGGACCCATTGACAAAGATCCTTAGGTTCTGTCGAGTAAGTGGATAAGACCCCATCGACAGACCATCAAGAACTCTTAGCATGAGGTCACTACCTCGCTGAGGCTCTTGAGGCGATGTAAGCTCCTAGGCAGTAGCCATGAAGTCTTTCGCCGACACAGGTAGGAACCAAGGTTTCTTATATTATTGTTACCTACAACGTATGTTGTTTTCCTGTATATTCAGTAATTAGCTGTCTCTTACCCTCCGCCAAAGGTGCCAATCAGCTAAGTATATATCTGCCAGGGAAGTTGAATGTATAAAAATGATATTGTCATGATACAATAAAGTTTTATACATACTTACCTGGCAGATATATACTTAGCTATAGACTCCGTCGTCCCCAACAGAAATTCGAATTTCGCGGCACACGCTACAGGTAGGTCAGGTGATCTACCGCCCCTGTCTCCCGAGGGGAGGCTGGGTGGGCCATTTAATTGAATATATCTGCCAGGTAAGTATGTATAAAACTTTATTGTATCATGACAATATCATTTTAGTAGGAGCTAGTCCTTTCAAATAGGAACTCGGGATGACAACTACAGTCTGGCACAATCTCGTTCTATGAGAGCCTGAAATGATTTCTGGCAGGCGGAAGAATAAAGCTATCTGACTGGCTAGATGTTCTGGTATTTCCTAGAAACTAGAATTCCAGACAAGTTTTAACCCAAAATTTTATGGTAAGTATGCGTCTCGTCCTGGAATTAGGACATCTTGCCATTTACAATAATAGACATTATCTTCTAAGACACATATTTAAGAGAGGCATTTGCTCCCTTTTAGCAAAGCTAAAGACATTAGTTTAACCTCTACCTCATTAACTTTCAAGTGATATGTATCTCGTATGTCCATTCGACAAGGGAGGAGGCATTCTGAAGTCCATAGGAGTCCAAAGAAGTTTGCCCCCAGGAAGTCACTCCTCAGTTTCTTTTAATTAATGACCAGTGAGCAGGAGTCATAATAACTATCCAACTCAGGGGACTCCTAGACCCAGTCCCTGTCAGACTTCCATGCACCTGGGAGGATGCATATAGTACTGAAGTCCATAGTCGTCCCAGTCAGTTGCTCAGTCAAACCTGTTGTCTGCAGGTTTTGATGGACATTGGAAAGGAGTCGACAGAGTGCATTCAACTTCCTGTTAGTATGACCTCCTTGGTTTTTTGTGATTTTGAGAGAGTTTTTGAAAAGTGTTGAAATTTAGGGAGTACCTTGAAAATTTTAGTTATTGGCATGGTATCACCAAAGAAACCATAGGATTCTTTCCTATTGTCCAAACTTTTACTGTGTAGTGAAGGATTGAAGTTTAGGGAGCCAGGAGGGTACAGTGCACCCATCACTTTTAGTGGATGGGTTGTAGTTTTATTTCAGTGTAGGTGTGACATCATAATCTGGTTGTTTTTATTATGGTACTGCACCCTGGACAAGGGTAACTTGTCATCCTTGTGAGCAATTGGAATCATCCTTGCTACAAGGTTCCCCCTTTAGTAAAGGCAACCCTCAGCTTTACTGCCACACCACTACATGTTCAGTTGAGCACCAACCAGAGGCAGTATCTACTGCAAGCTCTCTTGACTAATAAGGAATGACAAGCATTGTTTTAATGCTAGCAGCTCTTCTATTTCTAATTAATTACGTGATTTAATGTTTTAGAGTAGAATATGTCCATCTATCTCATTCCTGTCAATGTGGGAATCAGCTATGTAATTCATGGTAAGTTAATTAAAAATGACATTTTTATAATAAAGTAATGTTTTAATTATAATTACCTAGTAGTAATTACATGATCAGAGCCCTCCCTCCTCCCCTCTGATGGACATAAGCATAAATGGAATGAGCTAGTCTGCTGTGTCATTCCTAACCCTCTTGATAGAGGGCAAGACTGGTGTCACACAGTATCAGTATCGCTACCATGAATTTTGAATTTAAACTGCTGCGAACAAGTGAAACTAATAGCTATGTAATTACTGGATAAGTACGTATAATTAATATTATTTTGTTATAAATATGTCATTTTGTCATGTTTCCCTGGATGATGGTTGACAGAAATTTCAGTGCTTTAGTCCTAAATAGAGTTACATACAGTAGTATTTTATAATGTGAGTATATGTACGGTATATCTTCTTATGCCCTCTGGCTCTATGAAGATTATTGCTTGTAGTGTGCCTTGTTTGGAATACTATGGACAGATCTAAATGTATTTTACTGAAATGGAGCAATGCTTTTTACATTTACTTTCCATTTATTCCTTATGGTCTCTTCCCCATATCATTGTCCAACTTCTCTATTTACTGCAATTTTTGTCTCTCATTTAGAAATAAATTAGATAGAGAAATGTGGCTCAGTGGTCTTGTAAGATAAATGTTATGTAATAATAACACTACTATAGTAAGAAAACATATCTTCCTACAGGGATTTTGTTCCTTGGGGATTCTATTCATAGATTTCATAATGCTTTCCCTGTAGAGTGGAAGTGGTCGATAGTCAGTTATTTCTTGTTACCAGCCTGTAGTACATTGCACTTGAATTTCCAATAAACCTCTTAACGATCATAAAACCATATGTAACTTTTCATGCATGCAACATACAAAGATCATTAAAAAAGAAGAGTGTAACTAAACCTTCTGATTTGACTGCTTACTATATCTGTTTGTATGTGTATACACACAAGAACACAGTTTTTTGCCTATATATTGATGGACTCCCAATCCTATTTTACCATTAAGAAATGAACTCTCTTAATTTTTGAGGGACAAACAACACTGCAGATTTCCCCTTGTAAAGACATACAAAAACACCAACCACTAACAAACTGGCTGCTATTCATCACATGGTTTTGGAGGACAGATGTTTACTTGTTCAACAGCTATCCAAGACCAAGGACATGACTTATGGTTCAGTGTACACTTTTGACTGACCTCTGAGGTATGAGCAAATTATTTGCTGGATGGGATACCATTAGTGTTGACAACAGAACAGAAGCTGACCAGTGCTGAAAATTGAATGACTCTTGACTAGTTTCCAGGCTGATCTAGACAATTTAGTGGATTAGTAACCATGAATGAGACATGGTTTTAACATTTTCCACCTGAATTCGAGAATGAAAGCAAGCAATGGTGGTACTGCTGTGGTTTGCCACCCTCCCCACCTCCAAAAAAAAAAAAAAAAAAAAACCAAAAAAAAAAAAAAAAAAAAAAAAAAAAAAAAGGGGGGGGGCGACGGGCTTCTATCAGCAAGGTAATGACAATGTTTTTGGAATCTGAGGGCGATGACTTGAAAAATATTGAGGTGATTAATATGAGCACTGTAAACCAGGA
This sequence comes from Macrobrachium nipponense, assembly GCF_015104395.2. Lineage (NCBI taxonomy): Eukaryota > Metazoa > Arthropoda > Malacostraca > Decapoda > Palaemonidae > Macrobrachium > Macrobrachium nipponense. Next base: position 98,720,016 of record NC_061108.1, read on the forward strand.
GTGGGACGATTTAGAACAGCTTGGAAAAAGGTCTGACCATTACACTCCACAACATATGATAGGGTTAGGCTCCTGTCCTAAAAACCTTCGACCCCATTCACAATGCTATAAAATCACACCAAAGAGAAATGTAGCAAATGCTGAGTGTAACTTACTTAGTAATTTACATTTGTGTTGCATGTAAATAAAAGGTAGAATATACCCACAAGCATATTTTAGCTAAGCCTAGACTGCTCTGAATGCTTAGTAGTTTATTGGTAATAACTAGGTTGTCTGTACAATTGCATCCAACTTGCAGCACAACAATCAATTCTTTGATGAATCTCCATATGTTTATGTTGTAGTATTGGTAAGTGCTAAGTAAATATCAGTCAAGATTAGATTTTAAGACAGCAACTGTGAGGTAAAACCAAGTTTTATGAAACCTTCAATTACTCATATTTTTTTCCACTAAATTTATGGAAACTACCTGCAAAGGTTAAATTTAAATGTAAAAATTCTTGCAACGCTTATACTAGAAGGTAGAAATTTGCTTACAAAGTAAAATATTACAGTGAATGGAATATGAAATGAAATTGCAAAAATAATTGATATGATTCAGACTGATAATTTTACCACTGCAAAACGCCTTGTCCAAATTCTTCATGTTTTTCTCTGAAAATGTATGATTACAGTCTTATTAATTAGAATAGAGATAATGTAATCAGAGACGAGATTAAACTCTCAGTGCACTTCAGTATTAATAAACAGTCAAGCATGGATACTCATCAAACTTAGTTATGACATAGGTCAACAGACTTAGCTGGCTTTCATTGTGTGATCAGTTGATGTGGGGAGTGCAAGGATGAGTGAGATTTCTTAGGTCTAGACATAAAAAATGGATTGATGATTTACTAAGTAAAATTGTCATACCTAGTATTTCACACCCTATGTATGTGGAGGAGGAAGAGATTTTATATTGTCAACGGAATTGTGACAATTACGCAATCTAGATGAAAAACAATAAAACTGTGAGATGACATTCTGTTGCATGAGGACAATCCTCATATCTACCAGCACCATTTCCCTGATTTCCCTTACTTACATTACATGTCACTGGTTGACTTCAAGCTGTTTTCTAAACTTAATTCCTGCATGCATGGACACCATTTTGGGAGCAATAATTCATCCTTGCAATGGAGAAGTATGAGGAGTCTTAGGATCCAAGCTGCTTTTGTAACAGGATGTCAGTGCTTGAAGATTGATGGAGTTAAAGAGAACCTGTGCTGGAAAATTAATCCAAGAACTGTCTTTCTGCATTAATGCGTTTTTTTTTTGCTGAAACTGGAAGCATTTTGATTGATACTTTTACTTAAAAGGGCTGAAGTGACCAGTATCTGACTCAGTTTGACACCCAACATAAAACAAATGAGGGTTTGTTTGTTAGAATGTATTAAATTTGTTAGAATGTGTTAACTTGTATCAAGAAACTGGTGTTTGTTACTTTGTGGAGGTGGTATTAACACTTTTGAAATTCCCAAGACTTCAAATAAAGTCATCTATAAAAAAAAAAAATTATTAACTGTAAATATTTTGATGTTGGATATCTTAGGAAAGTGGATTATAACTTGTTTCGTAGGTAAGTATGGCTGTAAAAAGAGGATTAATATTAAACCAGTGTAAAATACGGTATATTAAACTTTGGATACTTTTTTTTATTACATTTTCGTATGTGTGCTGATATAAATATTATAGTCCTAATACAGTGGAACCTCAACATACGACAGTCCCAACTTACGAAAAATTCAAGTTATGAAAGTAAATACAAAGATTTTTTTGCCTCTGCATACGAAAATAGTTCAGCTTACGAAAGGGTGTTACTGTAAAGTCTCGAGATTCGCCCTGACCACCGAGAACAATTTTAAAACTCGCGCGCCGCCAACTGAGTAGACTCGCCACCATCTTCCTGCTCTCCCATTGGTTCCTGATGCTAGTCACTGCCATAAGATCTTGCTCTCCTATTGGTCAGCATCATGCCTCTATGTAAAGGCGTTCCTTGACCATTTTTTGCGGCAGCGTTATTGTAAACACTGGAATTCGTTTGTTCACATATACGTATTTTGTTTGTTAACATAAATTCGTGTTGTGATTTCGCTTTCATTGTACTGTAAGTTACTTTATCGTGTTGTGTGTAAACTTAATTACTACTTAAGTTATTAGCCATGGGTCCCAAGAATGTTGCTGAAGTTCACGGAAAGAAGAGGATGCTTTCTATGGAGAACGAAGATGGAGATAATCAAGAAGTGTTAATGTTTTCTGCCATTTTTTAATGTGTTTTGTAAAGTTTAGTGTTCATGTTTTCTGCCATTTGTCCTCCTCCTCTGTCACCACTTTCGGAGATCGCCTCACTCGAAAGGTAAGGTTCCACATTTTACTACATACTTATGTACGTATAGTATTTCATGTACCATGTACACTAATACACTTTATTTACAGGTATGTAGTATATATTAGTAGTACGTATATATGTAGTTTAAGTTAGGTATTGAATAGTCCAAATTGTTGTATTTCATTGTTTATTGGTCAATTTAGCTTTATTATAAAATTTACTGGGTTGTTTTGTAGGGCTTGGAACGAATTAGGCAATTTACATGTAAAATGTAGTTCAAGAAACGAAAAAATCAGGTTATGAAGGCCGCTTCGGAACAGATTAATTTTGTATCCTGAGGTACTACTGTATATATTATCTCTAGAATGGGAAATGAACTGTATCCTATGTTGTTATGATGCAAAAAGTGGGCGGTAACCATAATAAAGATTCTTAACTATGGCTTTTGCTGTTTATATAAAAAAAATTTTAAGTCTTCACCTAACTTCTACAAATGTAATTTCTGGACTCGGCAGTGTCGCTCCGTGAAATAGGTTCCTTTAGCACTATTTCTAAGGTAAAATATTGCTATCAAAGGAATTTGACTTTATTTTTCATTTTTATGTCTACTATAATAAATAACAACTAGTTATCTGGCATCAAGTGAGACAAAAACAGCACTTTGTCAGTAAAGAGAACCTTGTAGCAAGGAATTAATTTTCTTTAAACTCATAACCAGTGTACTTACTAATGGAGAGGCGTACCACTGATTAATTTTTTATCCCTCATACCCACTGAAAAAGGGATTTTGACAAAGGAAAAATCTATTTCTGGGGGAAGACCTGTGTCGCCCGGTGAAAAGTTCCTGTAGCTCTCTTTTCTAAGTATAAATAGATCTTAAATGTACCAGAGAAAAAACTAGCATGGAATGCGGAAGTTACTACCTTCAGCTCGATCACCCCCAAGGGCGTCGGTATAAGCACTAGGGCGAGTGGAAGCCACTTCTCACAGGACTTTTGCCAATTAGAGGATTCCTCTCAATGTCCCCCTCACAGTGAGAGCCGTTACAACGGCTACCCCCTCTACCTTCCACTCGCTACTACTACTAATACCACGCTGCCATCTTCATTCCTGTAATTAGCCTCTGTGTATCCGCACGTGTCTCAGCAGCTCCCTTAAGTGCCTTATTTTGTCGAAGCTATGTCTTCTGTAGATCGTCCTGCTTCGTCATCCAAGTTGAGTATTCCAATTGGTGTTTTCGTAATTCGTATGGTTACGATGCATTCCATTTTTAGCCTTCGGCCCCTTAAAAAACGTACTGGGGCGCCGCTAGTTCAGCCGCCATTTTGGGTGCATCATCAGACGCTTGCGTTGTTGTTATGGGTTATTTCTTTTATTTCTTTTATTTCATTTTAATTTTATTCTTATGTTTCATTACGGTTATCGTTACCGTTTTTGTATCACGTGCTTATTCATTAGCCGACTGAGTTCGGATTTGGTTCGTAATTTTAAGGTAGGCCTAATACGCTCATGACATCCTCTGGGGTTCTTAAAATGTTAATTAATACATAGTTTAGCCTCTGGCTTCTCCCCAGCCCCTCAAGAGCATGTTCGTGCCCCTCTGTGCCTATTCTTTATCATGTATTGTATATGTGCCTTTTGTTGGACTACTAGCTAGCTTATCATATTTATTATGGTAGAGAAGTGAGTTCTCTCTCTCTTTCTGCCGATGCGAGGCATGCATGCATTATTGTTTTAATGCGAACCAGATAGGTACTTGATTTTATGCACGTTTATGATTTTCATATCACTGAGAGGTTGGAAGTGTTGCCCTCCCCTGGCTTACCTGACCAGGCCTAGACTAGGTTTTGGAGGGTAGGCCAGGTGCCCCTTCCCCTATACCCTTAGGCCTCTCCCCCCGTCCGCGCTACGGTGCTAGCTGGGAGGATATCAAGGATAGAGAGTCTCTCTCTTGTCATATTGTTGGACCTATCTAAGAGAGCTACAGGAACTTTTCACCGGCAGACACAGGTCGAACCCAGAAAATACTAAAAGTGTTCGTATCTTCTTATACAATATAGGTTATGTACATGCTTTTATGAGATAGGAAACTATAGTACAGCTTTTTGTTATTCATTTCAGATTGTTTGGTACAGACAAGGAGATCTTGATCCAAAGTTCAAGAAACTTATCTACTTTAATGCTTTTTCTATGGTAATGTTGTGCATTTGTGGAAATATATTTTTCCATGAGTAGTTGTTACTTGTGTATAAGTTATACGTACTAATTAGGTTGTTGGAAAGAATCTCTCTCCCTATGCTATGTGAAATTATACTGTAATGTATAATGTAATAAGAAAAGTTTATATTTTTAATAAATTTGTTAGTATGGTATGCGTATTTTCAATGTTCATGGACAAGTGCTCTTACAGTGATGATTATTGTTATATGTTATTCACTAAGATAATTATTATATTGATTAAGTTACATGTAGGAATTACTCAGTGAATTTTAAACAAACAAAATTATAAGTGTGTTACTGAATACTTATTGTATTTTACATATTTTATAAAAAGATTCAAGAAAGTCTCAAATGGATAAATTAAGGTTGGTCATTTTGTAGACACTGTCTCTGACTAATAACCTGCTCCATTTGGTACCATGTGGACTCATGACTGGAGAAATTCCCAAGAAAAAATATTCCAAAAGGACATTAAATTTATGGCCAAAATAAAAAGAATAAATACATACAGGTACAAAGAAGGATTGCTTAGCTGGAGCAATAGTGGATTGGCCAACCTGACTGGTGGAAAATTCCAGCTTACAAGAGGGGAGGTTGTGTGATATTGCAATACATCAGCAAGTTTCAATTATCGTACAAGACGTGATGGTTTGTCAGGTTACATTTTTTTTAGTGTGGTCAATACCTGTATGACATTGACAGTGTACTGTACTGGATTGCAGTAATTATTCATAATAATAATTTAATGAGCGCTTATGTACAGTATGTATTGGATATTTCAGAGAGTGAAAGTGACAGTGTTACAGGTACAGTACCCAAATGCACGAAGTATAATAATTACTGTAACATTAAAAGCATACTACAATACAGCATGGTAAAAAGAATGGTTTGCACATTAGTTAATAGCAACAGGTTCTAATTCATGTTCATTGTGTATTTATGTAAAGTATAATAAACTATTTTAAAACATTGATGTAATACAATATTATATACATATTATAGTATAGCCAAAATATGCAAGTCATTAATTGTGTTCATTTACTATATAACTTGTCAGAGTGAGAGAGGTTGAATGAGTGAGCTTCATTGTTCTTCAGTATACAGTAAATCATCATCATGATAAAAGTTTTTATGTGAGTTTTTTCCTTAACATTGTTAGTCCTATAATAAAAGAAGGTAATCAGTAACATTATTAAAGGATGAAATTATAAAATACAGTGATGATAACTTACCGCAAAGAGATTTAAGCTCCCCCCAAAAAAAGAACGGATAAAAGAGTGACCATGATGCATAGTGGAAGGACAGGACTTAGGATAGAAGAACATTTCTGATGGCTTGGTGAGATTGTAATGTAGGCATCAAGAGGGTAGTAAGAAAAACAGCAGCAATAGACTTATGAAGTGTGTCCCAATTGCTAGAGTATCCCATTGGTAAGCAGACAAAAAATGTGTGTTGTGTTTACAAGTCTGTACTATTTTCTCATTGTAGACATGGTCACTTCTAAAAAATCGGAGTAGATCTGGAAAGGGGTGTGTCTGAGGTGCATTGGGATCATATTACAAATCAACAAGGAGACAAGTAGGAGGTAGTTCAGAAAAGTACAGTGAGGTATGTACTTTATCAGATAGAAGTAGCAGGACTAAGCCCAGTGTGGAGGCCCATCCATCAATTCATAAAAAACAAACAAACAAATGAAGTGCATAGTTGAAGATCTATAGTGGAGAAGGGAGAATATAAATCATACCAAGCCCTATAAAGTAAAACTATAGAAGAGAGTGAAGGGAACATGTTTCATGACTAAATCAACAAAGTAAAAGAACTGTTACAACAGATTATTATGATAACTTGGTTGTATACAATACTATAAGCAATTTCCTATTCACATACATACTTGCACTGAATGACCAAAATAGGTCCCAGTGCTTGGGCTTGTCCCTAAATTTCATAATCCATCCATCCATTTTGTTAACATGAATTAAGATTAGTAAGACCACTTACAATGCTAAACTCTCATAGGGCTTGCTTGAAGGATTTACTATTGTTAAATGAGAGGTGACAGTTTAAGAAACAATTTAAGAAATTCAGGTTAAAGAACTTTGTTTAAAGTAGGAGATCCGAGGAAGCAGATACTAAAGTAAAAGGTAGAACGTATAGTACCATCTGTAATGGGACAGTCAAGGCTCACTATATGGTATTCCCCTATGGTGGAGTAAAGTTATGTTAGTATGAGTTGTGTATAGGTAGATCATGTAGAACTGGTGTGATTTTGAGCCCATATAGTAAGCAACAGTAAAACACATATCTTTCAGAGACAAGAAATTACAAACATAAAATGATAATAATAAAAAAATACAGGCACACAACAATATTGTCTAAGTGCTTAAAGTTTTTGGGATGGGAGAGGTTGAATAATACAATATATGTACGTACACGAACAATGATACAGATCTCTCTAAATGTCCCTTAATACTATCTTGCACTGTTTAAACTCACAGTAGATTTAACTGCTTGTTATAAATGTTTATCAATTTGTACACTACTATTATATGAACTACATCTTGCAAATTACACTGAATGCTATACAAGTTTTGTCATTCATTTTTCACAAATCCTTTAAATTAATGTACACTATAGTTCATTGTATGGCCACATTCACATGATAGACGAATATTTTTAAGTATATAGGAATTGAGACCTCTTAAATGTCTGTTTCCTCTCACTTGGATATGTATGTTCCATTATACATTGAATTTGGTACAGAAGTAGTATGTGTACATATGTTTTTAGAGATTAATCTTTCCAAGAGGGTTTTAAAGCATGGGTTCAAATCTCAAATATGGAGAGGTAATCATTTCTGTATAATGTACATTTCCCTCTTGTATTCAATGTTTACAGGAGTAGCCTTATCCTAAAGTGCAAGAGAATCAAGTAGTGAAGAGTTTTTTTTTTTTTTTTTTTTTTTTTTTTTTTTTTTTTTTTTTGCGTTGTATTGAAAAAATTATGAACTTAGTTTCGGATAACAATACTGCTGAGTCATTTCTAGACTTGTATGGAACACCTGAATCACTTGATCTTGAATGTGTGGTGAAAACTAGAGCACAATAAAGTTAAAAAAAAAAAAAAAGTTGAGCTGTGAAGTAGGGAGACATCAGAAGGGCTGGTTGAAAATTAAATTGTGAAAACCATTTAGTACAGGTTTCTCACAAGGCACACTACTGCAAGTGGTACCACCACAAGGGAAGTCAAGGCCTAACAGCTCCACTTGTATTCATTCACACTGCCATCATTTCAAGCAGGATATGAGTATATTTCCCCATACACACATCTGTTTTTTCATTGCATCACTTACATTGCTCCTGGACATGCTGATGTGGCAACCTTTCATTTTATTTAATGTATATGCACTCTTCCTCATGTTCCTTTGTTCTGCAGCCAACAGACTCTTGGCATCTTGTTGCAGGTAGAAGGTAACAGAGAGCAGTTGCCTACAAAGTCCAACTTAATTATTTAATTATATATACCAAAGTTGCTCTAGCTAAATCAGCTAGATGTGTTTCCTTCTTAATTTTTTTCTTTTACTTTTGGACTGACCTATGGTTAGGACATGAATACCTATGGTTTTGGTTGCTCTTACAACATGGATTGTGAGGTTGGATGGCATTCCTCCTTACTGGCGCTCCTCGATGTTGAACCCATTGTTGGCAGACTGATGACTCAAAACATTGAAAATTAATTGCATATCCAGGTGGTTCTCCTGGGGCAGTTATACTTGAGGTATATTTAGGAGGGTGGGAGTCTATCATGGACAATTCATATTATCATGAATTATTTTAACAAGAATTTGAGTCGGATCATTAGATTCTCAGAGGTTTCACCTAATGAGATGTGAACATTGATTCAAGGTAGAGCCAAAGATGATGGACATTAAGTTCCTACAAAGAGAACATGCCCCACTGGCTATATGGTCACTTCAGAATCTCTAATACTGTCTGCAGTGTGCTGCATATAGGTATAATTACTTATAGGCTGTACCCCAAATGTTTTATCCTTGAAATGTATTTGTTTTTGTATTGTAAAGAAAAGTTTTAATATGATGACGAACTGAAACAGCAATGATTATGGTTATCCCTTCATAGCAAAATGGAGGGTCTAGGCAATTAGAGTACGTTATTCCATTTTCTCATGGGCACTGCTGAAATACTGTATATTTGGAAAATCTATTCTCTTATAATAGGTACTTAACATCTACAAATTTTAGTTAAGGTGTGGTTAATTAATCAGAGAAACTGTTGTGTTCAATATAAAGTTGACTGATGCTGAGTGGGGACCAAATACTAACTGGTTATCTTAAACAAGGACCAGTGTATGCCCACTGTATTGCGGCCTTCTCTTCTATAGGTTGAGTTCCATGCATGACCATGCTGATCTTTGCATTTGTATTTTAGCTTTAATTTGATCATCTATTCATAGTTTTATTTTTACACATACTATCTAGTTTTATTTCAAATATTTGCTGTGACATATTTAATTATATTTTCATTTGTCCTGTATTATCAGTTATTTTTTTTCTCCATGTAATTTTCCAAAATGAGCATTATATTCTGTAAAAGCTTGCTAAATAAGGCAAAGTCATAATCAGTTTATCTTCAGACACTGAAAGTTGAAGTCTGTTGCTTTGCTTGATCCGTGTGGCCCAAATTTTTATCTGTGTGTCTGTCGTTTGTTTCATGTGATGTCTCAAACACAGACATAGTGTCACGAAGACCAAAATTCACTGAAAGGAAGGATGCCAAGATTATCTTTTTAGTTGTATGTTTTGTACATGAACTTTCCTGTCAGATATATACTACTTAGCTATAGTCTCCGACTTTCCCGACAGAATTTCAAACCTCGCGGCACACGCGACAGGTAGGTCAGGTGGTCTACCTTACCCGCCGCTGGGTGGCGGGTGTATGAACCAATCCCCCTTGCTTGTCAGATTTTTCTCTGTAGCGGGAACAATAACAACTGTTGTAGGTTCCTCTCAATAGTTTTTCGATTCTCGCTTGCCTGGAGTTAATTTGGACTTCTTTTGGTGACGTATTCGCTCTGTTTGGCTTGGCATACGCTAATTGTGGACCGTTTTGATTTTGATTTTGATTTTTCTTTAACAATGTCTGACCTGGATTCAGTAGCTAAAACTTCTGTTTTGTTTAGGGTTTGTGTGATTGAAGGATGTAAGGTGAGGTTGCCGAAAGCTTCGGTTGACCCTCACACGGTTTGCATGAAATGCAGGGGGAATGAATGTTCTTTTGCTAATCCTTGTAGTGAATGTAAGGTTTTGAATGAAGACGAATATAAGGCTCTCTCTTCTTATGTTAGGAAGTTGGAACGTGATAGAGTACGTAAGGCTTCCTCTAGAAGTTCTAGTAGGTCTAGAATGAGTGAGTTGGATGTGGATCCTAATACTAATGTAGAAGTAGAACCTTCTCCCCAAGTTGCAGCCCCTGCTCCCCGCACCGAAGCCGAAGATTCGTCTTCGGAGGCGGCGGCTTTAAGAGCCACGATTCTATCTATGGATCAGAAGATTCATCAGTTGGAAGGTAAGGAGAGTGTTAGTGATCAGTGCAGTGTCCCCAGTGTTGTGGAGGGTGCGTCTGACCGGCTCCTTAGTGCCTCTAGGCCTAGACCTCTTCCAGACTCCCAGTTCCAGTAGTATGGAAAGTCGAAAGCCGCAAGAGGGCTAGGGAGAACCCCCACCGGTCAGGCGTCTCCTCGGCAGATCCTGAAGTACGCTCCCAGGCTGCCTCGGATCGCTACAAGAAGGAGATCCTACGTCAATGCTTCTCCTCTTCGTTGTCTCCCTCTCCGAAGAGAGGTTGGAACTCCCCGGATGCGTCGCGCCCGTTGAAGAGGGCTTGGAAGGCTCCCTGCAGTCCTTTGGCTTCTAGTCCGGAGGTTTTCCCGGAAGAATCGTCGTTGGAGGCGAAGAAACCCAAGAGATCCTGTGATCGTTCTTCTCGCGCCCCTCGTTCTGCGCCTGCTTCCGAGGAAGAACAGCAAGATTCTCCTACTAGAGTCCTTGAGGGACTTCAAGCTCAGATCACGGCGCTGGCAGACTCTCTAGCCTTTAGATCGCGTAGGAAGAAGGACGTTTCTCTTCCGATCAAGAGATCTAGGCGCCGCTCTTCAGAGGATCGTTCTCCTCTTTTTAGGAGGTCTCCTTCATATGGGGAGTTTTCGTATGAAGGTAGGGGCTCACATGAGCGCCCTCGCTCTCCTGGCTCTCTTTCAACTTCAAGGCGCCAAACATTGGTCGGACGCTCTATGGAGAAAGAAGTTTTTTCTCCAGATTGGATTCCCGCTTCCGGTAAGCGCTCTTCGCCTGCACATCACGCTATTTCTTCGACTCCCTCGCGTGGGACTTCTCCTCAGCAGCCTCAAGAACCTAGAAGGTGCCCTTCTACAAGTAGGCGTTCTTCTTCCGGATGTCGCTCTCCATGAGTTTCGGATCGTGCTTTGAGTAGACATTTTTCTCCTGATCGTGACTTCTCTCCCTACAGACGTCAAGAGTCTGGTAGGAGCCGTGCGCCTGATAGGCGTCCAGCTGGTAGCCGCTCCCCGCAAGGTAGGCGCCAAGAGCCTACTGCTCGTCGATCTCCTAGTAGGCACTCATCTCTTTCGAGGCGTCCTACTCCTGATTATTCTCCTCGGGGCAGACAAGTCTTTCAAGCGCCCTTCTCCGTGTAGGCGCTCTCCCTCTTCTAGACGCACTACTCCTGACCATTCGTCTCTTGCTAGGCACCAAGAACCTCGCAAGCGCCCTTCTCCCGATAGACGCTCGTTAGCTTTGAAGCGCCCTTCTCCTGATTGTTATCCACTTGTCAGACGTCAAGAGTCTCGCAAGCAGCCTTCTCCTAGTAAGCGCATTTCTCCTTCCAGTCGAACTTCTGTTGATCGTACTCAACTGGACAAGAATCGAGAGCCGCGCAAGCGCTCTGCTCCCGATAGGCGCTCTTCTCCTGGCAGCCGCTCGCCTCAGGATAGGCGCATAGATTCTGGTAGGCGCTCACCTCCTCGGAAGCGCCCTGTTGATGTATCCAGGTCTTCTCGGGGTAGGAGCCCTACCTCTCCTTCAGCTGAGATTTCGTTTACCTCAAAGAGGGAGTCTCATTGCAGACAATCCAGATCTTCTCATCGTTCTCCTGTGGATTTGAGCTCTTCTACGAGAGGGCGCTCTCCAACCTCTCGCTCAGCTCCTACTAGGACCCCTTCGTCACCTAAGGATCTTCCGCGCTCTCCTCGACAAGACGTCCTAGATGGTTCGGATGAGGAACCGAACACTTCTGCAGCTGTGTCTTCTTACAAGAAGCTTACAGAGCTTCTCTTGCAAGTATTTGGGGATTCCCTTACTCCTACGGCTCCTCCTCCTCACTCACTTTTTTCAACGGCGAAGACAGCGAAGGGTTCTTCTTGTGTGAGGATGAAGCCGACCCTTTCAATGAAGAAGGCACTGAGGAGTTTTGGTTCCTGGATGGCTTCCAAAGAAGAAGCGGGGAAAACGATGTTCGCTTTCCTTCCTTCAAAGTTATCAGGACGCGCTGGTTTCTGGTACGAAACAGGAGAGTCCTTGGGATTGGGTCTACCGTCTTCGGCTGATTCTGATTTTTCGGCTCTGGTAGATTCCACAAGAAGAGCTGCCCTTAACTCTGCGAAGACGACTTGGGCAATGAACGAAGTAGACCACATGCTGAAAGGCATGTTCAGAGTGCTGGAGGTATTTAACTTCCTTGATTGGTCGTTGGGAGTCCTGGCCATGAAGATAGAAGTGCCAGAGTCTTTTTCTCCGGAGGATCTCATGTGCGTTTTGTCTTGCATGGACAAGTCTGTAAGAGACGGAGCGAGTGAAATCGCCTCCCTGTATGGGGCCGGGATCATGAAGAAGAGGTCCGTATATTGTTCCTTCTTAACGAAGTCCGTCTCCCACGCCCAGAGGTCTTCTTTGCTGTTTGCTCCTCTGTCCGCTCAGTTATTCCCTAAACATCTTGTTCAGGACATTTCAAGATCGCTTTCGGCTAAAGCCACCCAGGACCTTTTGGCCCAGTCGGCAAGAAAACCTCGCCCTTCCTTCCCTACCAAGGCTAAGAAGGAGAAGTCAAGTACTCGAGAACCCTTTCGAGGGGCTTCTTCCTCCAGAACCTCTACGTTTAGAGGTCGTAGACCTTCAAGAAGAGGTAAGACTTTCGCCAAGTCAGTCAAAGCCCCCAAATAACTTGCAAGTCCTTCAGACAACGGTAGGCGCCAGACTCTTAGGATTTGCGGAAGTCTGGACCCAGAAAGGAGCAGATCCTTGGACCCTTTCAATTTTGAGGAGAGGTTACCTCATCCCTTTCACCGCAAGACCTCCCTTGATGACCACCCCAAGGGAGTTGACGGCCAGGTACAGAGACCCCATCATGAATCAAGCTCTCCATCTAGCAGTAGAACAGATGCTGGAGAAGGAGGCTATCGAACTAGTGACAGACCATCGTTCATCAGGCTTCTACAACCGCCTTTTCCTAGTTCCGAAGTCCTCAGGGGGATGGAGACCGGTGTTGGATGTAAGCGCCCTGAACTTCTTCGTAGAAAAGAAGAAGTTCACGATGGAAACACCTTCATCAGTGCTGGCAGCACTTCGTCCAGGGGACTGGATGGTTTCCTTGGATTTGCAGGACGCTTACTTCCACGTACCGATCCATCCTTCCTCGAGGAAGTTTCTCAGATTCATGATGGGGGGGGAAAATTTTTCAGTTCAGGGCTCTGTATTTCGGCCTCTCGACGGCCCCTCAAGTGTTCACGGGGATCTTGAGGAACGTAGCTCAATGGCTTCATTTGAAAGGGGTGAGGATATCCATGTACCTCGACGATTGGCTGATAAGGGCCAATTCAGAAGATCGTTGTTTGAAGGACTTGCAAGTAACACTAGAATTGACGAAGGCGTTGGGACTTCTCGTCAATTTCAAGAAGTCGTCGCTAATTCCCGAACAAGAGTGTGTGTATCTCGGGATACGGATGAACTCTCTGAGTTTTCGGGCTTTTCCCTCTCAGGATAGGATAGCCTGAGGATTCGAGAGAGTAACAACCTTCTTAGGGAAAGAAGTATGCACAGCGAGGGAGTGGATGAGTCTGCTGGGGACGCTCTCCTCGCTGGAGCAATTCGTTTCCCTAGGAAGGTTGCACCTGAGACCGCTCCAATTCTTTCTTCATCGGAATTGGAGTCGTCGTTCTCAGGATTTGACGTTCTCCCTGTCGTTATCCCAGGAAGTCAAGAAACATCTCACATGGTGGACAGATCCCAACCTCTTTGCGAAGGGACTGTCTCTTCGATCCCAGAGCCCCAACCTAGTGTTGTTCTCCGACGCGTCAGACACGGGTTGGGGGGCGACTCTGGGAACCAGCGAGGTGTCAGGTACCTGGGTGGGGGACCAGGTAGCCTGGCACATCAACAGAAAGGAGTTGATGGCTGTGTGGTTGGCTCTGAGAGCTTTCGAGCCCAAAGTCAGAAGATCGGTAGTGCAGGTCAACGCGGACAACACTACAGCTCTGGCATATATCAGAAAACGGGGGGGACGCATTCCTTCTCCCTGTACGAGACAGCAAGAGACCTTCTTCTGTGGACAGAAGAAAGGGGAATCAAGCTTCTCACCAGGTTCGTGCAGGGAGAAAGGAATGTAAGAGCAGATCTCCTCAGCAGGAAAGATCAGGTCCTTCCCACAGAGTGGACCCTTCATTTGGATGTATGCCAGAGCCTGTGGAAGTTGTGGGGCAGGCCACACATAGACCTCTTTGCCATGTCAAAAAACAAGAGACTGGATCCTTACTGCTCTCCAATCTCAGATCCAGAGGCATTAGCAATAGATGCTCTTCTACTAGACTGGAGCGGACTCGACGTCTACGCGTTTCCCCCCTTCAAGATTCTGGGGCTAACTATCAAAAAATTTGTAGAGTCCGATTCAACGAGAATGATCTTAATCGCTCCCTTTTGGCCGGCCCAAGAATGGTTCACAGAGGTACTGGAATGGTTAGTGGACCTTCCAAGATCGCTCCCGCTAAGGAGCGATCTACTCAGACAGCCCCACTTCGACAGGTACCACAAAAATCTCCTCGCTCTCAGTCTGACTGGCTTCAGACTGTCCAAAGTCTGGTCAGAGCGAAAGGCTTTTCAACAACAGCTGCTAAAGCAATCGCAAGAGCGAGGAGGCCTTCCACCTTGCGTGTATACCAGTCAAAGTGGGATGTCTTCAGACGATGGTGCAAGAGGAAGAACATTTCCTCTTCCAGTACCTCTGTGACCCAGATTGCGGATTTCCTAATTTTTCTCAAAGAAGTGTCTCATCTTGTTGTGTCAACTATTAAGGGATACCGCAGTATGTTGGCGGCGGTATTTCGGCATAGAGGCTTAAATATCTCTGAGGATAAGGACCTGCATGATCTTATTAGATCATTTGAAACCTTTAAACGTTCTCATGTTGTACCGAACTGGAATCTAGACGTAGTTCTACAATTCCTTGGATTGTCTAGATTCGAACCTCCTGGTTCAGCCTCTTTCAAGGACCTGACGAAGAAGGCTTTCTTCCTTATGGCCCTAGGAACAGCTAAGAGGGTGAGTGAGCTCCAAGCTATAGAGGGCAATGTCGGGTTTAAGGAAGAATCTATGGTGTGTTCGTTTCTTCCAGGGTTTCTTGCTAAAAATGAAAACCCATCACGTCCTTGGCCCAGGAGCTTTGAAGTTCGTGGTTTATCTTTTCTGGTAGGGGAAGAGCCTGAAAGAACTCTTTGCCCTATGAGAATTGTGAAGTATTACCTTAAGAGGAAGGAGCAACTTAAGGCTAATCAAGATGTGCTTTGGTGCTCCGTGAAGGACCCCACTCGGCCCATGTCGAAGAATGCTCTTTCCTTCTTCCTGAGAAGTCTTATTACAGAGGCACATGTTGCCTGCAAGGAAGAGCATTTTAAACTTCTGAAAGTGAGAGCCATTGCAACTTCACTTGCATTCAAGAAAAATTTGTCTGTGCGGAACCTGATGGAGGCGACCTTTTGGAGATGCCAGTTGGTTTTCGCAAACCACTACCTACGTGATGTAAAAATCACATATGATAAATGCTTCGCCTTGGGCCCTTTCGTATCGGTGGATTCGGTGCTGGGGCAGGGAGCTGAAACTTATCCTGTTTAAATTTTTGATATGTTACCCTATATTTTGTAGTTGTGTTTTTGGTTGTCTGAAAGAGGTTGCAGGAGGCACCTCTTTTTGTCGTAGTATTAACCCTTTGTATTTTGGTTAGGTGGTCTGGTGGGTTTTGGCTCCTTGCAGAGGTAGTGGTAAGGATCTGTTATGTAAGCGGACAAGTTCCCTTTAACAGATCCGACTTGGATTCTACCCACAGAAGGGGATCACATATCCCAGTGGTAGATCCGAAAGTCTTTCAGCAACAGGTCACGTCCTAGCTGTAGCTCTCCAGGCAATGCAGACTCAGAGACAGTATCTATGAAGTCTTCAGCCTGAAAAGGTGAGAACCAAGGTTTTTATATCCTACAACATTAGTTGTTTCCCTTCTTACCTGTATTATTTAGCTGTCTCTTACCCTCCACCAAGGGTGCCAATCAGCTAAGTATATATCTGATAGGAAAGTTCATGTACAAAAATGATATTGTTAAACTAGATTAATGGCCCACCCAGCCTCCCCTCAGGAGACAGGTGGAAGAGAAAAATCTGACAAGCAAGGGGGATTGGTTCATACACCCGCCACCCAGCGGCGGGTAAGGTAGACCACCTGACTTACCTGTTGCATGTGCCGCGAGATTTGAAATTCTGTCGGGAACGTCGGAGACTATAGCTAAGTATATATCTGCCAGGTAAGTATGTACAAAACTTTATTGTAGTTTAACAATATCATAGTACTCACCATGTCAAGGAAAAAAACAAGTGAAACATACTGATATACTGGGGAAATAATGATTCTCATGTATTGCCTTTGCTGGAGGTAGTTAAATAATAATAATAAAAAAAAAAACTCAGTACCTACCTACAGGAATATTTTATGACGGAATAATTTTGGTTCCTTTTTCTGAAGGCTTCAAAAGCTGTCCAGATCATGTAAATAAAATGGCGTCCTGAAAGCTTCACGAGCTACTGATAAATCCTAGGAAAACCAGTAAGATGAAATGTCATTACTGAAAGCATTGACAAGATGTTCTCATGTGTCTTGTAAGTATTGCCAAGTTCCATACAGAATAAAACCTTTCCTTCAGAGCCTCTTTTGCATTCCACAACCAAAAGTGATAACTTCTTGAAAGTCAGGCCATTTACAGAATATACTAATTGTGGTGAAACATAACTTTGACAGCGTAAAAGTGGCCAAGCTGCTTATTAGACATTAAGTAAAATGAACTCTGTGAGTCCATTTGTTGGGAAAATATTGATGCCATTGTGTCAAATATGAAAAAAAATGTTAATCCTTTTTTTTTATATCATTCAAAAGTATTTAATCAGGAACACAAACAAATGTGTGGACTAATTATCTGGCAACATATACACAACAGTGGACGTTTCAAAAGAATCTAAGAAAATAATGTTCGAGTCTTGGAAAGTATCAGATGTAGGAATAATGATACACCAAGGCTGTACTATCCCAGAACCTTAACAGCAAGTGAATCCTGTTTGAAAATAAACAAGAAAAGGCACAATGTTTGGCAGCGCCTCAGTGGAGTGGTTGGTATGGTGTTTGCGTCCCACCTCTGTGGTCGCGGGTTCGATTCTCGGCCATTCCCTTGAGGAGTGAGATATGTGTATTTCTGGTGATAGAAGTTCACTCTCGACGTGGTTCGCAAGTCACGTAAAGCCGTTGGTCCCGTTGCTGAATAACCACTGGTTCCGTGCAACGTAAAAGCACCATGCAAACGAACAATGTTTGGCAGAGGAATATGGGAACATTGGTGAAGGATGAAAGACTCAAATTCACACAATGGTATATATTGTTTTTGTGAAGTTCCAGACAAAATATTCTCATAAACATCAAAGAGGTTGAACTAACAAATGGGATTCATAAGATGATGCTGGTCAAATTAAGGGAAATTCTTAATTACACCCTCACTGGTTTATGAGACAAAACAAATACACTCATCTAGGCCAGGCTCGAAGAAAACAAGATTAAAAAGCAGGAAGAAGAGAGGACAAGGCAAAGATATGAAGGGAGTGATTGAATATAATATATAAAAGTGGAAGGAAAATAAGGTAGTCAGGAAAAGCAAGCAGGATTGCATAGTTCCACAGAGGTATACCTGACGAGGATTGAAAGTAAAGGTGCGAGGGCATAGTCAAGTGTAGTGTCTTTGATTTAGTCCTGTCCAAGAGAAAAGCACCGCTACCAGTTAGGATATTCGCTTCTTTCCATTTTACACTCAGTCCTCTCCTAACACTTGACACGATTTTGAGCGCTGAATGATCTCATAGGTACCAGCGCTTGGCCTTTGTCATGAATTTTACATTCCAGTCCAATCCGATTTCTGAGAACCAGAGGGGAGCCACTTTTTAGTAGTACCATCTCTACGGGAAAAATCCACATCATGAGAAATATTTAAATCTTTTTCTCCTTTGACGGGATGGTCTGTGAAGGCATTAATTAGCCTTTTGTAAGCCAGCTAGATTGTCTAGGATGGAATAATCATAGTTCTGAACTTCTGGCCCTCGAATAGTCACGGAGCTTGTAGGCGGTTAAAATCCTGTCACCCGTAGGCTACAAGTAATGGCGAGACACGAGGTTGCTCGACAGTGCGACGACCAGTGATTCCGCTCACAGGGAATGAAGGGGTTTGGGGGGAGAAATGTTGCTGCATATTCACCAAAGTACTGAAGTATATGCCTATGTATGCTCAGTCATACACACACACACACACACACACATTATATATATATATATATATATATATATATATATATATATATATATATATATGCACCACAGATTAATGTATTATATGACTTTTGTTATAAAATGAGATCTGAGTGTAATAAATTGCAAATTCTGTTAGACAGAAAGCTAAATAACTTGGTAAAAAATAGTAATAGGACTAAACATGCCAATTCTGATTTGTATGTAAGTTACTACAAAAAGTTTTGATAACATAACTATTTCAGCTCTGGGTTATGGTTTGAATTTTTCTGTTAACAATAATATTGATTGGTTGGAAATAGGTAATGCTTTCTGTCAATTGGAAAATTTCAGCAACATCCCTATTGACAAACTGAATATCTGCAAGGGTATGATACGTATATGGTATTGCTGGACTGGGTATATCACCAACTATTCCAAAGAGATTTTTTGAAACTTATAAGAAAATTAAGAATGACTACACTCTCCACGTCACGAAAGCAGATAAGTCAAGTGCTCTGGTTATATTATAAAACTAATATAACCAGAATATGACAGAAAAATGTACGAACTGTTAGACAATCATACTACCTATACTCGAATGAGAAACAATAACTTAGAAAACGATAATGCTCAGTTTAACAAGAATATTAAGAAACTCTTGTATAATCATAAGGATTTAGCACAAAAATTTCTAACTATTTGTCCAACTTCTTATTTTTATGGTACTATAAAAACGCACAAACAAGGTAATTCAGTAAGACCTATTGTAAGCTCAGTTGGTTCTTTTGCATATAAACTATCTGAATGGCTTGTTGAAATACTTACACCCCACTAGTGGGGACGGTCTCGGGATGTTCTCTTGAAAATAATGTAGATTTCATCAGTCGTCTTAATAATTTTAACACAAATTATGACTTTATAATGGTGAGTTTCGACGTTACTTCTCTTTTTACAAAGGTGCCAATAAATGACCTGTTAGAGTTTCTGGAGGATGCGATGAAAAAACATGTGTTCATATTGCCACACAAGACTTTAATAGAACTTACAAAATTGTGTATCAAAGTTTGCAAGTTTACTTTTAATGGTAATTATTATGAACAGAAATTCGGTATGGCCATGGGAAATCCTCTTTCTCCTATGCTTAGCAATCTATATATGGAGTTTTTTGAAAGAAAATATTTACCGAACTTATTGCCAAAAGGTGTGTTGTGGATAAGATATGTGGATGACATCTTTTGTTCATGGCCAGTGAAAAGGAACGTAAACAACTTTCTTAGTAAATTAAATGCACTAGTGCCTTCCATAAAGTTCACTCTTGAGAGGGAAGAAGAAGGAAAATTGCCATTTTTAGATGTGTGGGTACATAGATCTGCTGTTTTTAAGCTTAAGCCCTGCAGGTCAGCAGCCCGGAACTTTTAGATCAAGAAATCGACAAGATACGTGAAATTGCTGACAATTTGAGGTACCCAAACAGTTTTCTTGAAAACACCTTTTGTAAGGCCCAAAAAAACGTTTTATGGATTGACAAAAACTG
>NC_061108.1:98740526-98794192 GCF_015104395.2 Macrobrachium nipponense
GTTGCTTCTCTAAGAAGAGAGAGTTATTATCCTCAAACCTTTTGCGGTTCTCTCTTGCGAAGGAAAACTCGAAAACCCCGAGAATCCATCCGAATCCCCCAGATAGACTAGGTCTTGTCTGGGGTCAGCTGAGACTTCTCGAGGTTCACAAGCAATCCCAACGCCTTGGTCCAAATCCAGAGTTTAACTTTAGGTCCTCCAAGCACTGTCTCTCCGATCTGGCCCTGATGAGCCAGTCGTCTAGTACTAGAGACATTCACTCCTTTGAGATGAAGAAATCTCGCCACATTCCTCATCAGGCTTGTGAAGACCTGAGGAGCTGTGGACAGGCCCGAAACACAAGGCTCTGAACTGAAAGATCCTTCCCCCCGTCATGAAACGGAGGTACTTCTTCGACGAAGGGTGGATCGGGACGTGAAAGTAGGCGTCCTGGAGATCTAGAGACCAACATCCAATCTCCTTGTCGTAATACGCTAGGACTGAAGCAGAAGTCTCCATGGAGAACTTCTCCTTCTGAACAAATTTGTTCAGAGACGCTGACGTCTAGTACGGTCTCCAGCCTCCCGAGCTTTCGCCACTAGAAAAAGGCGATTGTAAAACCCCGGGGAGTTTTGATCCAGTACTAGTTCTATTGCACTCTTGTCCCACATTTGTTCCACCATCGATCGAGAGTATCCCTCAGCACAGGGTCCTTGTACTTGGCTGATAGTTCCCTTGGTATTGACGTTAGGGGCGGAGTAATTCAGGAAAGGGATACGATCTCCCTTCCTTATGATATTCAATGAAGACGCGTCTGCGTCTATCAGTGTCCAGGCCTCCACGAATCCCAGGAGCCTGGCACCTACTGGTGCTTGGAGGAGAAATGTTTCATTTTCCCTTTTTAAAGGGACGAAAGGCGGACCTACCTCTCTTCTCTGGAGCCTTCCTTCTTGCGGGAGGTCTGGAGATCGGACCACCTCGAAAGGGCTGCATAGAAGAGCTAGGTTCTTCTTGTCAGAAACTAAAGCAGGTTTCTTCTTCCTAGCCGACTGCGTCAGAAGATCCTGCGTCGCCTTCTCAGTTAAAGAGTGAGCCACGTCCTTCACTAACTGAGAAGGGCAACAAATAGTCAGACAGAGGTGCTACAGTAGAGCTGCGCCCTCTGAGCATGCGAGACTGCCTTTGTTAAGAAGGCGCCATACACCGTCCTTTTCTTCAAAGACCTGCTCCAAATAATGAAGAGACTTCAAAAGATCCATCCTGTACCGCTTTGTCGATGCAAGACAAATGCATAACAGGGCTTCAGGTTTCGATTCCCTGTGAATCGTGAGCTTTCTTGGACATCACCCCAAGGGACCAATCTAAGAAGTTGAAGACTTCCAATACATGGAAAAGTCCCTTGAGGAGATGATCCAGTTCTGAAATACTCCATGTAATACGAGCAGAATTAAGACTTGGACGCCTTGTTTTTTGAAGCGTCAACTAACGTCGAAAAATCTGCCTCTGTTGTAGAAGGGAGAGCGATACCCATATCTCCCCGTCTTGTACCATATGCCTCTTTCCCAGCTAACCTTGCTGGAGGCATGCAAAATACTGTCCTGACTAAGTCTTTCTTCGACTTCATCCAGGAATCTAAGGCGTGTAAAGCCCGCTTCATCGAGATGGTGGGCTTCATCTTCAGAAAAGACGAGGGCTTCTTCGCCTTCGCACTCGAAAAGAGCGCGCGCGGAGAAGGAGGAGCAGCCGGAGTCAACTCGTCTCCGTATTCCTCCAGAAGCAGGGTAGTCAACACCTTATAGTTGGACAGCCCTCTCTTTCCATGATCGTCATCATCCGAGTTTTCTCCAACTCGGGATAAATCTGGAGTTTCCGTTCTCCTTTTCTGAACTTTCCTCTTCTGGAGGAGACAAACTCCTGATAGGAGAGGGGCTAAGGGAATGAAAGTCTTTCCTTTTTCCCGTTTTGATCGACTTGGAAGGGGCGTCACAACTGCGGCTTCTCTTGCGCTTTAGAAGACGTCTTGTATGACGCTTCCCGCTCTCCGAGCGTCATGTATGACGTCTCTTGTTGATGTCTTGATGACGCTTCGCGTCTGGAAGACGCTCCGCTCTCTAAGGGCTTCCTACTCGGTCGTCACAATCTTGGACGGAGCGTCACGTCTAAGATCCGCTTGAAATGACGCTTCACTTCTAAAAGACGTCTTTCGTTTCTCTTGTCTACAACACTCTCGTCAGCCCCCGTTCTTCGAGCAGGTGAGAGACGAGACTTCTTAATTGGAAGCGTCACGTCCTTCCGACGGGGCGCTAAAACTCCCACAAGAGATGACAGTTGTTCCTGAACCGCCACCATAATGATCTTTCTTGACGCTTCTCCCACGTCTAGTGCATGACGTCTCTCGTCATCACTCGGGAAGAAAAGCCTGATGGGGTACTTCCTCGTAAGCGTCAGGTGACGCTGACGCCACCTTCGCTTTCTTAATAGCAGACGGGGCGTCATCCGAGAAGCGCTCTGGGCTCGAATCAATGTCTTGCTTTCATATGACGCTTCAGCGGTCTCGATAAGTTCGACTCCTTCCACCCTCGTTTAGGTGAGGGAGAGGGAGAGGACGAGAAACACTCGCGAAGGACGCTTTTCCTATAGCGCCCTTGAGCTGGCTGCCATGAAGCAGAGCTAGCTGAAGGGAACGTCTGACCGTTGGGGATTCCCCACGACCCCCTTAAGGCTTTCGACTTTCCTTCTCCTCTGGGCATGTGAGCTTGGAAGAGGTCTAGGCCTGGGAGCGCCGCAGGGACGATCAAACTGCCCCTCCACAACACTGATAGAACTCACTTCACTAAAATGTTCACTATCACTAGCCTTACCTTTCGAGTCAGCCATCTTGGACTTCATGTCTCTAATAGTCGTTTTCAGATTGGCGATTTCCGATGCCGAATCCGAAAAAACACTCTGAGAATGAGATCTATAGGGAGAATCTACATCAGTAGGGTTAGAATTAACCGTGAAAGGCTCAATAGGCCTTGAACTCACACCTTTCAGTCGTCTAATTCTATCCCTCTCTAACTTCTTCAAATAAGAAGTCAAAGTCTTCCACTCTTCTGCATTCAAACCCTCGCATTCCTTACAAGTGTTAATAGCAGAACACTGAACCCCCCCTACATTTACGGCAATACAGTGTGAGGATCAACCGAAGCTTTCGGTATCCTCACCCTGCAGCCTACATTCACTCACATTCTCACACTCACAGTAGAATCAGACATACTGAGATCCAAAAGAGTTATTCCAAAAACAGTCCACAGTAGCGAATGCCAAAACACGATCCAAATACGTCACCAAAAGCCGAAAAAACGTTGATCAAAGGTTGAAAAACAAAAAATGAATCTAAGTCAGGAGGTAATAACAACAATGTTGATACCACCGGCGACAGAGAAAATATGATAGAAAACGGGGATGGTTCCTAGTCCTGCCGCCCAGGGCAGGCCGGTAGATCACCTGACCTACCTGTAGCGAGTGGCGCGAAATTTGAATTTCTGTCGGGGACGACGGAGTCTTAGCTATGTATATATCTGACAGGTAAGTTGATTGTATGAAAATATATATTTTATCACATGAGGGTCAACAGAGAGTGGTAATTAAGAACGAAGCACAGAACAGAACAATAATATGTATAGGGCATTACAGCATGAACAACATGTCCATTAAGGCTTAATTTTGCCTTCCTTTGTTCTACACACTTCATGTCCAGTATAGCATTTCTCATTTTTACACATTTCATATACAGCCTATACCAATCATTCCAACAACAATATTTCATCTTTGCTTCTTCCAGACCTTTGAAATTTCAAGGCCACAGATCTTTCTGGCCATAATTCATTTTGATCTGTGCCACATTCTCTCAGTTTCTATTCCCTTTTAAAAAAAATTTTAAAAAAACTTCACAGAAAAACCAAACATAACTGATATTTGGTAGTTAAATTGATGTCCCTCCCTTTCCCCAAAAAAATTTGGCACTGATGCAATAAGATGCAAAATTTGGTTTTTAAATTCCCATAAATTTTTACCACATACTGAATAGCACTTTGTTAAACCAAATGATGAATAAAATTTATTTATCCAATTTAGCAAAATATATGAAAAAAAAAACTACTTCACACTGCTGAAGCTACAGACTTAATAACAAATCCTTATACCTATCTAAAAAAAACTTAATTCCTTTCCTTCCTATCAAAGATGCTTTTGCTCATTACCATAGGCTACTTGGTCTACACTGAACAGCATTAAGCATGAAATATACTATACCTGATGACCAACAGGTCTGCTACACGTTTTCTTGGTTCTGTGTTCATTATAGTACCCCGGCTGCTGAATATGACCAATATAATTGTAACAATCAGCGTGACACCCAGCAGCACCATGGCACCCACCAAGAAGAGTCGTAAAAGATCACTCCCATGGGAGCATCGGCTGGTATCACTTTCATGGTGGATGAAGAGGGCAAGCACCAATCCAAGCCTGTTAATACAAAAGAAAATTTTATTGCAGTAAATGATTGGTATACAAGTCCCAATACTGAATGTTTACCTTCACATAAATACTGTGTGGTATATATAGATACCTTTAAAAAATTCCATATACAGTGGTACCTAAGGATATGAAATTAATCCGTTCCAAGGCGGCCTTCGTAACCTGAGCTTTTCGTATCTTAAAATGATATTGTTATTGTACAATAAAGTTTCATACATACTTACCTGGCAGATATATACTTAGCTATAGACTCCGTCGTCCCCATAGAAATTCGAATTTCGCGGCACACGCTACAGATATGTAGGTCAGGTGATCTACCACCCCGCCGCTGGGTGGCAGGAATAGGAACCATACCTTCTAGAACCAGATTTTCTCTTCCACCTGTCTCCTGAGGGGAGGTTGGGTTGGCCATTCAATCGTATATATCTGCCAGGTAAGTATGTATGAAACTTTATTGTACAATAATATCATTTTCATACATTCAACTTCCCTGTCAGATATATACTTAGCTGATTGGCACCTTTGGCGGAGGGTAAGAGACAGCTAATTACTGATTAGACAGGTAACAACATACGTTGTAGGTAATAAAATAAATAAACCTTGGTTCCTATTGTTCAGACGAAGGGTCGACTTCCTAGCTATTGCCAGTAGTCTGCTTCGTCTCAAGAGCCTCAGCGAGGATGTGACCTATGGCTAAGAGTTCTTGTAGATCTGTCAATGGGGTCTTATCCACTTACTCGACAGAATCTAATGGTCATTTGTCAATGGGGTCTTATCCACTTACATGACAATACACCTATGCCTAGGGGCATAATTAAGGAGCACAACACCAATCCCGATCACCTGATCCTAACACGAGGGTTTGTGCTTAGTTTGAAAAGAGCTATCCCCAAACTCCTTTCCAAACAAACAAAGAAAAAAACTTGTTAACATAAAAATTAACTCACTTAGTTAAGGATCAGTGTCGGCTCCCTATCCCAGCAACGTATCCGTAGACACGTAAAACCAAGAGAGAAGGAGCTCTCGTAGGTCAACTTGACCTCCTTCGTGCAAAGGGAAGTTAACACAGAGTTGCATCTCCCGTAAGTTACAGCTAATATGTCCTTCACGACATATTGTTATGTAACGAACAAGAATTCATAAAAGCTCGCACTTCAAGCGTTTTTAATTCTCAACTGTTTGAAGGAATCATCAAGTTATTCATGAAGTGCTTTAGCGATCACACTTATTTCAAAGAAGACCAGGGCTTCCTTTGAAATGGATCTTTTCTGGATGAAGCCTAGAGCCTGGCTTGCGCCTGGGTGGCGCCTCGCGCCTGGCTGGCGCCTCGCGCCTGCCTGACACTTGGTTGGCGCCTAACTCCTGGAAGGCGCTTTTCGCCTGACTCATGGCTGGCGCATCGCGCCTGGAATTAGCTTCGCGCCTGGTTCCAGACTGGCACTATTTGGCGCCTGGCGCCGGCTGACTCCTCTCCACTTGCTGGAGCTTCGAGCTTGGTAGAATCTCGAGGATGTCTGGCGATGCCCACATCGGACACTCTTTATCTGTCCGATTTGTTCGCCTCTGCGCTAGGTTGGAGACCCCCTCTTTCTCTTCATCAGACAATGACAGTGTTTCCTTGAAACTGTCTGCCTCTGGCTTTTTTACGGCCTGTTTTTGGCATATGGCACCTGGTTGGCGCTACATTGTCAAAAAAGTCCTGAACATCCACATAGTTTATCAGGAGACTAGAGAAGAGTGGAAGAAGTTCTTCCACTTTGAGCTTGGCCTCTCCGGCAAGGGGAGGTGATTGTAATCAGCTACATCCAGTAGACGATAGGATATCTAACCGTACAAGAGATAAGAGTCTTCCTCCGAGGAGGGTCCTTCTTGAATACTTCCGTGCTCACGAGATCTCTTCTTACATGTTGAAGGGGTGTCTCGTTGCAGAATCTACCCTATCCTTGCCCGAAGGAAGGGAAGAAGCCTGGAAGTCGAAGGAGACTCCGGGCTGAAATTGGGAGTACTCCTGATTTCTAGCTCTTTATTGTATCCCTCTGAACACCTTCTGGGAAGCATTTCGAGCCGTCATCGCATTCCAAAGACTCTGTAGGCAAACGTTTGAACCATTCTACTGTAGATGAAAACGTAAGTACCCTGCCTGGACAACGAAAACCTCTATCTAAAAACATTGAAATCAGGATAGGGGGTTTTAGTTCTTTTGCCAGACATACTATGCTGGCAAGAACCCATTGCCTAATCTCCATAGAATCTGATGCGAGATTCCAATGCTCAACAAATTCACTTGCCTTCTTGATCGTTTAGGACCAAGAGAAACAAAGAATTCCCTCATCAAAATTTCTCAAAGAAGTTTGATGAGGAGCAGTTCCATCTTGTCGGAACATAGAATCTGTGGCCACAAAAAAGGTCCCATTAGAAGTACATGATATCCAACTCTTGTCATATTGAGGTATCGTATAAGATCCCGAAGATCTTAATCCTCTGCTATCTCCAATCCCTTTATAGAGACAGAGTATAGCCTTTTACTGCATTCTTTGATAGCAGATATATACAAAGGTGATTCTTCCCTCTGAAAAAGGGAAGACCAAAAAACCCTTATGTGGTTCACAGAGGTATCGGAAGAGGACAGTTTCTCATTCCTCTAGCACGATCTGCAGCAATTCTATATCTTGTCCATGACTATTGTCATTTACCTTGAAAAATCCTCTTATTCATGTCCACTTCTGGTCAGTCTGCACGCAGACAGACTCAGAGTGGAGAGGTTGTTAAGGTCCATTTATAATAGATGCTGATAGAATATTCAGACTGTCTTGGAAAAAGAAAAGACTTTCCAAAAACATGCTTGTGAGAAGAACGTGAACATCTTGTTGAATCCAACCTCTCTAAGGCCAAAAAATGAGGCCATAAAGTATTATCCTCTCTTTCTTTGACGCCCTTTATCTTAAATTCTGTAAAGAATATATATTTAGGGGGGAAAAAGACTAAAGTTTATTCCCCTTTCTATAAAATAAAGATGGCGTATATTGCTACCTCTCTTGGTTCGAGGAAAAGGAAGCAGTCTACAGGAAGACTGTTCGTCTTCTACCTTGCTAAGAGATCTATGAAGAAGACTTTTCGCAGGTTCACACAACTCTTTGCAATAAATGTTAGACATACTTTAACAGTTATTATCGTCGATCGGAGAAGGTTCTCACGGACATGCAAAATCTGCAGTCGAACTCTTCTAAGGATCGTTACATTCCCTGTCTGTTTTTCCAAATAGGTTCTCTTTGTTAACGCGAACAGGAGCGAAAAAAAGAGATTCTCGATGCTCTTTGCGATATGAGAGTCGTGGAATTGGCCTAAGTGATTAAATGGGTAACGATCAGGGAACAATCTTGCCGTTGCCGGAGCGTGCTGTCTGAGAGGCTACTGGACTCTTAGGTTAATAACTCGCTAAAACGAGAAAATATCTTGGATGGTGCTCTTGGCTCATTGCGCCAGGCTGGCGTGCGCCAGGCTGGCGCTTTTTGGCGCATTGCGCCAGGCTGGCGCTTTCTTCTAATTCTCTTTATGTTATGTGCCAGAACATCTGTGCCTTTATGGTACCGATCACATCCTTTCACATGTTAATTCCGTTCTTAGTAGGAAAAAAACTCTTATATACGTAGTATAGTCCATTCAGGGAAACCATTTCTGCCACGAAGAGAATGTTTCCCATCCCACTCATCCTTCTTCTCTTGAGCAATATCCGATTCTAAAAAGGTTGTGTGCGTTTCTCGAAAGACTTGACCATACCGTAGTCTTAAAGTGAATTCTCTACTACATCCATCTTCTCACTAAGCATGTATTCTAATAAGCCATGCTTTCGTAAGCATGAGAACATTATATAATATAATGTTCTGCTGCGTTAGAATCCTTTAATAATGTTACCTACGGTAAACAGCATTGAAAGGTTATAATATCTTTCTTATTGAAAGCTTCTTAGTAAAAGGCAGACAATATTTTATTTATGTTAGCTTAACTATCCCCTCCATTCGAGACTAAGTCCATGATTGTAGGGGGAATATACGGTTAACCATTCGATCCCGTTGGAGAGAGAGATGTAACCGAATGCTCATGAACGAGAACTGGATGGTACTGTATTGGCCTTAGAATGACAGCCCGGCCGTCTGGCTGCATGCATCATGAGTTGCCAGTTACTTCATTTAATGAAGAAATTTAAAGCCAAGCCAACAACCTTTTTAAATACCGAAGCTGAGTAGGTAATTGTCGTAACAAATAACCTTTTAAGCCGAAGTCCTTACCAGGAAAATCCTGTAAGGATATAGATAATTCCGTAGCGAACCACAAAGGCAACTATGGTATGCGTATATGACTTGTCATTCAGTAGTCGTATACAGCAAGTCTTGCTACTACATTCTTTCCTCTCCGATTGAGAGAGAGAATGGAAATCTTGCCCTCCTCGTTCTTTTCGTCAATAAACACGAATTAGTATTAGTCGAAAGAGATCGCAATGAAAACTCTAGGATCGAAGAGAATCCCTCAAATTTTTATTCTCTTGGATATAAGGCCATATTCTACGCCTCTATTATCTGGAAGAGCCTCTAATCAATGAATGAGAGCTCGTACGAATCTTGTTCAATTTGCAAACGATTGCCACTCTTTCTGTAAATGGTTGGTTGCATTATTTTAGAAGGGGGAAGATTTTAATATCGTCTTATTAGTAATGAACTAATTTTTTCCAATAAAAAAGGTCACTAAGGTCTTATAAACTGAGAGACCTGCCCCCTTATTGGCTTCCAATTCCGATCTATCTTCCATTTCCTGTCCATCAAGTTGGGAGAAGAATGAGCAACCGGAGGAGAGCGCCTGCTTTCGTAAGGTGAAGAGCTTTTAGCAGTACCGATTCTAACCTGACAAGGGCTACGGCCGCCTGTGCGACATCTTGAGTCCCCGCCAGGAAAAAAGCCGATCTTGCTCTTGCCTTTACTTGCATTAAGACTATCCTGAGAAGGGCGACGGCCGCCTGTGCGACAACTCCCGTCCTTATCAGAAGAAGGCCTCGAATGTCTTTCACCTTTCGCAGAATCAGGCTCTAACTCCATCTCCGATGAAGATCCTGGATTATAGTTTCAGGCGCTTCAGAGGTTTCATGCACTTTGCGCCTCGTTTCAGGCGCTTCAGGCGTTTCAGGCGCTTTTCGGCTTGTTTCAGGCGCTTCAGGCGCTTTGCGCCTCGGTTCAAGCGCTTCAGGAGCTTTGTGCCTCGTTTCAGGCGCCTCAGGCTCTTTGCGTCTCGTTTCAGGCGCCTCGTATCAGGCGCCTTGTGCCTCATTTCAGCCGCTTCAGGCGCCTCTTTAGAATCCTCTTGCCTTGTCGGCGATTTGCGCCTGGCCGCCTCGTCCGAGCTGTCAAAGACTCCTATTGGACGGGATTTCTTAACGGGAAGGAAGAGATCCTTTCTCCTGGGAGGATCCTTCTTCAAAACTTCTATTAACAAAGATATCTACTGTTGCCTTTCTCCTAGGATCTTCGTAGAGTCGTCTTCTTTCTCCGTATCCGATCTAGGGGAAGGAGGATTTAATGAATAAATGTCTTTCTTCTTCTCAGGTGGATAGTCTTCCGGAAAACTTTCTGGGATAGAATCCCAAGCTGGCGATTCCCACGATCTTTTAGAAGGTCTCGACAGCTTGTGAGAACTCCACCCTATTTTCCTTTCGATGAAGACTCGGATGACGAAAAAACACTGTTTTAGGATGCCTTTCCTCGGCAGTCTGGGACGCTACTACAGATCCTGCCGAGGGGACACCCGACCGGTGGGGATTCTCTGAAACCTCCTTAAGGCTTTCGACATTTCTTCTCCTCTGGGCTTGTGAGCTTGGAAGAGGTCTAGGCCTGAGAGCGAGACAGAGCTGATCGGAACGCACCCTCCACTATTTTAGGACGCCTTTCCAATGGCGAACTTGGCAGTCTGGGACGTTCTACAGAGTCTGCCGAGGGGACGCCTGATCGGTGGGGATTCTCTGAAACCTCCGTGCGGCTTTCGACATTCCTTCTCCTCTGGGCTTGTGAGTTTGGAAGAGGTCTAGACCTGGGAGCGAGACAGAGCCGATCAGACGCACCCTCCACTTCAATGGAACACTATATTCACTTCTTACCTTTTAAGAGCTCGCTTTTGAGCTACATCCATTATCTTCAAATTTGCATATATAAATTTGTAGTTTCTGTGGAGTAAGAAGGTGATGAGGATGCAACAACTACTAGTACTGCTAATACTCTAACTGCTCATTAGCACAAATGCTATTAAAGCTTATAAAGTAAGCGTATCTAGTTATATGCTTTTCTGACTTCCTAAAGTAGGAAATTAGAGTTTAATATTTCCTCAATAAAGTTGTAACCTTTATTACATGTAATAATGAATAAATATTAATAATTCCCTTTATTGCAAACTATGTGAGTGTCTACTGATAATTTCGGTAGTTTCACTTAGTATTTTCTTCAAAATTTTGAAGCGAAATTCATTAATAAGTTAATAAAAGCGTATGCCGAACCAAAGACCCAGTACTTCCTTGCAAAAGACAGCCCAGAAGATCGATGGTGATGAAACGCGAAAATCAATTCAGGAGGAACCGTAAACGTATGTTTACATTCCAAACGATAGAGAAAATCTGGTTCTAGAAGGTATGGTTCCTATTCCTGCCACCCAGCGGCGGGGCGGTAGATCACCTGACCTAACTACCTGTAGCGTGTGCCGCGAAATTCGAATTTCTATCGGGGACGACGGAGTCTATAGCTAAGTATATATCTGACAGGGAAGTTGAATGTATGAAACCGCATTTTACAAGTAAATTGCCTAATTCGTTCCGAGCCCTACAAAAACACCCAAGTAAATTTTATAATAAATCTAAATTGACCAATACACAATGAAATATAACAATTTTGACCATTCAATACCTAACAACCTTTATTGTAGTACTTACCTGTAAATAACGTTTATTAGTGTAGTGGACCCCCCGTATTCGCGTTCTCCAGATTCGCGGACTCACACATTCGCGGATTTCTCTCGGGAACATTTCCCTGCATTATTCGCGGAAAATTCACGCATTCGCGGTATTTTTCTATGATAAATATCCACAAATTCCTGGTTTTTTTGATGGATTTCATCATAAAATGCACTTTTTGTGAAAAAACTATTAAAAAAACCATGTAGGAACATTTTTAGTGGGTTTTTCTTGAGTTGTAACTAACAAAATAGGCTGTTTTTAGCATTTTTATATGGTTCCAAACATTCGCGGATTCTAACTATTCACGGGGGGGTCTGGTACGCATCCCCCGCGAATACGGGGGGACCACTGTACATGGTACAAGAAATACTTTACGTACATGTATTAAAATGTGGAACCTAACCTTACTTTTCGAGTGAGGCGATCTCCGAAAGTGGCGACAGAGGAGGACAAATGGCAGAAAACATGAACACTTAACTTTATGAAATACAGTGGTACCTCGACATAAGAAAGGCTCAACTTACGAAAAACTCGAGATACGAAAGCAAATACGAAGATTTTTTTTGCTCTACATACGAAAATTGTTCAAGATACAAAAGGTTGTTGCTGTAAAGTCCCAAGATTCGCCCGGACCACCGATAACAATTTTAAAACTCGCGCGCTGCCAACTTAGTAGACTCGCCACCATCCTCCCACTCTCCCATTGGTTCCTGATGCTAGTCTGCCATAAGATCCTGCTCTCCTATTGGTCAGCATCTCTCCCATGATCCCATCATGCATCGTACGTAGCGGTGTGCTTTTTCAGCCACTCGGCAGCATCATCGGTATCGTAAGCACGCGGAATTCGTTCGTTCTATACGATTTCGTTTATTAACATAAATTTCCCAAGAAAGTTGAAGTAGGAAAGAAGAGGATGCTTTCTTTGGAGACAAAAATGGAGATAATAAAAAAGTATGAAGCTGGCATGCAATTGAGTATGATCGCCAAGGAATATGGCTGAAATCCGTCAACAATAGGCACCATCCTTAAGCAGAAGGATGCCATCAAAACAGCTACACCTTCCAAGGGCGTGACTATTTTGTCTAGCAAGAGGAGCCACGTGCACGACGAGATGGAGAGGCTGCTTCTTGTCTGGATAAAAGACAAAGAAATTGCTGGCGATACAATAACCGAGACTGCAATATGCCAAAAGGCCAGCACTATTTTTGGCGATTTGATTGCCCAGGCCGAAGATGACGGAGGAGAAGGGACATCGACGCCAACCCCAGAGCTCAAGGCTTCTCATGGATGGTTCGAAAAATTCCGTAACTGGACTGGCATCCAAACGGTGGTGCGGCATGGGGAGGCGGCCAGCTCGGACACAAAAGCGGCAGAAGCTTGGGCTGAGCCAAGAAATAGATTTTTCCTTCGTCAAATCCCTTTATTAAGACGTTCGACGAGATGACTATCAAGGAAGGCTACAGTTCTCAGCAAGTCTTTAACTGTGATGAGACTGGCCTTTTTTGGAAAAAAAATGCTCGTCGGACGTACATCACGCAGGAAGAGAAGAAGCTACCCGGGCATAAGCCTATGAAAGACAGGCTTACGCTCGCACTTTGTTCGAACGCCAGTGGGGATTGCAAGGTGAAGCCCCTACTTGTCTATCATTCGGAGACTCCTCGAACCTTCAAGGCCCACAAAGTGCTAAAGGAGAAGCTTCCAGTGATGTGGAGGGCTAATGCTAAAGCCTGGGTAACAAGACTTTTGTTCACGGAGTGGGTAAATCTGTGTTTCGGCCCAACAGTGAAGAAATTCTTGGAAGAGAAGCACCTCCCTCTGAAATGTCTGCTGTAGTTGGACAATGCCCTTGCTAACCCTCCTGGCCTCGAGGAAGATATCCTTGCGGAGAATTTGTTTATCAAGGTTCTTTATCTTCCGCCTAACACCACCCCTCTCCTCCAGCAGGTGATATCAAACTTCAAGAAGCTGTATACGAAACATCTTTTCAAGAGATGTTTCGACATCACCAATACCACAAACCTCACCTTGCATCAATTTTGGAAGGAGCATTTTGATGTTGTGATATGCATCCGACTCATCGATCAAGCTTGGCAGGAGGTTTTAAGGCAAACCTTGAATTCTTCATGGAGGAAACTCTGGCCTGATGCCGTATCCCCACGAGACTTGGAGGGATTCAACATGGGCGATGCTGGTGCTGCAGATTCAGGAACAGTTGACGATCCTGAAACTGTTTTGCAACCAGATCTTGACGAGATCGTTGCACTCGGCAAGTCCATGGGGCTAGTCGTCGACGAGGACGACATCAATGACCTCGAGGAGCACCAAGAGGAGCTTACGACAGATGACCTGAAGGAGTTGGAGGCCATGCAACATAACGTTCAAGAAGAGTTCTCTAGCAGCGGCGAGGAGGAGGACGACGACCCTATGACAACAGCAGAAATTAAGGATGCTGTAGATGCTTTTCATAAGGTACAATCATTTGTAGAAAAGAGACACCCTGAAAAGGCTTACACTGGTCATATGCTTGTGCAGTTCGATGACGTTTGCCTGAGTCGTTTCAGGGGCATTTTGAAAAGCAGGCAGAAGCAATCTTCCTTGGATAGTTATTTTTTAAAGAGGCCTTTAGTACTAGCAGGAGTAAGCAAAAAGGAAGATCCAATTGACCCTACGAAAAAACAGAAAGTTGAAAGTGGTGAAAAAAAAAAGGTAAAGTATAAAAAAGAAAAAAAATGTAAAAATAAAAAAAAAACAAAAAAATTTAATTATAAGTTTTTTGTAAAGTTAAGTGTTTCAGTTTTCTTAATGTGTTTCGTAAAGTTTAGTTTATGTTTCCTGACATTTTTTAATGTCTTTCATAAAGTTAAGTGTATGTACTATAAGAAGTTTTCTGCCGTTTGTCCTCCTCCTCTGTCGCCACTTTTGGAGATAGCCTCACTTGAAAGGTAAGGTTCCACATTTTACTACATAAGTACGTATGTACGTACAGTATTTCTTGTATACCATGTACACTAATACTACACTTTATTTACAGGTACATACATATTAGTACTAGTACATATTAAGTTAGGTATTGAATGGTCCAAATTGTTGTAGTATTTCATTGTTTATTGGTCAATTTAGCTTTACTATAAAATTTACTGGGGTGTTTTTGTAGGGCTAGGAATGGATTAGCCATTTTACATGTAAAATGCGGTTCAAGATACGAAAAGCTTTCATGACACGAAAGCCTCCTCGGTTATCGTATCGCCAGTGATTTCTTTGTCTTTTATCCAGACAAGAAGCAGCCGTTCCATCTCGTTGTGCACGTGGCTCCTCTTGCTAGACAAAATAGTCATGCCCTTGGAAGGTGTAGCTGCTTTGATGGCATCCTTCTGCTTAAGGATGGTGCCTATTGTCGACGGATTTCGGCCATATTCCTTGGTGATCATACTCAATTGCATGCCAGCTTCATACTTTTTTATTATCTCCATTTTTGTCTCCAAAGAAAGCATCCTCTTCTTTCCTACTTCAACTTTCTTGGGACCCATGACTATGTATATACTGTACGTAATTAAGTTATGTAGTACGTATACGTATGTAATAAAGTTCTCACACAACACGATAAAGTAGTACCACAACGAAATCACTAACTAATTTACGTTAATAAACGAAATCGTATAGAACGAACGAATTCTGCATGCTTACGATACCGATGATGCCGCCGAGTAGCCAAAAAACCATGCCGCTACCTAGATGCATGATGGGATCATGGGAGAGATGCTGACCAATAGGAGAGCAGGATCTTATGGCAGTGACTAGCATCAGGAACCAATGGGAGAACGGGAGGATGGTGGCGAGTCTACTAAGTTGGCAGCGCGCGAGTTTTAAAATTGTTATCGGTGGTCCGGGCGAATCTTGGGACTTTACAGCAACAACCTTTCGTATCTTGAACAATTTTCGTATGTAGAGCAAAAAAAATCTTTGTATTTGCTTTCATGTGTCGAGTTTTTCGTAAGTTGAGCTGTTCGTATATCGAGGTACCACTGTACTCGCAATTACTCTAAATGGCACAGAAAAGTACGTACTGTAGTAACAGAGAAATCTATCAAATAGAACCATGTATTAGTACTAATATAGAAAATAAGCCATGATGCTTCCAAATATATAAAAAGCTCTTAACCCTCTTACGCTGACTGGACGTATTTTACGTCGACATGTTTTGTCTCCCGTGTGCCGACTGGACGTATTTTACGTCGACTTACAAAAGTTTTTTTTAAAATTCGCGGAAAAATACTTATAGGCCTACCAGCCTAAAACTTTTGAATCACGCGCCTTGGGGGATGCTGGGAGTTCACGGATCAAGGTGTTGTTTTGTTTACAATCGTTACGCAGACGCGCGAGCGCGAATTTCTTTCTTGCCGCACTAAGAAGTATCTGTGACACCTCTCGGAAATTATTTCGTCACTTTGACATAATTTTTGTACCATTGTAAATTAGCCGTTACATGAAGTATTGTATATGAAAATGTGCACATTTTTATGTAGAATACAACAATAAAATATAACAATTTGTCGAAAATTGCATTTTTCCTAACTATACAAACCTGAGGTCCTTTAACAATAGGAAGGTAACTAGCGGCAGCTGGGACGGTCGTAAGCTTCGAACAAGGGGAGAACGGTAGTTAACTGCTTGTCAGATCGTGCGCACGCCCGCGCGCCCGAGAGGTGAAGAATCCCTTTTGCTTTAGGCCCATGCAAAAAGTTGCAGAGTGAGGGGTGGCATGAGGTGGGACTATATGTAAAGGACCTCAGGTTTGTATAGTTAGGAAAAATGCAATTTTCGACAAATTGTCATTTGTTCCGATACGTAATACAAACCCTCGGTCCTTTAACAATAGGAAGACTCACTTATTGGTGGGAGGAATCCAAGTCTTTTTGGTGAACAGACAGGTGTTCGTCCAACCCTGGAGTGCCTCCCTGGTCGTAGGAGCAAGGGAGGGATCCAAACCTCTGTCCGATTGATCGGGGTGTGCACCGCAGGATCAATGGTCAGACCTCTGGGCCAAGTACTAAGAGAGAGGCAAGCGTATCTCTTCGTACCAGCAAGCAAGAACTTGTTCCTGTTTGCAAGAGACAATCATAAAATGATGGGTTTGTCTCAAGTTGGCATCCACTTCCTCCCCCTTGTTGGAGGAAGTGGTGGATATTTACTCCTATCCCTACTGAAAGGGATAGCATGGTGCTCTATTGAGTAGCTCACCTGCATCTCGTCCTTACCCAGCAGGGTGACGACCGTGTCCCTCTACCCAGAGGTAGGGGGGAGAAAAAGATGGGAAGAGGAGCCAGTCACACACTCATTCACTCATCCATTCTTACGGTACACACCAGGACCTCGATGCTGTTCAGCCTGCGAGGGTCTGGGTTAACTACACAACGTGTTGAGCAACCACCACGGTTCCCAAGGAAAAAGATCCAAGGACCTGTGGGCAATATCCCGAAGGTAGAAGGAGGTGCATGCGGTCCGGTTGTACTAAGCCCCTGCCTTCACTACCTGCGCCACGGAGAAGTTCTTGCGGAACGCGAGAGAATGATGGAGAGGCGTCCACTCTATCCTGGGTGTCGAGTTTCATTCAGACAGCTCCGTCGCGCCTTCACAGGACAAAGCAGCATAGCCTTCGTATCGGAGGCGGTGAAGTCCATTAGGGAGGGTATTGTGAAGGACTCGAACCAATCGTCAGTGACCAAAGGGTTCTGAGTCTTCGTTACGAAGATCGGTACGAAATCGAGCGTCACAAATCCCCATCCCCTTGTGCTTGACTTCGCAAGAAAAGTCATGCAGTTACCTAAGACGAAAAGAAGGGAATAGTCGTATGACCTATCCCTCTTCTCGACTTTGGTTATGTACAGTACTCATACTGACAAGCTATTAGGACCAAGTAATGATTGCTCTGGAACAACCGAACTAAGTCAACAGCGTAGTTCGTAACTGACTCGGGCGCTCCGACAGCTGCCGACTGACTGGTTCGGAATCGGTAGTGAGGCAAGTTGTCCAAGCATCCGGGTAAGTCACGTGACCTTCGGCCTTTAAAGAGTTATGCTGAGAGACCAAACAAATAATATATTTGTTAGTCACCGATGCCGGACGGCGCGGTAATGATTCTCTTAATGCAGAAGCTCAAAAGGCGAAAGTCAATTGCCTTCAAAAGACCGAGGTCCCTGACGGCAAGATACTCTCATAGACGTTGAATCTCAGCTAAGGAGAAACAACACTATGTGACGTTGAAGACGAAGGTAGGCAATGAATGCAACCTACGTCTTCCAGCTGAATCGAGAGAAGGAATCTCAAGACTCTGAACCTGTGCTTACAAATGACTGAAAACGCTAACCAGCCATTCATTGCTGTCCGGTGTGCAATGAAAGCGGGCGTTCTTCAGTAATGAAAACACAGGGGAGAGCCGCCTGAAGAACTGCTTCTCATGGGTTGAACGTTTGGAAGTAGCTGGCAGGTGTGGGGAGTAGGCGATGTCTTTCAATACATCTGCTAATCCGGGGTGGTCAATGAACAATTGCACACCTGCGAATATGAGATATTTGAGGACAAACTCAGATTCCGCAAAATCATTCGCATTATCGCGATAACGATGCAGCAAGAGACTATTACAGAATTCTGTTACCGTGCTGGTAAACAGAAAGATGAGAGTCAAAGAGATATCTCTGTTTTAAATTCTCGCAATACCAAAGACGATGAATACTAGTGTCACAGCAGTAGAAGGTCATTCATGTATGCGAGAATCCCCGTTAATCAGAGACCTAAGTCCGTGATTGTTGGGCAGAGATACGGTTGGTAGTCAATCAAAGCAGAGGAGAAAGACATAACCGACCGTTCATCTCGAGGCCGGCAGCTGGCACTGAGCTGCCTCGGGCAGTTCAATACACAGTAGGTTTGTTCGTTTGTCGACTGGATTTCCCGTCATCCTGAGTTGCCGGAGGTATACCTTTTCCATGAAGGAATGCCGTTGTCGGCTAGAACCACCGAGCATAAAAAGATATGCTCGCAATTCAATAATTGTTATGCGAAAACGAATTTCGGTAAAATAAAATAAGCTTAAATGGTGTTGTTGTTTGTTGTGAAACAACCACTAATAAAGTATTATAAAAATGGAAACTGGAAACGTTCCAGGGAGGTTGTCAGGCCACCCCGAGTTGCAGTTCAATTAGAATACTTCTCGTCTACGTCGCAATCCGTAGAGTAAACCAGGATATGCGCCTACTCGGACCATTCAACTGCTTAGCAGAATCAGTCGCGAGGTTAATATACGTAGTATATTTGTAGATTCTGAACAACGATCTCCATCCTAAATTCTTTCCCTTCAAGAAAACAAAATAAGGATTTGGAGATCGACCGCCTTCGATCTCAAGAAGAGAGAGAAGGAGAAGTCTTCCCGAAGGAAAGCTTCAATGGTGCACAGAATAACGAAGACGAAAATTCAAGCCAAACTGGATATTCCCGTCCGTTCTCTCTAATCCAGGGCTGGCCGCCACTGTAAGATATCTTCCTTCGGCGACAGTCTTCTTCCAACGCTAAGAAATATGACAATTTGTCCAAAATTGCATTTTTCCTAACTATACAAACCTGAGGTCCTTTTACAATAGGAAGGTACTAGCGGCAGCTGATAGGTCGTAAGCTTTCGAACAAGGGGTTCGGTAGTTAACTGCTTGTCCGACAGGCGCAGCGCGGCAGCGACTGGGAGGTAAACAAATCACTTTTGCTTTTGGCCCAAGCAAAAACTGCAGAGTGAGGGGTGGCATGAGGTGGGGCTATGTGTAAAAGGACCTCAGGTTTGTATAGTTAGGAAAAATGCAATTTTGGACAAAATGAAATTTTCATTATTAAAATGAAGTTTTATTGTATACTTACCGAACAATTATAGAGCCGTGATTCCACGAGCGGCAGGATACTAAATTCAAATTTAGCGCGTCGGCGTCGCCAACACTGGTGGTGATGACGTCATCTCCCTCCACTCGCGGGAGAACCAGGTACAACTGCCCAGGTGAATCCAATTCTTTTCTGCCCGTCCGTCCACCTAAGGGGAGGAGGTGGGTATAATCATAATTGTTCGTAAGTATACAATAAAACTTCATTTTAATAATGAAAATTTCATTTTTATTGTAGTGTCTTACCGAACAATTATAGAGCTGATTACACATTTATGGGAAGGTGGGATTCAGTGGACCACTAGTATTTTTAAATGGTTACATTTATTGCAATACCAGTAAACACTCAAGGTGTCTGTTGTACCTTACCTTGTAGAGAGCTACAGCAGACTGTTACTGCCTCTGGTCGGTGCTCTTCTTACATTGTAGAGGAATTGGAATTTGCCCAAAGTTAGCCTCTACAGGAGTGGAATCCTTCCGTAGTTTCAAGCGAGTCAAGGCTGACTGACGGAGGATAGTAACAACAAGATTGCCCTTGCCCTGGCTAATAGACCAGAAATTCAATCATACAAACATTTGTCACCAACACCAGATTTAAAAACATATATACCAACCCAACCATTGTAAAATCTGACCTAACAGACTGGTGAGTATCCCAGGTACTCAGTACCCCAAGCTTCCCTTGAACTCGACAACCTATTCAAGGTGAAAAGTTAGCATAGAGGTGACGACCCCTGTGCCGTTTCTCCCAACACCATGCCGAAACCGCCACCGACCTAACGTTTTACAATTCTCGAAAACCGTTTCTATCTCTTTGAGATAATGACTCGCAAAAACCGAATTCGATCTCCAGACGTCCTCTGAAGAATCGAAGCTAAAGATAATTCTTTCTGAATGCTAAAGAAGTTGCCACTGCTCTAACCTCGTGAGCTTTAACTCTCAGAACGGAAAGATTGTCGTTCTCGGACTGCGAGTGAGCTTCCCTGATAAGCTCTCTAATAAAGAACGATATAGCATTCTTAGAAAGAGGACGAGAGGGATTTTGAACCGAGGTCCAGAGCTTAGAAGATTGTCCTCTGATAGCCCTTAGTGGCAAACAGATACTGCTTAATAGCCCTGACTGGACATAAGAGCCTTTCTTCCTCCTCATGTCCAAGCCAATCAGATCAAGTTCCTTACCACAAAACTCCTCGGCCAAGGATTAGAAGGATTCTCATTTTTGGCTAGAAAGGTCAAAGATACCGAAAATACAGCATTGCCTTGAGAGAAACCCGACTCTTTTGTCTATAGCGTGCAATTCGCTGACACGCTTAGCAGAAGCTAGTGCAATAAGAAAGAGTTGCCTTCTTAGTCAAGTTCCTGAGTGAAGCCGACTTCAAAGGCTCAACGGTGGCCCCATGAGGAACTTAAGCACCACATCTAAGTTCCAAGCCACTGTATCTTGCGGGAGCTTAGTGGTTTTCGAAAGACCTAATGAGGTCCGACAGATCTGAATTGGAGGAAATATCCAAACCTCGATGTCGAAAAACCGAAGAGAGCATGGCTCTATATCCTCTGATCGTCGAAGGAGCCAGTTTCTTAGAGTTCCTAAGAAATGAAAGAAGAAAATCTGCTATTTCTGTTAAAGAGGTCGCAGAAGTAGAGACTTTAGCACTTCTACACCCACTCTCTGAAAGATTCTCCCACTTCCCTTGATAGAGTTTTTGTTAAAGACTCTCTCCTACAAGAGCGATAGCTTCTGCAGCTCTTCTTGAAATCCTTTCGCTCTGACAAGATTCCGGACAGTCTGAACCTGTCAGAGCTAGAGCGGACAAGTTTTGGTGGAACCTCTTGAAGTGAGGTTGTTTGAGAAGCCACTTCTCTGGAGGAAGAAGTCTGGGGAAGTCTACTAACAACTGGAGAAGGTCCGGGAACCACTCTTTCCTGGCCAAAAGGGAGCGATTAACGTTAGCGTTACATTGCTGTGCGACATGAACTTGTTCAGCACCTCTATTAGACCGAACGGAGGGAATGCATAAGCTTCCAGACCCGACCAATCCAACAGCATTGCGTCCACCGACCAAGCTAGAGGATCTGGACTGGAGAACCAAAGAGAGGAAGACGTTGTTCCTCGATGTCGCGAAACAGGTCTATTGACGGTGTCAAAGTCCCCAAAGGCGCCAAAGTTTCTGACAAATCTTGTTGTCCAAAGTCCACTCCAGAGGTAACACTTGCTGTTGACGACTTAACTCGTGCCGCCAGGACGTTCATCTTTCCCGGAACAAATCTCGGGACTAGCTGAACCTTCGCTTCGTTTGACCACAGGAGGAGATCCTTGGCTACTTCGTACAGAGAGAAAGACTGAGTCCCCCCCTCTGTTTCGCGAAGTACGAGAGAGCCGTGGAGTTGTCGGAATGCACTGCCACTACTCGGCCTTCTACTAAGCTCCGAAAACTGTCTGAGCCCTAAGAAAATTGCTAACAGTTCCTTTACATTTATGGTGGACTTCTTCTCCTTCTCCGACCAAGCTCCTGAAGTCCGTTGGATTTCCCAGTAGGGTTCTCCCCAACCTGTGTCCGATGCGTCGGAAAAGAACTGTAGGTTCGGGAGGATGGGTCGTAGATCTACCCTTCTTCCAACCTTGCTCGAGAGAGCCCACCACCATTAGGTCCTCTTTTATTTGATCTGTGACAGGAAAGGTAATCGAGTCTGGTTGTGTCTTTCCTGCACCAAGAGGCTCTCAGGAAAAACTGCGAGAGGTCTCATGTGCAGTCTTCCCACTCACAAATTTCTCCACTGACGTCAATTTGCCAGGGAGCCTCATCCACTGATTGCAGAACTTACCTTTTTGTCCAAGAACTCCTGAACTGTCTCCAGACAGCCTTGAACCCTCTTCGGGGACAGAAAAGCCCGAAAAACTTGAGCATTCAGAATCATCCCCCAAATAAAGGATGCTCTGAGATGGAACCAACTGGGACTTCTGTTTGTTGACCAGAATTCCTAACTTTCTGGCAAGATCCAGAGTTGTTCCAAGGTCCTTCATGCACCGACTCTCTGATTCCGACCGAGAAGCCAATCGTCCAGATAGAGGGAGATTCTTACTCCTAATATGTTGTAGCCAGCTTCCTATCGGGGATAGAACCCTGGTGAAAACTTGAGGAGCGGTCGCTAGTCCGAAGCAAAGCGCCCGAAACTGAAACACCTTGCCTTCGACATGAACTCAGGTACTTCCGAGATTCGCGATGTATCGAATGTGAAAATAAGCGTCTTGCATGTCCAGAGAGACCATCCATCCCCCTGTCTGATGGACTCCAGAACCGACCGAGTGGTCTCCCATATGAAATTTTGTTTTCTGGCTGGACATGCAA
Source organism: Macrobrachium nipponense (assembly GCF_015104395.2). Taxonomy (NCBI): domain Eukaryota; kingdom Metazoa; phylum Arthropoda; class Malacostraca; order Decapoda; family Palaemonidae; genus Macrobrachium; species Macrobrachium nipponense. The sequence goes on from NC_061108.1 coordinate 98,763,272, forward strand.
GTTCAGGGCGCTCACATCCAAAACCGGCCTCCAGCCCCCTGATGACTTGGGAACTACAAAAAGGCGATTGTAAAAGCCTGGAGGAAAATCCCCTTCTATCTGTTCATCCATTCGCTTGTTTGAGAACAAGCGCTTCCACTTCTGCGGCTAGCGCCAAGAAATTTGTCTGAGCCCGGAGAGTATGCCTGGATGGAATTGGCACAGGTGAGAGCGAGGGAGGTGAAACGAGAGGAATACGATAGCCGAACTTGAGTACTTGCACTACCCAGGCTTCTGCTCCTCTGCCCATTTTCCTCCCAAACGCAGACCAGCCTGGCTCCCACTGGTGCATGAAGAACCGAGCTTTCATTTGGAAGGTTTGTTAACCTTGGCCGAGGCCTTAGACTGAGGTCGCAAATTCGATTTCGGCCGAAAGAAGCGCTTGGGTTTTCTCCCTCGAAAAGGCGCTTGGGCCAGAGGAGAAACCGAAGGAACAGTCTCCACAGGAGCTTTAGGTCTCTTAGTAGACTGTGCCAGTAAATCCGAAGTAGATTTCTTATCTAGCGCAGACGAAATTGACAACACTACATCGTCTGGAAAGAGGTTATCTTTCACAAAAGGAGCAAACAAGAGACAGACTTCTGTTGGGAACGTAACCCTTTTAGAAGCAAAGGAGCACCAAAGTTGCCTTTTCTTAAGGGTACCAAAGGCGTGAGCGAAGCTAACTCATCACATCCTCCCTAATGGATTTGTCCGCACAGGACGAACACCAATCCAATCCTCCGCTAACTCCTGGGAAAGAGAAGGACAGTCTTCGATCTTGGCCGCTAAAGCGCCAATAGTCCAATCAAGGAAGCTAAAGACTTCCAAAAGTTTAAATTGATTCTTTACAACGTGGTCCAACTCAGGCGCTGTAAAGAAAACTTTCGCTGCGGCGAAAGCAGATCTTCTAGAGGAGTCGATTAAACTGGAGAAGTCTCCCTGGGAGGAGGCAGAAAACTCCCAGAGAAGGAGCTTCCCAGTTACATAAAACCTATACCCTCTTACGAAGCAACTTAGAGGGAGGGTAAGCAAAAAGAGCCTTCCCTAAGTCTCTTTTCATAGACCATCCATTTCTCCGTCTCTTTCAACGAATGTCTAACCGCTTTAGATAGACCAAGTTTGGGAGGAGAGGGTCTGAAGTTTTTCCTCCTCATCAAAAAAGTCGAAGTTGGGGAGCGCGGAGCCGCTTTCTCAAAATAATCTGGATAAGATACCAGAAGAAATCTAAGGAGACGTGAATAACACGAGAGGTGATGTGAATCCTCCTCCTCTACTTCTTCTTCATTCTCCGATACCGCCGAAGAAGTAGACGGAACTACAACCGGATCTGAAGGTTTCGAACCACCCTTGGACTCATTCATCCAGTTGGTTAACATCTCTAACTGCTTGCGCAAAGGCGCCAGAGACGAATCAAAAACAGTTAACGTAGGCTTGGAAGAGCCTAAATGTTCAGCAGGAGGCGGAAAAAAACTACTTGCGCCTCGCTCGGAGCCGCCGAAATTCGAGCGAAACAGGCGCATCAGGCGTAACAGACGAAAAAGCGCCTAAAGAACACCCTTACCCTTGAACTGCTAGCTACAGCGCTAAACCACAATCTCTACTAGTAGATGGAGCCGAAAAAGGCACAGATTGAGGCGACGAACGAGCCGCTAACGGCCGCGGCGCAACCCTACTCTCAGGCTCCTTATACCGCTTGACTGGAGGAGGCGAAGAATCGGCGCCTGAACGCCTCTTTAAGGGACGCGAAACGGGCGAATCTCGCCAAGAGCGCCGCGCGACCGGAGACGAATCGCTTGAATCATTCGAAAAGCGTCTGACCGCAACACCTTTCCAACGCTTAACCGAGCCCTGTTGAGGCGCAACAGGCTCAACAAGAGAGGCGCCGTCTGTGGGCAAATCCCGATCGACTCCCTTGGACTTCCGGTAGTCTTCTCCCCGGTGCGGGAGCTGGACAGTGACCTTTGTCTAGGAGACGTGTCAGGACAGACAGACGCACCCTCAAACTCACTCTTACCTGAGGTCGCTTTCTCCAAAAACGTCTTAACTGAATTACCAAGTTGCAAAACCGTATTCGCTAGTACCGAAAATTTCTGATCTAACCTCGATTCCAGACTGGCAATGGTGTCGGAAGAAACTACACGGGAAGCCGGAGAAGTGGGATTAGTAGGAGGAATAGGAGGTGTAGTTAAAGGAGACATAACAATTTGAGGAGAAACAGAAGGAACAGATGCATCGCAAGACGAAGCAGAGCTAAGTCTACTTTCCCTAAGCGCTGCTTTTCTAATTCTGTCTTAGCTAATTTCTCCGAGTATGAACTAAAAACTTCCATTGAGAATCAGTCCAATCACTACACTCGTTACATGTTTCGATCTGCTGAACAAACCTGTCCCCTACACTTAACACATTTAGTGTGAGAATCATATTCTAACTTGGTAATCTAGTTTTAACATCCTGAGATGCAAAACCTAACTCCCGACGGACTAGAATCCGACATGGCAACGCCTAAATAAAAAGCAAAATACAACAACGCCAAAAAAGAGTACTTCACCAATTCCGAAGATCAATTCCACCAGAAAAAAAGCGAAGCAAAGTCATCCAACCGCACCGACCACCGATGTTCACCGGACGCCGGCAGGAAAGAATTGGATTCACCTGGGCAGTTTGTACCTGGTTCTCCCGCGAGTGGAGGGAGATGACGTCATCACCACCATGTTGCGACGCCGACGCGCTAAATTTGAATTTAGTATCCTGCCGCTCGTGGAAATCACGGCTCTATAATTGTTCGGTAAGACACTACAATAAAATTGTCATTTGTTCCGACACGGCATACAAACCTTCGGTCCTTTTACAATAGGAAGACTCACTTCTTGGTGGGAGGAATCTGAGTCTTTTGTGAACAGACTGGTGTTCGCCCAACCTTGGAAGCCTCCCTGGTCGTAAGAGCGAGGGAGGGATCCAAGCCTCTGTCCGATTGATCGGGGTGTGCACCGCAGGATCAATGGTCAGACCTCTGGACCGAGTACTAGAGAGAGGCATGCGTATCTCTTCGTACCAGCAATGTAAGAACTTGTTCCTGTACAGGAGCAAATATAAAGTCATGGGTTGACTCTTGTAGGCATCCACTTCCCCCCCCTTGTAGAAGGAAGTGGTGGATATTCTGCTCCTATCCCTAGTGAAGGGATAGGATGGGGCTCTGTCATATAGCTCACCTGCATCTCGTCCTCATCCAGCGTATGACGACCATGGCCCTCTGCCCACAGTAGAGGGAAAAGGAAAAGTGGGAAGAGAGAGCCAGTCATCACTCACTCACACATCCATCCACACAGTCACACCAGGACTCGATGCTGTTCAGCCTGCGAGGGTCTGGTTAGCTACACAACTTGTTGAGCAGCCACCACGGGTCCCAAGGAAAATGTATCCAAGGACCTGTGGGCAATTATCCCGAAGGTAGAAGGACGTAAAGGTAGTCTGGTTAGACCGAACCCCTGCCTTCAGGACCTGCGCCACGGAGAAGTTCTTACGGAACGCCAACGACGTCCAATACTTCTGACTTCGTGAGCTCTCGGACGGGACGTACGGATGTCGTCACTACCATCAGCCTCATACGCCCTCCTGATGACCCTCACGCAGCCAGAAAGAAAGTGTTCTTGGATACTCTGTCTTGGTGACCCCGGTGCTAACGAAGAGGCGTTGACACTCAGGCCTGAGGTGTCGAGTTTCTCTTCAGATAGCGCCGTAGCGCCCTCACAGGACAAAGCAGCATCTCATCCGCATCATTATCGGTGAAGTCCATTAGGGAGGGAATCGTGAAGGACTCGAACCTGTCGTCAGGGACCGACGGTTTCTGAGTCTTCGCAACGAAGTTCGGGACGAAATCGAGCGTCACGGATCCCCATCCCCTGGAGTGTCGTACATCATAGGAAAGACCATGAAGTTCCCCTACTCTCTTCGCCGATGCCAGGGCCACGCAAGAAGAGGGTCTTGAGGGTCAGATCCCTGTCTGACGACTCCCGGAGGTGGCTCGAACGGCGTTCGAGTCAAACTCCTAAGGACGAGAGTCACATCCCACGCAGGGGGCCTGAGTTCCCTGGGTGGGTGCAAGACCTTTCGAAGCTCCTCATAAGCAAGGAGATCTCGAACGAGTTCGAGATGTCCAACCCCCTCAGTTTCAGGACGAGCGCCAAGGCGGCTCTGTATCCTTTGACTGTGGGGACTGAGAGGAGCTTCTCTCGGCGAAGAAAAACGAGGAAATCCGCTACCTGCTGAAGAGTGGCTCTGAGAGGAGATAGACCCCGTCTACGACACCAACCACAGAAGACGGCCCACTTCCCCTGGTACACAGCTGCAGAGGACTGACGGACGTTTCAGCCATCTCTGTTGCTGCGCTACGAGAAAAGCCTCTCGTTCGCCAAGAGATGTGGATAACAGCCAGCCGTGAAGACGTAGGGACTGGACTGCTCGGTGGTACCGCTCGACGTGTGGCTGGGCGAGAAGGTTGTGCCAAGGGGGGAATCTCTCTCGGTTCTCCTGCGAGAAGAGCCAGCAGGTCCGGATACCAAATGGCCTGTGGCCATTTGGGAGCCACCAGGATCATCCTGAGATTCGAGGTGACCAGTGCTCGACTGATCACCTTGCGAATCAGGCTGAACGGGGGAAAGGCATAGGCGAAGAGGTTGTCCCACAGGGTGTTTGAAGAGCGTCCTCTGCAGCTGCCCACGGGTCCGGCACGGCCGAGAAGAACACCTGGAGCTTCCTGTTGTGCCGGGTGGCGAACAGATCCACGACTGGTCGCCCCCACAGGTCGAAGAGCCTTTCCGCCACGTCCTGGTGTAGAGACCATTCGGTCCCTATCACCTGATCCCGACGGCTGAGCGTGTCTGCTACTACATTCCTCTTCCCTGGAATGTAGCGTGCCGACAGCTCTATTGAGTGTGCCTGAGCCCACTCGTGCACCTGCCGAGTCAATGGTACAACGGGAGAGACACTAGCCCCCCTGTTGTTGACGTAAGCCCAACCACCGTGGTGTTGTCGCACATCAACACCACTGAGTGGTCCCCATCAAGCGGTCCTGAAAACTCTTGGAGAGCGAGAAACGCTGCCTTGAGTTCCAGTACATTGATGTGAAGGTGCTTGTCGTTCTCGTCCCACACTCCTGAGTCAGCAACTCCTCCAGGTGTGCGCCCCCATCCCTCGGTCGATGCGTCTGAGAACAGCTGCATGTCCTGGGGGGGGAGTGCGCAGAGGCACTCCTCTTAAGAGGTTCCTGTCGTCCAGCCACCAGGCTAGGTCCTGCCTCACCTCCTGTGTCGTGACACTGGAAAGCTTGGGGGATCCGTCGCCTGCGACCAACTCTCCTTTAGTCTCCATTGAAGAGTACCGCAGGTGAAGACGCCCGTGAGGGACTAACTTCTCGAGCGACGACAGGTGTCCGATCACGACTTGCCATCGCTGAGCTACCTGTTCCTGCCGAGACAGGAACTGGTTGGCTGCCTCCCTGAATCTGCTGATCCGCGAGTCTGCGGGGAAGACTGCCCTGCTACCGTGTCGATCAGCATACCCAGGTACTTCTCATCCTCTGCTTGGGCTCGAGATCGACTTCTCGAAGTTCACCACACGATCCCCAGATCGCGACAGAACTCGGAGCAGTCGATCCCTGTCCTGTAGCAACTGCGAGCGGGAGCTCGCCAGGACTAACCAATCGTCGAGATACTCATCAGACGTATCCCGTGCGAATGGGCCCAAGCAGACACCAGTGAACACTCGCGTGAACACCTGTGGGGCGGTTGAGAGACCGAAGCACAGTGCCCTGAACTGGTACACCGTCCCGTCGAGGATGAAGCGGAGGTACTTTCTGGAGGACTGATGAATGGGTATTTGGAAATACGCATCCTTCCGTCCACTGAAGCATGAAATCGTTCTCCCTGATGGAGTCGAGCACTGAGCGTGCCGTCTCCATCGTGAACCGGGTCTGGCGAACAACCGGTTCAGGGAGAGAGATCTATCACCGGGCGCCATCCTCCCGTAGACTTTTCCACCAGGAAGAGTCGACTGTAAAAGCCCGGTGACTGATCCGTGACGATCTCTACAGCTCTCTTGCTCAGCATGGTCTTTATCTCCTGTCTCAGTGCTACGTCCTTCGATGACCCTGGAACGTACGACTGCTGTTGGACCGGGTTGGAGGTGATGGGGTGGCCGAGATTCGAAGGTAATAGATATCCCTCCCGAAGGACATCTACAATCCAGGTCTCGGCGCCGTAGCGCTGCCAAGTTGCCCAATGGCTGGCCAGGCACCCCCCACTTCCGGCAGCAGGTGAGGGGGAACGCCGTCCCTAGCGTTTCCCCCCTTTCCCCTTTCTTCGACTTCTTCCCAGAGCCTCCACGGGATGAGGAGGGCTGGGAGGAGGGCTGGTTACGGCTCCCCTTGCCAGAAGTCGAAGAAGACAGAGTCATTCCCCGGGGCTTCGACGCAGCAACCGTCTTAGCCGCCGAGGAAGCGCTAGCCGAGCTCTTAGACTTGGCCGCAGTCCGAGGCTGCCCAGAAGCCTTCGAGACTGCCTGGTGAACCAGACGGTCACTGTCGTCAGTGCGCCGTCTGTCACCGCAGCGTCCACCATCTCTCCTGGGAAGAGAGACGTGGAACTCCGTAGAGGTCCGTTTCGAAGTCCCAACGCCGCTTCACGCCGGCCGCCCTGGAAACCCGAGTAAGGACAGCGTCCCTTCGTCGGAGAACCAGGTTGGCCCACAGGTTCACCGTCTGGTGGGCAAGGAAGGAGATGGCTCTTCCCCCAGACTGGCAAATTCTCCTGAAGGCCGAGTCATCTTCGGGAGAAATTCCCCCGGAGTTGGCTGCGACCTTAGATACTGTGAGGGACCACAGATCTAGCCAGGAGACGGCCTGGAAAGCTGCCATGGCGGTAGATTCCAGGCCGAGTGCCTCTTGCTGCGAGACAGGTTCTCGGACAGAGCTGCTGCAGAGACACACCCGGAGTCAGCCTGGCTAACTCCGGGTTCACCTGTTTGGGCGCAATCGGGTCTTCAGATGGCACGTAAAACCGCCGCTGTCGTAGCAGAGGAGGTGGAAGCAGCTTGCTCGACCTGCCAGACTTGAGCGAACCGTCTTGTCCGGAGACAAGCGATTCAACCTGGTCCAGCACTGAGTCCGCAAGCACCGAACGCGGCGAACCCACCGTCGGTCTGGGTTCCCTCTTCGGGCCCCAGAACTCTCGAGCCGGGACGTGGGCTCGGATGGTGGGAGCGGCGATCCTTCCCCGAGGTCGTTGTGCTGACGAATCAGCGCAATAACCTCGGCAAAGTTCCTCTGGATCTCAGGAGTGACTGCCATCCTGCTGGAGTTGGACCGTCCAGTCCCTCAAACAGGAGCACCTCCCGAGACCCATCCTCCCTCAAGGAGAGGAGCAGCGACAGCCCCCTCTCGGTCTCCTCCAACCACCTGTGCGTACGACCTGGCTGGTCCGAGAACCGAGCCTGGTGCGTACGCCGCGGTGTCGGGATCCTGAGGGGCGCACCCCTCACGATCACTCCTCAATACCTCGCCCCTCCCGGTGTAACCCGAGGAGGTTGAAGGTATGGGAGAGGAAGACCTGACGCTCTCTCCTCGCTCGCTGGTAGAACCAGCGGGCTTGGAGGACTGCAGGCGATCGCCAACCCGCGGTGGCGATCGAGCTGCAGACCTAGTCGAGCCGTCTCGCTGTGGAGAACGGCTGGACCGAGACAGCGGCCCCGGTCTCGTGTGTCAGAGGAAGCTGGTGGTGTGGTCGCCGTACCCAGATCGCCTCTCTGTGAGAGCGACGGTCAGGCGACCGGCGAGCTCCACTGTCACGGTGAGATCGGTGCGTATCCTCACGGTGCGTCAGTTCGCTGGTACCAGCCGTGGCTGGTGCCGGCGAACGGGGGGACCTCTTCCCAGCCTCAGCCCGTGGCCGGTCATGGACCGTCACGTCCGCCCGGGTAGCCAGCTGCTCGCCGCGAGAGCGAGAAAGCTGGCCTGGTGAGAGTCGCGTGAGCGGCTGTCACCAGTCTTCCGCTCCGTGCCGTGAAACCTGACGCTGAGCGGACTCAGAGGTCTGGTTCCTGGCTGCACGGTCGCTGGTAGGCGACCGTACACTCGGTAACCTCTCGCGAACGAGCGGGCCGAGCCGGACCCTGCTGCTGTGGCCGAACCACTGACAGCAGGTGAGGAGGTGCCGGTGTTAGCCGGCACCCCTCTGGTCCCCGTACGTCTTCTTCCTTGCGGGAGAAGAGACGGGTCCTGCTCCCGAAGGAGCAGGGGCGACCAGCGGAAGACCCCCCGTCTCACCAGAGCGAGACGGGCCCTTAGAAGTTCCCGAAGGAGACTTCTTAGTTAGGGGGGGGGGAGGCGACCTTCTTCTTCTTCGGGGCGGGGAGCCTTAGAAAAGAAGAAGGAAGAAGGGGCAGACGACGACGACGACGAAGAAGACGATGAAGACGACGACGACACCTTCCTCCTCTTCTTCTTCTTCTCGTCAACCTCCTCAGGACGACGTCAGATCTGTCATCCAGGACGGATCCGGGGCTGCTGTTGCCGAAGCAATACAGGGCCCGGACCGTACCCTGTCCGAACAGACCAGCATCGGGAGCAGCGGCGCCAGGAACAGGAACAACATCGGGCAAGTGCGAACATCACAGAACGGCAGACGAAGACAGCAGGAGCAGGTACAGGTACAGCAGCGGTGTCACGGCAGGTACGGCAGACTGTGTGGGCGGTACAGGTGTCGAACCAGCGGCACAGACATCCTAGGTACCGGTGGGAGGTCCAGGGGCGAGCTCTTCGGGCACATGAAGTCCTGGTCGCGGCAGCACGGCAAACCCAGGTGGCGGCATCACACTCCCCGAGTTACGGCGACTGGCCCCTGCACCGATGTAGTGGGTGTTACAGAGACCGCGTGCTGGGTGTACACCAGGTGAGGAGGTGAAGCATAGCCAGGGGTTTGTAAGGGTCGTGGTGGTGGTCGTGACCGTTGCATGGGTGACCGCCACGGAGCCAGCGAGATGATAGAGCAGCCCCTGGACACTCGGCACGCCCTGCAGCCCCAACGATGCCCACACCTGTCCGAGGTCATCCTTCGCGGCAACCGCACCTGAGGCAAAAGTCGGGTGATTAGAAGGATCCTCTACCCGTTCGCGCGAAGACGAACGGATAGAGGACCCAGAGTACAACTCTACGTCAGGGTATCTAGCGCCCTCCTCCACACTCGACACGTCAGGAGAGGAGAAGGACCTAGAAACCCCCCCCGAAGGGGAAGGCGCGAGACGTGGAAGTTGAGCGGGCGGCAGGAAAGAAGACGAAGTGTCCGTCACCAAAGGAGTCGCGGGAGAGCTTTCCGACGACTCCTTTGCAGGCCTTCGCTTCTTCCTGCCCTCATACAAAGTCCACTGCGCCTCCGACCAATCAATACACACATCACAGGGCTCGGCTCGGGATGCATTCGCGCCCGACACCGAGCACACAAAATATGAGGGTCAATCTCCGGGAACGATCTGAACTTCCCGCATTTACGCCCTTCGATACCCGGGCAAAGTCTCCGTGGGGTAGCGGGGCGAGGAGATTCCATCATAATCAATAATTGAAGGCAGCAATTAATATGAAAAAAGAGAATAATTGTACTTACAATAACTCTTTCATACACAATTACAACCAAATACTCAGAAAGCAAACGACGAGAAGCGGCAGAGAGTCGCGAACAACACGTCCATCCACTGCGAGGCCGAAAGCAAAAGTGATTTGTTTACTCCCATCGCGCGCGCGCGCCTGTCGGACAAGCAGTTAACTACCGAACCCCTTGTTCGAAAGCTTACGACCTATCCAGCTGCCGCTAGTACCTTCCTATTGTAAAAGGACCGAAGGTTTGTATGCCGTGTCGGAACAACCAGGAATTCGAGCATTCGGCGAGATCCCCGATTATCGTGGTAACAATTATCGGGAATACTCGTCTAACTCCCTTGGACAGTGGTCTCGCCATGTGTGCTAGAAATTCTGCAGAATTCTAAGCGCCCAGCGAAACCCCCACCGGATTCGTTAAACGAATATCGGTTGGTTGTCCTCTCGATTCCCGTAGAAATCGGAGATGGTGCAGGGTCCCTCCTCCACGACCGGGGTGGGGTTACGTCAGGTAGGACCCGAAGGTCCCCCCGGTAGCGCAGTCCCCAATCGTGGGATCCTACAGAGAAGTCTGTAGGATCCTACCCCTTTCCCTCGTAAGCCGTAAGGAGAGAGGGAATGGGGAAGGAAAAGGATATTGCTCGCCCTTCCAGCGGCACTAGCATTTGGAGACGAGAGTAGGAGCAGCCATCACCTTGCGGTGATGGCCTTCCTCCCACCCCCCTCCCACCCCGGGGAGGGTTACGAACTCGTGCTGTAGGTAAGCATCTGCCACCACTGTGAACTTCGTCTGGGTGGGGCTGATCGACACCTGACAGGAGAGCCAAAACCGTCCTCCGACTCATTCCAGTCCTCGTCGAGATCGAAACCTCTCAGGAGGACGGAAGGGGGGGGAAGGGGGGGGGGAGGGGGGGGGGAGGGAAGAAGGAGCTGCACTACTCCGAACAAAAAAAGCCGCTGTCGCGGCAGAGGAGGGGAAGTAGCTTGCCCGACCGGCTAGACCTGAGCGAGCCTTCTCGTCCGGAGACGAGAGGCTCTCCTGGTTCAGAACCAAGTCAAGAAGCTCTTATCGCGGCAAGCCCACCGTCAGTCTGGTTCCCTACTCGGGCTCGAGAACGATTTGAGCCGTGGAGCGGCGATCCTCTCCCCAGGTCGTTGTGCTGACGAATCAGTGCAATAACCTGGGCAAAGTTACTCTGAATCTCGGGAGTTACAGCGTCTTGAGGAGTAGGACGGTCCAGTCCCTCCAACAAGAGCAGCTCCCAAGACCCTCCTCCTTCAGAAGAAGGACCAGCAACAGATCCCTGACGGTTGCCTCCAATCACTTGCGCGAACGTCCTGGCTGGTCCTAAGACCATACCTGGCACGTGCGGCGTCGTGTCGGGATCGTGAGTGGCACACCTCTCACGATCACTCCTATATACCTCGCTCTTCCCGGCGTATGCCGAGGAAGTTGAAGGTATCGGAGAGAGACCTGGCGTTATCACCCCCCCCCCCTGACGGTCGCCTCCAATCACTTGCGCGTACGTCCTGGCTGGTCCTAAGACCATACGTGGCCCGTGCGGCGTCGTGAGCGGCGCACCTCTCACGATCGCTCCTAGATAACTCGCCCTTCCCGGCGTATCCCAAGGAAGTTGAAGGTATCGGAGAGACAGACCTGACGCTAACCCCCCGCCCGCTGGCAGGACCAGCGTACGTGGGGGTCTGCAGCCGATCACCAACCCGCGGTGGGGATCGGTCTGCAGGCCTGGCCGGTGGCCGGCGCTCCACGAGCGGCTCGACTGAGCACGTTTGACCCCGGTCCCGTGCGTCAGACGAGCTGCTGCTGGTCGCCCTATCCGCGCGGTCCCTGTGGGAGCGGCGGTCAGGTGACTTGCAGAGCTCGCTTCGCGGTGAGACGTGAGCGTCCTCACGGCGCGTCAAACCACTGGTACCAGCCAAGGTTGGTACCGATGGTCGGGGGGACCTATTCCCAGCCTCAGCCCGTGGCTGGTCAGAGACCGTCACGTCTACCAGGGTTACCAGCTGGTCGCTGGCCTGGCGAGAGTCACATGAGCAGCTCTCACCAGCTTCTGCTCCGTGCCGCGGTCCTGGCGCCGAGTGAACTCTGGCGCCAAAATTTTGGCTATACGCTCTCCCGCGGGAGATCGTATACTCGGAACTTCTTGCGAACGAGAGACCGAGCCGGAACCTGGCGTAGCGGCAGCGCCGCAAACACCAGGCGAGGAAGTACCGGTGGTACTCAGTACGCCTCTGGTCCCAGTCTTCTTCTTCCTTGTGGAAGAGGAGACGGACCCTATTCCCGAAAGAGCAGGAGGACCGGCAGAAGAACCCCCCCGTCCCACGGCGTGGAACGAGCCCTTAGAAGTTCCCGAAGGAGTCTTCTAGGGGGAAAACCCGGGTTACCAGCTGGTCCGCTGCGAAGAGCGGCCGCTGGCCTGGCGAGAGTCCACCTGAGCGGCTCTCACCAGCCTTCTGCTCGTGCCGCGGTCTTGGCGCCGAGCGAACTCTGGCGCCGAAACTTTGGCTGCACGGTCTCCCGAGGGAGAGCGTACACTCGGGATCTCCCGCGAACGAGAGACCGAGCCGGAACCTGGCATAGCGGCATCGCCGCTAGCACCAGGCGAGGAAGTACCAGTGCTAACCGATACTCCTCTGGTCCCCGTCTATCTCTTCCTTACGGAAGGGGAGACGGGCCCCGCTCCCGAAGGAGCAGGAGGACCAGCAGAAGGGTGGGACGGGCCCTTAGAAGTTCCCGAAGGAGACTTCTTAGGGGGGGAGGCAGCCTTCTTCTTCTTCGGCTTATGGGCCTTAGAAGCCGAAGGGGAAGAGGCAGCAGCAGACGATGAAGACGAAGATGACACCTTCCTCTTCTTGCTTCTCTTCTTCGTCAGCTCACTGGCGGACCAGTCCGTCAGGTCCTCCATCCAGGCCTGAGTCGGGGCTATTGCCGAAGCAACACGGCCCGACTGCACGGACATCTGGGACTGGGGAAGACACACCATGGGCAGGACCAGCATGGACAGGCGCAGGAACCAGGAGCGACAGGAACAGCACCCAGCTCAGGAGCGGCAGGAACAGCGGCAGCGGTAAACACAGAAGGGACAGCCAAGCCAGTAGCGGGAACCACATCAGCGGCAGGTACGGCAGGCCCAGCCATCGCCTCGTAGAATCATCGGCAGCCAGCGGGAACCTCGGTACTGGCGGCCGGTCCAGGGGCGAGCTGCTGGAACAGCGGAAGTCTGGGGCAGGCAACACGAAGAAAACACAGGCGGCGGCGGCATACCCCCCCTCGGTACGGCGGCGACCAGCCCTAGTAGCGGCGGACGGCGTCACCGACACAGCATGGGGAGTGTAGACCAGCGGGGGGAAGCAGCATAAGCGGCCGTGGCCGCTCCAAGGTCACCGCCCCAGACCTCACTAGACGCTGCAGCAGATCGTGGATGCTAGGCACGCCCTGCAGCCACAGTGGTCCATACCTGTCCAAGGTCGTCTCCCATGGATGTAGCACCTGCGGTAGCACAGACAGATTAGTAAGAGGGGTTCCCTCACGCACGGGGGCGAGACATGCCCCACCCCGAACGCAAGGAAGACCCCAAATACAAAAAACAACGAGGAAGCTGAGCGGGGGGCAGGAAAGAAGACGAAGAATCGGATACCAAGGGAGTCGCGGGAGAGCTTTCCGACGACTTCCTGGCAGACCTTCGCTTCCTCTACCCCCGCACAGCAGTGAAAAGTAATATGAAAATGAAACAGAATACTGCTCTTGCGATTCACTTCATAAAACTTAAAGGGGGAAAGATCAATTCCCGGGTAAGAGCGGAAACTTGATCCAAAATAATATGATACTGCATTGCGAATCCACTTTCATTGCATTCTATCATACAAAATAAGAGGCTCGTGCCGAGCGCAATCACGCTCTCGGCAACGAACGCACAGGGCAAAAAAATAATGAAAAGAGTAATTACATCTTCATTACACACTTTCGCCCAAAATACATGACTCGGCGCGAGCGCGCCCGCCCTCGGCACCGAGACATAATTCAAGGGTATCAATTTCATGAAAAGAGCGGAAATCGCCGCATCTACGGCAATAGCTCCATGTTGGCTCATAATTAAGTAATGAAAATGAAAACATGTACATACAGTTTCATTTTCAAGTCAAACAAACCATTAGTAGAAAACACAATATAAACAAAGCATACGACGATGAAGCGGGCAGAGAGCGATGACGAACACGTCCTTCACACCCGTGGCCGAAAGCAAAAGTGATTCTTCACCTCTCGGGCGCGTGCACGATCGGACAAGCAGTTAACTACCGTTCTCCCCTTGTTTGAAGCTTACGACCGTCCCAGCTGCCGCTAGTTACCTTCCTATTGTTAAAGGACCGAGGGTTTGTATTACGTATCGGAACAAACTCATGATTGTAGCTTTTATCAGTTTTGAGATATTTTCATATAAATAACGATAATTGCCAAAATTTCAACCTTCGGTCAACTTTGACTCTACCGAAATGGTCGAAAAACACAATTGTAAGCTAAAACGCTTATATTCCAGTAATATTCAAGCATTTACCTTCATTTTGCAACACATTGGAAGTCTCTAGCACAATATTTTGATTTATGGTGAATTTATGAAAAAAATAACATTTTCTTTACGTCCGCACGGTAACTCTTCCGAAAAAATCATACGTGCGATTGTGGTAATGTTTGCACCATTTTAAATTAGCCGTTACATAAAGTTTTATATATGAAAATGTGCGCAATTTTATGTAGAATACAACAAAAAATAATTGAAGGTTGTAGCTTTTCTCATTTTTGAAATATTTGCATATAAATCACGATAAATAGAAAAAAAACCACGTTCAGTCAACTTTGACTACCGAAATGGTCGAAAAACGCAATTGTAAGCTAAAACTCTTACAGTCTAGTAATATTCAGTCATATATCTTCATCTTGAAACAAATTCGAAATCTCTAGCAAAATATTTAGATTTATGGTGAATTTAAAAATAAATCTTTCCTTCCCTCCGCGCGCGGATTCTCCGCCACAAATCTCCGAAATACGTACGTCCCATTCTCGGAATATTTGCTCCGTTTCATATTAGGCATTTCATAGAGTTTTATATATGAAAATGTGCGCAATTTCATGTAGAATAAAATGAAAAATATTTGAAGGTTGTAGTTTTCTTATTTCCAAAATAATTGCATATAAAAAATATATATATAAAAAAATTCTACATTCGGTCAACTTTAACTCGTCAGACATGGTCAAAAACTGCAATTGTAAGCTAATACTCTTACAGTATAGTAATATTCAATCATTTGTCTTCATTTTGAAAGAAATTGGAAGTCTCTAGGACAATATTTAGATTTATGGTGAATTTTTGAAAAAAATATTTGTTTACGTCCGCGCGTTACGAATTCATGCATTATTTTGTGATAATATTTTCTCTGTGTTGCTTTTATTGTTTTACAATGTGTTATATACCAAAATGATCGCAATTTAGTGTACATTACAAAGAAAAAAAGTAACTTGTTACCTTTAACCGTTTTGCGCACAGCGCACCCGATTTGAATACAATTATATATGAAATTCGTTTTTTGCACTATCGATATATCACATTATTTATATATGATAATGATAATTTTTTTCATTTCTGATGGTTGCATACTAAACTTCATGCAATGAAAAAAAAAGGAGCCAAAAATTAACTCTTAATCTTGAAAACTAAGCGCGCTGTGATTTTTTGAAAATATTTTTTCCGCTTCCGCGCTCACTCCGAAACCCCTCCGGCACACGGGAGAAAATTTTTTATTTACCGCTCCGGCGTAAGAGGGTTAAAATGGCCTGTAACTGACTAAAAGATATTGCAAGCTTATTATGCTTGTCAAAGGTGAGAATTATCAAATCTTATTTAGGAGATGAAAGTCTTTTATAACTGCATGAATCATATAAAGTTTACGGTATATAAAGATTAGCACAGTATATGGAAGTATCATCTGGATTTCTCTATGTACCAAAATTGTTCTGAGATCCAAACCTACTTGGATGAGAACTAACCATGAGATGGGATTTGTGGATACGAAAGCACAAGAAAGATATGAGTAGTAGAGTTTCACAGAGGCCTTTGCTTTCAACATAATTGGTAAGACTCGTACATCCTCCACAGAATAAACAGGTAGTCTAACTGAATTCAATAACTACAACAGCATACGTATACCTATGTATATTGTAGAAAAGTTCAGCTAAGTCTTCTCTATACTACTAAGTTGCCTACCTTAATGAAAATGCCTTACTTCCTACAAATATTGAATTCTAACATTTAACTGTAACCTTTAAAACCAATTTCTCTTAATACTCACCATCCTGCACGGACCAATACTTCTATGATTCCTGGGATAACAAAATCATCACTCCCAATCCTCCATCGTTGTTGAAACACCACCAGCGCAGGCATCTTCCTTCAGGAGTGTATACATGTGTCTGTTGATAAATAATAACAGCTGTGAATTCCAAAGTCACCAAGGTGCATTATTTTGGTCTAACTAGTGAGATCATAACAAGCACCAAAAACAAGCATAGTATTTGAAACTGTATCATGATGATTTCATACAATACACTAATGCTTACCCAGAATAATATTGTATGTATAGTATTTTGATTTGATAAGCAAAAGTGGCAATAAATACACTCTTAGAGCCTAATTACTTGAGATATCTTAACTCCATATACTACGATGCTATATCATTTTCATATTCTTCTAAAACTTAAGTCACCACCAAGAAAATGATATTCTAAAACAATAAAAAAAAAATCTTTACCATCAATGTATATTACGTATAAGTACTGTACTACTTTAAAATACAGCATACGTAAAACTACTCTAATCACTACGGTATTTCATTTAAAATTTAGTAATGATTACATCAAATATGGTTTAATTAATTTGTTTCCCTCTACCTACGATATACATGATCTATAGTAGTACGTATATATAAATGTGAAAGTAACTAAACTTGTAAACTTTTATGTATGTAAATTTGTGCTCTATAGAAATCTGAACCACTAGAACAATCTTGACAAAATTTTGCATGCGGCCCTCATTTGACCAAAGGAAGGTTTTTGTGTAGGATTGAAACCCATGTCCTGCCTTCCAGGGTACCTTACTTACTGCAGGTCCTAGCAAAGACCCAGCCATGGGATAACATTTTGGATTTGTGTGAAACAAGGAGTGTCGGGTATGTAGGTTCAGGCACTTTCATATCGCGTGAATGGGGCTCTGCAATGACGGCAGGCCAACGTGTCGACTTACTCAGTGTCACGCCGAGTAGAGCGACAGAAAAATTTTCCTGCATCTCCTATGAATTCTTTTGTCATGTAAAGTATGTGTGCACTATCATTGAAAATTCTTTTCTTTGCTCTGATTAATAATCCTGTCTAGAATATTTTCACAAACTGAATATCTTCACAGACTGAATGGGGATTTTTAAGGTAAAGGAAAGACGCAAACTGGTTATAAACTTTCGATCTCTTGCTGTCTGACACGTCTTGTTACTATCCATAAGCCACATTTCTAGATAAGAGTACAAGCTTCCACAAGTCCACTTATTTACAAAACACTCTAATCAAACATTTCTAACAAATTTCATCAAAAACCTAACTGCTTACTAGCTTTCAAAACTGGTGGCATCCGTTTGCTTTCTGGGAACTTTAGACTTGAAAGATATCGGTATTCATTCATGTTAAGCAAGTTCCTAGGATTTGACACGATCTGATGTCAAAACAAAATCAGCATGCAATCACTACTTCCTACTAGCTGGATTGGTAGTCCTCCATATGGCTAAGGCTGAAGTTTCTACAATGGATTATCCTTCTTAAAACTACAATTTTGATTGAGCAGTCACCCAAAAAGAAACCATTGCATATAATTTAAAACTCAGTACTAGTATACAGAATTTCATGTATATTGAAGCAGAATATTGTAAAAAATAAAAAAATTAAAACTACACAAAATATTTAATAGGTAAACCATTATTAGCTATCCATAATTTTTATATACTGTCAGTGTCTGTTGGGCGAATGAAAAGTTTACAAAACAACCCTCTACAAGAGAGTAAGACAGACTTTAACAGACCAAGCAAGGTTACTTTGAGACATAGATACCTCTAAAGCATCTACAAAAAGAGATGGTTCAACATCTCGATATCTAGTAAACTCTTTCTGGGTCTATAGTAGTTTACCACCTCCACAAAAACTCAAATAATCTTTCAATATCCTACCTAGTTGCCTATTTAATTTCAGAGGCCCAAACCAAACTAGGTATGTATCTATTTTGTAGTATCAGATAGTAATTTTCAAAATTTCCAAAAGTTTATTTCCTTGCCCAAATAGTAAAACATAAGAGAGAGAGAGAGAGAGAGAGAGAGAGAGAGAGAGAGAGAGAGAGAGAGAGAGAGAATGTATGTTACAAAAGCTCTGTAGCCTTTTAAAATTGAAAAGTCATGATAGTACTTCAGGGCTAGGAAAGGTTAGGTTATGATCGATAGGTTGAACTGAAATAGTAGTAGCCTAGTACCTATAATTAAAATGCAATTGAAACTGATGAAGCAAAAAGGTTGCTCTCATTAAATCTTACTCTCTGTCATAATTTTACCAAATACTACTGCTTGAATTTGACGCACAACCCAATTCAAAATAGACGTAGGATAAACTTAGTAGTATACCTAAGAGAAGAAAGTCTAACACTAGCTAGCCTAGTATTTACTTTAGCTCCTCTTGAATAGCACCGGGGTGTACCTGACTTTGCACTATTAATTCTAGTTATGTTAATTAGTACCCTGAAGTAGGCTAAGGGCAGTCTGGCCACAATAGCCTACAGTTCCGCAAAAGGCTAACTTTAGGCTACCTAAGGCCAAGACTATGAGCGTTCTCCTCTTGTTCCGGACACGAAATTACAACGAAATACGAATGTAAACCGTGAAATCAATCACTCAAAATTAATTACTCTAATATTGCTTTACCAACGGATAGCCCAACTGTGTTACGATTTCCTTGAAAGCCACCTAAAGTAGGTAATCATCGTAACTCGGGAGACTAGACTAGGATACCTAAAAATGTCATCGGTCTTCAGTCATCAGCATTGCCTATTTTAAGCAGGTTTTAAGCTGCATGGATCCCTGCTATCTTAAAAACGAAAAAAATAACGTCAACAAATGTTCAACGTACGTGAAAATACCTGAAACTTTCCTGGGTAGTCTGTAATACGGAGGTTACAGTATATTTTTCAGCTGTGGTGGTACAGCCTAGTTGACACATAGATAACCAGTTGTTCTACTGAAGGTATGAAGAAGAAGAAGCTCGAGAAAGTTTCGTAGACTTGCGCGGTACTTGAGAGTGTTCATTATTCATGTATATTATCGGTAGCCATTTTCCTAAGTGACCTTTATGAATTTGCATGATAATATTATTTTACTTTGATACCATAACTCGATATTGGGATTTTGACGCAGCGCTCTTCCAGTCTCTTTAATATGCTTAACAGGAAACTCATCCTCAAAGCTACCGTCTTTGTTCATGTTTTAACAGAAAATATCATGGGCCTGGTACAGTACTAAACATGACAATCGTGGGAGTGGTTGATGTATTAACATAAATATTTACCATTTGCACACGTCTCCACTTTGAAACACATCGTCACAACAGATTTCAGTAGTGATCTCAATCATGCTACTTTAGGAAGATATTAAAACCTATGTAAGATGAAATCTCAAGATTCAGATCAATATTAACGAATTCTACATGGAGCACCCATAGATATAGAAACCTCTCTACATCTATGGGAGCACCAATGGGTGACATTGTTGTTTCTTTTGCTATCCAGACATTTTGCATTTGTGGCATTTACGATTATACACATAAAAAATATCGAAAAAAATTAACTTCATTCACAAACAGTATTATGGCTCCCCTGTGTGAGTTTTTTATATATATATATTTACCTGATTATAATGTCAATTACCTTACCTTACCTTAACTTCAACACACCCATTGTCATACGTTGGATAATGAAAGAGGAAACAAAATATAATCGATTACCTCCTCTTTTACTGGAAAGAAGAAATTAGATATTAATAGTAAAGAGGAAAGGAAAAAAGTGGCCTTAAATTTCCGAATACCGCAAAATGCACAGTCTGATGATTACGTTATGTTCAGATTAAACAATTTGTAATTTGTAACATTCAGAGGAAACTTTTCATACTTGTCAGACAAGTACAAATAACAAAACAAAAACAAAGAACTTATACCATTAGCACAATGGAAATATCCCTTCACTCTTTCCGGTACCAACAATCTAAACTAGAGATAAATGAACAGACAAAAACTTCCATTACAGATTTACCCCTTATTTTCCACCTCTTACAAATGCTGCCTATTTTGGGATCTTATAACATATAGACATTTTAGCTGAATTCGAAGAGGAAAAAAATAAACGCAATTATTCACAAACGCTCTTAATATAGCAAAAAGAGAAAAAGTTCAAATATGAAGGCTTTCTTAATTTGTGATTGGCTACTTTGCCATAATCCAGTTTAAAAGAGCAAATATGTTTATTTTCCCCTTTCAAAGTATCATTGCGTTTAGTAAAAATTAAAGCAATATATGAAACATATCTGACTCTAAATTTTAGGGCTCTCTCTCTCTCTCTCTCAGCATTGGCTTTTCTGTGTAGGATTCGTCCGGATAATGTTAAAATCTAGTTCATGTGCGGTCATAATTCTCTATAATAATGTAAGTCGGACATATCTTTCAAGATACATTCTCTTGCCTCGCATAAGTATATCCCTTAATATTTGCCTTCATACCTACACACGCAAACTGTGTGTGTGTGTGTGTGTGTGTGTGTGTTGTGTGTGTGTGTATATATATATATATATATATATATATATATATAATATATATATATATAAACATATATGTATATATATATATATATTATATATACATCTATACACACATATATATATATACATATATATACTGTGTTTGTGTGTGTAAACGTGTGTACATTCGGGTGCGTGCGTGTGTAGTAGTGTGTGTACGTTTGCCTGTCTGTGCGCGTTCATGAGAGCCTTGTGCTATGCACTTGCGAAGATGGTCATCGATGAGGTGCACGTTATAACATACCCCAAAGAAGAGTATCCTATCTAATACAACACGTAAGTCTACACTAAGTCCGCTAATGTTAAAATTTGGAAACACCGCCTAAAAAAAATGGTTAACGAAGTTGTTGGTACATTCAGTCGTTGCAGCATCTTAGGCATCCTGGTCAAGGTCGAATTTCCAATAGGAGTGAGTTTCTTACGTATAATTAGGATACGTAAATGTGTAAACATCTGATATCAAAGAGGCCATAACCTATAGCACTCCATAGGGGCAACAAGCATAGACGGTCAGGGTAAAAAAGGCTATACTTGTCATTGAAACGAGGATATGTTGAAAGACCTTATTAGTAAAGGGCAAAAGTGACGGCTACAGAAGTTTCCACAACATAGCATTTGCTTATCATCATAATGAAAGAAGGAATCACAGGCGATCATTGCAAATTTCACTTCAAATTTACGCGGACATAATTTCCGCGTAGCTGAGTCAAGTGCCGTATCTTTAAAACATTAAAAGATAAATAAAATAGCACTCCAATCATACTTTACCAAATACAAAATTCGTTCTAGATATGCAGGTAAAAATCAACACATCGCCGCATCTGTGTGCTGCAATTAACCATTTGTTTATTTGGCTGACTTTGCCAACACGCTCTCAAATTTGCTAGTTGAAACTATAGTCTAGTTTCTCATTTCTCCACTTATATACGGATAGCCAATTCGGAGCGATAAATAAGATATTCCGTGTTCATAGCCTTTTCCCCAACGGAAAATTCATACATGATTTATCTATGGGTCAATGAAAATCAAAATTCAATTCCGAGGAGAGAGAGAGAGAGAGAGAGAGAGAGAGAGAGAGAGAGAGAGAGAGAGAATGAGAGAGAGAGAGAGAGAGAGAGAGAGAGAGAGAGAGAGAGAGAGAGAGAGAGAGTTAAAAAAAAAACCCGGATTTCGACTCAATTCATAAAATACAAGACAAGCAAATCTCTACTCTAAAGTAAAGAAAGAAATATTGGTCCCAACACGCTTAAGAATTTTCGTGCTTCAGCCTAAGTTCGGAGCTAATGAGATTTTCGAAGGAAGACGAATTCAATTAAACCACACGGGTGGGTCACACGACTTACAGAGTTCCCTGGCCCTGACTCATAGTTGAATACTATTATCGTTAGAGCACCGAGTTCCGTAAACACACTGTGGGGAACTGATCGCTCGTCTATAATTGCCGATAGTCACCAGAAACCTTTTATATTTTCATTTCGTTTCAGTGAACTGTGTATGTATATGCATATATACATATGCTGAGTCGACTAGCGGGCAGCAAGCTGTTTAAACTGTACACCTGCTGCGTGCACTTGTTGCTAATGTAATTCCAGTACTCAACCACTGAGCCAGAAACACACACACACACATACACGCACACGAGCTGCAGAGACAGGAAACGTTTAAAAGGACATGACAGCATTATTAAGTTCTTTCGTGTATTTAACACATTTCATGTGCGAGCCCAAAGATGTGTTAAGCGTACGAAAGTATATCAGTATTCAGTCGTTTCTTATCAAACATTTACCATGGCTTCGGCTGGTGATCATATCACGTGCGTATTTGTGGACTTTTAACCACAACACACACACACACACACACACACACACAAGAAACAATTCAGTAAAAACTGCAAGAGGTAGGGTAGTTAGATTTATTCATTGTGCATGTAGTACTATAGGTGTGTATAGCTTAATTTACTTAAAGACATTAAATTTGAATAATTCTCTCGTTGAATATTAATTCTGACATTAGCTTGTAATTTTTATCGAGATACTGTTGTTAGAACAAGCACAATAAACAAATCGAATGCGGATCTTGACCACAGTCCCCGAAACGGTAAAGTACGGTTAAGTGGCAGGGTCGTCATAGCCTGTAGAAGAAGGGCTTATGAAACCGTGAGTGGCGGAAATGTCGAGCAAAGGGGGTGTGACGTCATTTCCCATGAAACCTTGGGTTTTCTTCGCTGTTGCTCTCGTCTGGTCCATTGCTCTTGCATGTGAAATCGAGAAAAGAGTATCGTATTGCGAAAGTAAATATGCTTCCGCAAGGCTACATGAAACGACCCGGACACGATGGCTGAATTAATTTGTCGATCTTATTGATATTACATACGCATGTGCACATAATTTACTCTGTAAGTTTGTACATAAGCTGATATTGTACACTGGACACGCTCACGCACTGACATAGCCTACAGAAACTCACGACTTACGTTACGCGTTAGATACCCGAAGGGTTATAGTCGCATGAATGGTGCGGTTTGAAAGAGACCTTTTGTATCGCAATAACTCCCTACGGCTGCAGAGGTGGCATTCATTCCTATTTGAAGATGACCTAACCAACACCTTTCTTTGCTTTCCTTTGTATTAGTTCGGTAATGTGTTCCCCATAAGATTCCACATTACGAATACACACATTTGTCTATTAATTACCATTTTATTGAACAAATAAATATTTTCTTTAGATTAGTTTCAATTAAACTGAACATGTCACTTTTAGTGCCTTTGTTTACTTTCTGAGCTCAAATTGAGAGGATATATATATGTATATATATATATATATATATATATATATATATATATATATATATATATATATCCTCTCAATTTGAGCTCAGAAAGTAAACAAAGGCACTAAAAGTGACATGTTCAGTTTAATTGAAACTAATCTAAAGAAAATATATATATATATATATATATAATATATATATATATATATATATATATATATATATATATATATATATATATTTACTTTTATTAGCATGGAAAATTATTTTCATTGAAAACATATCTTTGATTTAAACAATTAAACAACATTTTTCTCCATACTTCTAAATCAGAAAGGCTTATTTACTTTTGAAAACTTTTGTTCAGAATTAAAAAAAAATGTAGTTTATAATGATTTAAATGAAAAGCATTGATTTTGTAAAAATTATGAAGAAAATAACCTTACAATAAAGAAAAAAAATTAGCCGTTTTTTTAGCCATTTTCTGTTAAGTCTAGCCGGAATTTAGCCGATTTTAGAGCTTGAGTTAGCCGATTTCGGCGAAGGCATCTGGCAACACTGCCACAACGAGAGCATTTGACAAAAATGTCCACGTTGATAACGAACTAAAGTTACAGGATCGAAGGCAATTCGATACAATATCACACGCACGCACGTATAATATGGACTATAGCTACATACATACAAATGCAGCAGTATACGAGTTTACGTATATGTCCGTGTGATTAAGAAGTAAGACTATATATCTGCATTGTAAAACTTTCGGCAATTTGTAAGGCAGTCATACATCATAACGTACTTGTATGGTAAACAAACAGTTACAGACGCGCAGTTGATAAGTCTAAAAATAAGCACATAACATTTCGGCTATCAGCTAGCGGTGGTCAACTGACAGCTGAGACAGTCTGCATTTGACTATTCAACTGTTTGAAATATCGATCAGTCTTTACAAATTGAACAAAAGAGAATGGAAATCTTCAGCTTCCATAGACAGTACACGTTTTAAGCCTGAATAAAGCGTAGCTATAATGTCCTAAAAAATTCCTTTGTCTGGTTTCATATACGTGGGCCTATTTGATTCATTCAAACGATACTACTTTTTAATTGAAACAGAGGGCATAACATCGAAGTGGACGTTATTATTCATCTTCTTAGAGTTGAGCAGGATGACATTTAAATGCATGACAAATGCGCTAATAAAAAAGATAAAACTCATATGTCGGACAAGGGAAGGATAACGATTATCTAGCGCAACTGTTTCTCTCTGACGGCCACAAAATTATATGTTTGTACCACGGTCTAGAGAGAAGACCTTGGATTTTATGAACATGCATGCAGTCACATTTGGACTTTACTAGGTAAACTATTATTAGTATTATTATTAATCCACTCTTCGACAAACCCTTTAAGGTTGTCAAATAAAAGATACTAAGATTACATTGTTTTCCCTGTCTCACAATGACAAACCTTCTGATACACACACAAAACTTATTGCATACTAAGGTGTTTTTGTAATCGTGTTATATACCTCAACTTCAAAGAGAGAGAGAGAGAGGTTGTAATCATTCTGAAAAGTGATCGTCATGGGCGTCAGGGGGCGCTTTTTACCGTCTTTGTTCACTTACATTAAACATGCACACACATACACACACACACACACACACACACACACACACACACACACACACACATATATATATATATATATATATATATATATATATATATATATATATATAACGTCAAAAGACATCATCCACACCTGCTTCAAGGTTCCTGCGCAGCCTGACCTCCACGACGGAATTCAACTGATTTTGGGAGCCAAAGGCACTAGGACTCATCAAGGCTGTTTGAGCGAATCAAGAGAATGTCATTGCAAGAGGCAGAAGAAAATGTTTCCTGACATGCAATTCGCTACCAGGGATACTTGAGGAGATTTTCATTCCTCTCGCACTCAGGGCTCTCACACTAATGCAGCCGCTCTCTCATAACGACAACAGGTCTGGAAATGTTCAGAATTGTTTTAATTTCGCGCGTGGGAAATGTATAGGTCGGGAAATAGTTAGAATTATTTTAATTTCGCGCGTGATGAACGTAAAACAAAATAGGTCTAGAGATATTTAGAATTGTTTTAATTTCGCGCGTGGGAAACGTAATAAAAAAGCAGGTCTGGAAATATTCAGAATTGTTTTAATTTCACGCATGGGAAGCGTAATAAAGAACAGATCCGTAAATATATAAATATTTTTAATTTCGCGTGTGGGAAATGTAATAATAAAAACATATCTGGAAATATATAAATATTTGTTATTTCGCGTGTGATGAACGTATTAAAAAAAAAAACACAGGTCTGGAAATATTTATATTGTTTTAATTTCGCGAGTGGGAACGTAATTTGAAAAAAAAAAAAAAAACAGACTAGGAAACATGGAGAATAGTTTTAATTCTGCGTGTGATGAACGTATTAAAAACGGGTCTGGAAATATTTAGATCTGATTTAATTTCGCGTGTTGGGAACGTAATAAAGAAAAAGGGAAAAAAAAAGGTCCCAGTGGAACATAATCAAAAATAGGTCTGGAAATATTGGTAATAGTTTTAATTTCGCGCATGGGATACGTGATAATATTTCTTTTTAAGTGAAGATCACTGTACATCACAATTATTTCTATGATTGCAATTGGCAAACAAAGTCAGATTGTTCACTTGAAGTTGGTAATCTAAAATTTTACCAGCGGTCATTATAGTAGGAAATAATGTGTCATACTTACATGGTGCATGAGTGAGAATAATAAAAGATGAATAATTCAACAATTCACTTTCCATGATGCACATCATATATATATCCCATACATATATATATACTATATATATATATATATATATATATAGATATACCCAATACATATGATACTATATCAATAATATAATTAATATACTATTATATCTATATATATATATATAATATACATTCATTTTTCACAGGAGGTTCTCAATTATATGGAAGATTCACAAGAGGAGTGATATATATATATATATATATATATTATATATATATATATATATATATATATATATATATATATATGCAAAAGAAATTACTTGCACCGAGCGCTTTCATGTATTTCTACACCTCATAAGGGTTCAGGTGTAAGTGCCAAGAAAACAAATACAGAGTCACAAGAAGACTTCGTGGCAAGACAAATGATGCTAAAAAACATATCTGGAAATATATAAATAGTTGTCATTTCGCGTGTGATGAACGTATTAAAAAAAACATGTCTGGAAATATTTGTATTGTTTTCATTTCGCGAGTGGGAACGTAATTAAAAAAAAAAAAAAAAAAAAAACAAAAAAAAAAAAAAAAAAAAACACTGGGAAACATGGAGAATAGTTTTAATTTTTCGTGTTATGAACGTATTAAAAACAGGTCTGGAAATATTTAGATCTGGTTTAATTTCGCGTGTGGGGAACGTAATAAAGAAAAAGGAAAAAAAAAGGTCTGGGAAAATTTAAAATAGTTTTCATTTCCCGGTGGAACATAATCAAAAGTAGGTCTGGAAATATTGGGAATAGTTTTAATTTCGCGCATGGGATACGTGATAATATTTCTTTTTAAGTGAAGATCACTGTACATCACAATTTATTTCTATGATTGCAATTGGCAAACAAAGTCAGATTGTTCACTTGAAGTTGGTAATCTAAAATTTTACCAGTGCTCATTATAGTAGGAAATAATGTGTCATACATACATGGTGCATGAGTGAGAATAAAGGCGCTGTCACACTTGCGAAATTTCCGTCGACTTTTTCTGAGTTTGTCGTCGACTTTCCAAAGCATTCGACGTCATTCCGTACTCTGGTTGTCACACATGACCTTCTCCGTACCGTGGATGTCGTCGTCAAAACGTAAACAAACCATCTGAGCTGTGACTTCCCGGAATGATAAAACAATTAATGCTTTATAACACAAGCAACTAGTGGGTCGTGCTTGCATGTGTTTAATAATGCTGCATAGAATTTAGAAAAATCTTTGGGTTCGGTCCTGGTTAGAAAAACTTGAAAAGTTTTATTTAAAAAAATAAGCTAGGGCTAGTCTAGATAGGCTATTCGTAACCTTGTTTACACAACCAGTCAGACTGTATTATAAATTAAGCTAAAGAAACTGCAATTTTTTTTAAAAGATTTGCGTTTATATTATTTGCTGCAAAAAAGCAAAATGGAGCAGACCTAGGCCATATAACAATCTAATATTCACGATAGGCTATAGCATGTTTATCTGTATAAAGATCAGCAAGTTCAGGAAAGTTTTCCTTGAGTCGCATGGCGATCTCTTGGTAATTTTTTCCATTTAAGACCCTTTTTCATGAAACTATCATGCTTATGGCCCCATAAGCATCGTCTCTCCCCCACATCTTCAACCAAAAACTGTTTTGGCAATCTTCTCTACTGTACCAAGAACTCCATCTTGCATCTGATGACTTGAAATACGCGCTGTCCGATATATAAACACAAGAAAGTCGACGGTAGCGATGGGTTGAATTCGATCGGTACCGTTTTCAAAATTCGTGACGACGACATCAGAAAGTCGTCGTCAAAACATGAAAAGTCGACGTCAAATTCAAAAGTCAACGGAAATTTCGCTAGTGTGACAGCGCCTTAAAAGTTGAATAATTCAATAATTCACTTTCCATGACGCACATCTTATGTAAGTGATATATATATATATATATATATAATATATATATATATATATATACATATGCATATATATACATATATAATATATATATAATATATATATATATATATATATATAATATATATATATATATATATAATATAACATAATATACAATTAATTTTTTCACAGAGGTTCTCAATTATATGGAAGATTCACAAGAGGAGTGTATATATATATATATATATATATATATATATATATATATATATATATATATATATGCAAAAGAAATTACTTGAACCGAGCGCTTTCATGTATTTCTACACCTCATCAGGATTCACGTATACAAGTGCCAAGAAAACAGATACAGAGTCACAAGAACACTTCGTACCAAGACAAATGATGCTAAAAAATAAACAACGCTAACATCTACCGGACAGTCCTAATACTTAATAGCCTGCTTGTTTTAGAATACCCTTCGTTAAAATCTCATCAACTTTATACAAGCCTAGGCTGATATTCAATAACTTATCACAGTCTTGTTTAACTATACAGGATTCTATTAAATTTCTTTTCACTAAATCTTTGCAAAACATAATTTCCTTTGAGTCTGTCCAGTTAATACCATGATTACTATTATTCATGTGTACAAATAATCCATTTGACATATTACCAGTTAGTTCTTACATTATATTTGTGTTGTTTTAATCGAACTGCTAATGTCTTTCCACTTTGTCCTACGTAGGTTTTATTACAATTTTTACACGGAATCTTATAAATACATCCTGTTCCATTTCCAGGTGAATTTCTGATCAACAAGTTTCTAATAGTTCCTAGCGTTTTGAACACAACATTAATACCAAGTGGCTTGACTTGTCTCGAGATGTTATTGAAGCAAGCACAGATATAAAAGCCTAGATGCCGCATCGGCCGCTAGCTGAATAGGCTGGCGCACGTCATCAGGCCCGCCATCTTGGCGCGGTAATTCAAACAATGCAGCAGGCTGCAGTATATGACGTTTTTTCGCCACTATTCGCTTAATATTGCACGGATTTTCTTGTCTGATGGCTCGTTACAAAGCTTACATAATTCCCTACAAGGATCTAATAAAATAAAGTTGTTCCTTATTGTTTGAAAGTTAACTTGCAATGACTTTGTTTTAGCAGGTAGGGGGAAGGGGGCTAGTTGTACACAAATGTTAATATTTACCCATAACTATTGCTGTAAACAATAATTTGAAATGCTGTGATAAGACAGCCTACGAAAAAAGTGGTTAAAACAATATTGTTTAAGGGCCATTAGGTCAATAGGGTAAATCGTGTATGTTGGACACTAATTTGATGTTTCTAGATTTCTGTCACTGAATTATAGTTATGTAATATTAAAGTGTTAATCTGGTCCTTGTAATAAGAACTAAATGGCCAAGCAAGGCACATAATGAGGTTTTGTTGATGTTTTGATATAGCCTGCTAATTTCATATCAATGTATATAGATTATCATTACAATGTAGTATCATTAAACTGTTGGAAACAGCAATGAAAAAAAAACTTGTTTAAACTGCTGGGAATATTTATAAAAAATGCACAGATGCACAGTAAATGTTATATATACATTCAATGTAAGAACAAATATCATGAAAATAAATAATTGTGCAATACATTTTGAGAGTTGTTACTTCAAAGTATAGGCTTAATGACCCATAAGGCCACCCATAGCTTTAAATTTACATGCGTGACCAAACCAATGAACAGTCAGCTGAAAAAAAATTAGACTGGCCTTATGATTGTGGCCTAGGCTGAAAGGCTCGGCGGGGGGCGGGGGGTACTATGACCGGGTATACAGGGTTGCTCGTCAGGATTATGGCCTCATTTTGGCAAATTTTGGTCCTAGAGATGGGTCCCCTTCTGGAAGGGTAGAAGTATAGAGATGGCCCAGGCCCTTATCCCAAATAAGGTATAATAATTTGGGTCCTTGACAACACAGGTCTAGAGATGAGCTATATTGAACTGTTTATGCTTGCCATAATGATATATCCTAGTCTGAGCCAAATTAAAGGTAGTTTTGGGTGTGAAAAAATTTAAGTTCTATATAATTATTTCACCATATAAAATTAGGTCTAGAGATAGGTCACTTTTGCTACTGGAAGAGGTCTCTTGATCCCCCCTAAATTTTCTAAAGCCAGGTCTAGAGGTCAGAATTCACTGGAAGAATCCCCCCCCCCCCCCCCACCACCAGGCTCAAAGGAGCAGGCAGAGATGCAAGGCTAGATAACATAGAAATCCTAGTTATTCTAGGGCCTCTACTGTAGGCTTAGTTTTAGGCTCAACCCTACAGTTTTATGACTTAAACTTGTAGGCCTGTGCCAAAAATTATATTTGGGGGATTTTTTAACAGAGCACTTCGAGAGACAAAGACTTTACTTAAGTTGCACAGATCCATAGCTGTAGGCCTACTTTAGTAATCTGTCTTATCACAGCATTTCAAATTATTGTTTACAGCAATAGTTATGGGTATTAACATTCGTGTACAACTGCCCCCTTCACCTACCTGCTAAAACAAAGTCATTGCAAATTAACTTCAAACAATAAGGAACAACTTTATTTTATTAGATCCTTGTAGGGAATTATATAAGCTTTGTAACGAGCCATCAGGCAAGAAAATCCGTGCAATATTAAGCGAATAGTGGCGAAAAAATGTCATATACTGCAGACTACTGTATTGTTTGAATTACCGCGCCAAGATGGCGGACCTGATGACGTATGCCCGGCCGGCCGATGCGGCATCTAGGCTTTTATATCTATGGAAGCAAGTATAAAAAGAAAGCACTAAAAGATTTTTGTTTTCGAACTTTTCAGTTTTTGTCAATCC